>NC_092634.1:16006117-16352478 GCF_039555335.1 Amphiura filiformis
TTTTGACGGCTGGGGATATCTAGCGGGTACGCATGCAGTGCCCAAAATTGGTGAAACCACGATTGGGTATCAGATTTGCTGTATATCGTGGAATGTACTGAAATGTGTGATCAGAAATCCGATTTTCATTTTCTACAGAATTGCTTTATGGAAAAGTATGAAATAAATTTGGTTGACTTTGTCAATTTTGGGTCCCGATAAGGACACATTTGGACTTTCACACCCATAACAGAACACGAAGGTCAAAGAAAGAAAGTATTTATATGAAACAGATGATAATCGTTTACGCTTTAACTTGTCCGCATAAAAGTCCATCTCCGGTCCATTTACAATAACATTTGGTCACATCTTCTTTTTTTATTTTCTCCATTTTCCATGAATCGTTCTTTTTTGACAGTCCCGGAAGGATAAACGCGACTGTCAAAATTGCCTTGAATCTGACAATAGGATATAAATTAACTTTGTCCTTTGTGGGTCCCTAAAGAGAAACACATTAACTTCTCACACCCTTAACAGTACGCATCCGTCTCCCGGATCGGGAGTCCCGGTACATCCACAATAATATATGGTAACTTCTTTTTCCCCACATTTTCCACAAATCGTTCTCTTCTGACAGTTCCGGAAGAATTCAACACGATTCTGGACAGCTATACTAGTGAAGGGTATCGCGTTCTTGCGTTAGCATGGAAACCATTAACAGATGATGGAACCTCTTATCATAAAATTACAAGGTACATAATCAGACATGATTCATGATATCTTACACCCGAAATGCAATATCCATCATTACCACAATTTCCAGTCATGTTATGATAATAATACTATTCAAATGTGATTGATGCTGTGTGATGATTAGTATATATAAAACGAAATACATAATTATTTCATACAATTTTGATAAAATTGTACGAGTGATAAAACAATATTCAGATAGCAATGTTCTGTTATACAAGAAATGAATAGTATATTTTAATTGTTATTGATAACATTCTCGGTTACTTATTGTTTTCCTTTTCAGGGATGAGTTAGAAAGTGATCTTACATTTCTTGGTATTCTAATCTGGCAGAATAAACTCAAACCAGAAAGTTTACCAACGATCAATGAGCTACAGAAATCAAATCTACGAACTATCATGATAACAGGTATTACAAAATTGAAAATTGTGATCAAATGCCTGAAGATGATTTTATATTGAAAAAATCGTGTTGACAATAATGTAGAGATGAAAAAGCTTTTGATGATAATGACGACGACGGTGATGACAATAATGATGACGATGATGATAACAATGATACTGTTGATGGCGATAACGACGACGATGTTGATGTTTTCTCATTGTATAATGCTAAACGTTAGTTTTGATGATGATGATAATGTTGATGATAATGCTGATTATGATGATGATGCTGCTGCTGCTGCTGCTGCTGCTGCTGATGATGATGATGATAATGATGATAATGATGATGATGATGATGATGATGATGATAATGATGATGATGATGATGATGATGATGATGATGATGATAATGATGATGATGATGATGATGATGATGATGATGATGATGATGATGATGATGATGATGACATTGTTGGATAATCATTTCTACCTAGGTGACAATATTCTGACTGCTATTAGTGTTGCCGGTCAATGCGGTATGGTCTCTCCAGATGATACAGTTATACAAATCAATATAGCAACTGAAAAACACTTGGCGATGGATCCATCGAAGGATCCATTGGAATATAAGAAAATTTTCAGAGATGTCACCAATCTTAATGCTGGAATGTCTACAAGTGAACCTGACTGTCAGGTAATGAATTTGTTATGATTGCAGTTTTTGCTAATTTGTTGTTGTTGTTGGCTTTTAGTGGCCATTTAAAGTTATAATAATTATGTAAGCAGAAATGTGTCAGAAATGATTCTGCATCTGATTTACCTAACATCAATGCCGGTTTTATTATGACCATGGACAATGCTTGTCTGTGCAAATGCAATATGTCTTCTTCTTTTCTCGTGTTATCAACCCTGTTCATTTATCCAAAGGAAACGACTGTTCAATCTTGTTCTCTTACCTGACAGGGAAATCTCATTGGGAAACACATCTCAGACAGACCGGCACGAGAACATTATGCATTAGATGGGAAAACATTTGCTCATATTGCAGAACACTGTCCACATGAACTACCGACGGTAGGTGACACAGTTACTTCCTCTTAATTAAGTGACTTTTTCTCATAAATAAGCTTATGTTAAAGATATAAAATTTGTTCAATATTTATGCCAGGGGGAATGGAAGATTTGAGGAGAGAATGATATTCGTGAACTTTTGTGGGTCTTGAGGGGAATTTTGTTTCTATTTGCACCATGAGGGGGATCTTAAGTTTTAAATGGAGAAAATTAGAAAGCAAGAAGGAAATCCGATACATTAAGAAGAAGAAGCGCAGTGATTTATAGTGCTCTACGCACAGGCACAACGTCTAGACGTTGATCCACAAGCCTCAGCACACTTTACAGTATGTCATTTTATGACCATACCCCTGATATTGAACGGTCCCTATAATATCAATTACTTTTACAGATTGCTTTGAAGGGCACAATCTTTGCACGTATGGCACCCGATCAAAAGCAGGAGCTTGTAGAAACCCTTCAAGAATTGGAATACTGCGTGGGCATGTGTGGTGACAGGGCCAATGACTGTGGTGCGCTGAAAACCGCGCATGCAGGGATCTCGTTATCGGAAGCCGAAGCATCAGTGGCTTCACCATTTACATCAAGATACCAAACATCACATGTGTACCCATTCTTATCAAGTATGAAAATAGAATGATGAATAGAATGAATAGAATAGAATAGAATAGAATAGAATGAATAAAAATGAAATGTGCGACGCAACACCACTAAATTGCAAGAGAGTAACTTGTGCAACTTAAGTAAATTTTGCGTGTATCTAAAATTATTTGCAAAATTTCTGTATAATAACTAACACCATTATTGTTGTATTTATAACCTGCATCATCATCATCATCATCAGCAGCAGCAGCAGCAGCAGCAGCAGCAGCAGCAGCAGTAGCATCAACATCCTTTATCGCCATTATTGTCCTTCAATCGTGGCTCTCCCTCATCAAAGACATCACATTTACTTTATAGGGAACCATAGTGAATTTGATTTAAGGACAACATAATTTACCGACGTTCTATTTTTCTTACAGAGAGGGTCGGTCTGCCTTGGTAACATCATTTGGATTGTTCAAGTACATAGCAATGTATACATACGTCATGTACGCTAGTGTGTGCATCATTAAATGGGTGAGTAAGGGACGGCTTCACTGAACTCAACCACCGGTTGCCCGCCAGTTCCGCCCGGTTCTGCCCGGTTCCGTCGGGTTGGAGCCAGTTTCTATTGTTATAATTATTAAAAGTGATTGGCAACTATATCAGCAAACACAACATGTTTTCGAAACATTTTCAACAAGGCACACAAATCTTTCAAAAACAAGTCTAAATGTTGGGTTGAGTTACAATAATTACAAAGGTTATCATGGTTATAAAACGTTTTATTAACGTACGTTTTACAAACAAGTTGCCACATTTTTGCAAAGGTTTGCCAAAAATGGTTTACAATAACATTTACCAAAAAAATCATGTTTTTGATATGGAAATGGAATGTTTTAAAAGTGGTCCTCCTCTATTAATAACTTTGGCAGTTAAAGTTGAGGACGTTTTATAACCGAAAAATAGTTGTAACTAGTGGCAAATGGTGGTCATAGACCACAAACCTAGGTGGGGCATGTTGGTGTTGTGGAGGTATCTGACTCCTGCAAAATGTTCCAAAAATGTTCCCCTAATCATGAAGTTTGTTGTTACCGAGTTTTGAGTCCTGTACTCCTTACAGATGTCCAGGAAAATGCAATTCTAAGATTTGACCCCAGATGACCTTTGACCTGACCCCTGCAAGATGTTCCATAATTCCCCCCTGGTCATGAGGTTTGTTGTCAACGAGTTGAGCCCTGTACCTCTTACAGATTTCCAGATAACGCAATTCTAAGATTTGGCCCCAGAATGATGTCCTTTGATATGACCCCTGCAAAATGTTCCAACAATGCCAACATGTTCCCCTGGTCATGAGGTTGTCACCGAGATTGAGCCCCGTACCCCTTACAGATGTCCAGATATTGAAATTTGAAGATTTGACCCCAACTGACCTTTGACCTGACCCCTGCAAAATGTTCCAAAATGTTACTCTTGTCATCAAGTTTATTGTCACTGAGTTTGAGCCCCGTACCCCTTACATATGGCCAGAAAATGCAGCATTTCTAAGATTTGACCTCTGCATGATCTATGACCTGACCCCTGCAAAATGTTCCCCTGGTTGTGAGGTTTGGTGTCACTGAGTTTGAGCCCCATATACCCCTTATGGGGCTATCATTTTCTTCGGAAGGAGGGTCCCAAATATACAGAGGGGGTCATAAATTTTCGGAAAGAAAAATGGGGGGGGGCATAAAATATTTGATGACCAAAATGTAGGAGTCACAAGATGACCAAAAAATAACAAAAAATAATAATGACTGCCCTCATCATGCTATCATTTTCTTCGGATGGGAGGGGGTCCCATATTTAAAAAAAGTCAGTTTCAAGTTTGGTAGAGATCGGCGCAAGTGCCTGGCGCAAGTGCCTGGCACTAGGGCTTGACGAATAATAGGTCACACCCCTCATTGACTTGGGGGGGGGGGGCACTTAACACAAATTGCCATACGGGTATGTTCCCCCGAAAAGACCCCCCTTTTTGGATTTCGCAGCTCCGAAAGACCCCTATATTTGACCAAAATAGAGCTCCGAAAGACCCTTGATTTTGATAGTTTCAGCACTAAAATTCCCCCAAACTTGCTCATTCCTCATATTTCTAGGTTTTTTTTCATGCGATTTTCAACCAGAAAGCCAAGAGAGACCCTTGGTTTTGACTGTTCGCAGCTTCATAAGTCCACATTTTTACTTGTTCACAGCTCCAAAATACCCCCTTTTTACCGGTCGTACGCCGTCAGCTCCCAAAGACCCACCACCTCAAAATTGCGGGGAAACATATCCAGCAACCATTTTTTTTTATGTGCCCCCCCCTCCCGGGTCTTAATAATTTAGACCAGGGAAGTGACATAGACCTATAATGGATTTTCATTGATAGGCTTATTAAGTATATTGTTTAGGTAGACTATAAGCGTGACTTCCAATATGATTGGGTACCTTTAAAACATATTTGGGTTTTTTTTCTTGCTCAAAACAAATTACTGCTGACAATTCTAGCAGCAATTTGTTCTTCTCAGTGTTTTTTAATACTTTTTCAACATTTTACTACTAATTTCACCGCATCAGATTTTATCCCTTTGCATCTCCATTATTTGCCCATCAACAGGAGCTCAGTGGCAAAGATACTAGAACATACCCACCTACTATTAAAATGCAAAAATATTAAGAAAGTCTTTCCCTTCGATGAGGGTATAAACACATTTTCCAAGTGAAAACTACTCCATGCCATTATTTTCACACCAAAGACCCTGGGTCTAGATCGTTCATGACATAGAAACAAGCCTTGTCAATAGTAAGGTCATTGTACCCTGGCTGGATTAGCCAATATTTTAAACCTCAATGCTATTTGTCCCTGTCCCATAAAATGGGTACAAATTCAATAAAAATCCCTTTAAAAGGGAGAGCTTGGCCTTGGAATACCCAAAGTGAATGAAATATATCAAAAAATAAATACATTGTACAAAGAACATACTACACTACAGGAACTCATATTGCAGTAGGCCTATATTCGGTTATATGAAACGATCTGATCCAATCAGTCCAAGTCAGCCGGGGGGGGGGGTCTTCGAAAAAAATTACGGGGATGTGCCACGCAGACGGATGCTGACTTTCTCTATACCTACTTTTTGCTGTTTTTGCCACCCATCAGTATAAAATTTTTTCACAAAAAGCACCCAAATTTGCCCTAATTGGGCGCTGAAAACCCACCCATCGATATACCAAAATTGCTGAAAGGTACCCCAAAACCGTGGCACATCCCCGTACACATTTAACCCCCTCCGGGAAGTCAGTACTGGCCCTTAATTTACACGCCTGCTCCAACAGCAACTACCATCTAGGAGTACCTGACCTAGATGCATTATTACCTTCCTACCTATAGGCAATATATACCTACCTATAAACATAGACCATAGTCTAGATGGTCTGTGCTATGAATACCGCAAACCTATACCTACATGTATACAATCTACTACCAACCATAGATAGTGAAGGAATGTACCAACCTACAACCTAAATACCCACCTACCTATAAAACAGTAGCTATCCATTCTCCCAAACGTCAAACATGACTGACAAACACCACATATTAAATCAAGAATTTTGCAGTAACATAGACCATGGAAGTAAAACACATGAATAGACTGTGGTATTACACTCTCTTATACCATGTATACTGTGATGCGAAAGTTCATTAACCACCAAAATATTGTTCTTGGTCAATTGTTCCATGTCCAAGGACAATATAATAATTATTGGAATTTTATCTTGGAAACGAAGCAAGTTCCATGTTATATGGTACACCTGTCAACAGTCATTAAAACTCATCATCCTCCAGGTCAAAAAACAATCACTACTGAGCACTGCTTTATGAGGGAAACAAGGTTACCTGGGAGGTTACTATTTCATCCCTGGGTTAACATGGTCAAGCCAAAGAGTTCACTGCTGAATATATAGCTAAGTGAATTAAGTCATGGGGGAGTGAGGCTACTCTTTAGCCTCCTGCAAACCCACAACTTAAATTTTAAGCATTATCCTACAACATTGTTTTACTGAGGATAAAGCAAATGCATGTTAACAAGACTAGTTTCCTACTTCAGGTCAAAGGTCGAGGTCGCAAACGAATGATAATATTGCTTGGCTTGTAAGCCAAGCAAAAAAGACATACTACAAGTATGCCTGCAAAGCCGCGATTTGTTAGCAAATATGTGCAATTTTGGAAAAGACATCATTAAATTTTAGAAACCAAATCAAAAACCAATCTACAAATGTTTGGGGCACTGACTGAAAAGCTATTGAAGTAGTCTACAGGAAAGAACAAATACTTGCAACAAGTTATTTTGTCCTTATTTTCAGAGAGCTGGACCACAGCACATATTCCAAACTGTAAAATTGCTTGAATTGGCTCAACAATTTGAGCATCGTCATGATAATAGCTGCTGCAAACAAACATCAGATGTTAGATATGTTAAAGAATTACAAAAACAAATTCCACTTTCCTCATAGCAGCTATCCCAGAGGTGCCATCAGTTATTTATGGTTTCTTCACAAGTCCCACCGAGACTGCCCACAATATTAACCCTCACAGGTTCTAACACACACTATTACCACAGAGGAACAGCCTCTAGTAAACAAAGGCAAAACAAGTTTCCATGACATCAACTTGGGTTTCATACTTTAACCCTCAATAGAAATTTTACCTAGCAAGTCAAATGTGTACACACAATTTTGTTTGGGGTCTCTAGAGACCCAAACGATATGTGATGCGATCAAGCAAAATCAGTCGGAACTCGGACATAATAAATTTCAGTTTCTTACAGGACAGTAAAAAGCATTTACAAAGCTGGATCATGCAGAAAGCCCCATTGAAATTGAACATACAGTTCCAAAGATATGAGCAATTAAAGAGCTTACAAAACAAAAGGAAACGAAAGGAAATATTTCCTTTGTTTGGCTATATCTCAAAATCAATATTTCAGAGTTCTGACTGATTTTGCTTGATCGCATCACATATAATGATTTATAATATTCCTTATATAGCCTGACCAATTGACCCCTTTTAAGCAACTCAAATGTGACATTCCATAGGCAGAACTGAGAACATGGAATACCAAATATATAACTTTGTGACCTCCAGTTACAGAGTATGAGTTTTTTGTACCCAAATTTGTCAAAGGTTATTCAATGAATATATTGGGGTTCAAGAACTGGGCCCTGATAGATGAGTCTCTGTTGCCAGCGGAAGAACAACGACTGATTTTTAAACCCACCTAGGTAATAAATATATTTGTTGATGCATAGAGAGAGATAGGGACAGACAGTGGGGGAGAGAATGCAACTAGAGGATAAAATAGTTTTCAGTGATATTTCAGTTGATTTTTAACAATCAATAAATTAATCAAGTGATCTCATTTTGTGTGTTATTTTCTTTTAGTTTGGTATATATCCAACGAATAACATGTTCACGTATTGGGACGTAGCGCTTGCAACTCCGGTTGTGTTATTGAGTTTGTATTCAATTTTCTTGTTACATTGTTCATTTTAAAGTTTTCTTTTAAAATATTCCAATGATTTGGAATCCACTAAAATATGCAATTGTGTAACGTAAACGTATAATTAAAATATTAAACAAAAACACATTTCATTATTTCTGTGATTTCTTTTGTTGATATTAATATATGTTATAACTACGAGAAAAACAAAAATAATTTACTACTTCTTGTAATTTTTTCTTAAATTGTTTTGATTCAATTATACCTAACTGACCATATATGTTGGCTTTTGTTTTAATAGTGGGCAGGAGTGGTCCTCATGACAAAATTGCTACCAAGAAACCATCGACACGATTGATAAGGGCGCCTACTATATTTTCTGTGATATTCCATGTTGTCATCCTGACGATCAGCCAGGCCGCAGTCGTATTTATTGTACGAGGTGAAAACTGGTATGACATATAATTTTTGTTGGTTTTTTAAATGTACCGGATCATGGGTTTTCTGTTAGTACGGTTTCTTGATAATACAAAGTATAAATTATTTTTACCGATGCATATCGTTACGAGTGTGACAGACTGCTGTATCTTAATTCGTCTCTTTGTTGCACATGAATTCTCTTGAATTAGCAAACATGGGGTTAGCGCTTTAGTGCAGCCAGAGGGCAGCATGTCGATTACCCATCAACCACTTAGCCTTGGTAAGTCAAATGAGGGGAAATGGCGGCCATGGTTGACGGTATACGGGGATGTGCCACGGTTTTGGGGGTACCGTTTCAGCGATTTTGGTATATCGATGGGTGGGTTTTCAGTGGAGACCAATGCGCCCAAATTTGGGCATAAGTGCCCCTTAAGCGTCCAATTAGGGCAAATTTGGGTGCTTTTTGGGTGTTTTGGTGAATGAAAAATTGGTATGCTGATGGGTGGCAAAAACAGCAAAACGTAGGTATAGAGAAAGTCAGCATCCGAAAGTCTGCGTGGCACATCCCCGTACAAAATGTTTAAAGACCCCCCCTCCCCGGGATGGCGGCATACAACATGACATGGGTTAGTTACCAGCGCAGTGCCGCGTGATCCATCACCTGTTCGCTAATTGCATAATATGTTATACATTTCATTAATAAGACCTCTGTAATTCGTTTTGTCTGCACTCTTGACATTGCTTATACCATAGATTAATAAACACACAGATCGGCATGCCTGTAACCTCTTCGTGTACTCGAATTCAGCTGACGCCGGTACAGCGTTGCCGACATCGCTCATCTTCTTCGCTTAGTTTCTTTTGTTTACGCTCGCGCTATTTGAGCTATTTTTGAGTTTGCTCACGCGGTACCTGACTTAGCATCGATCCCCATAGGCAACATGCCATGACTCCGCGGTATGGCTTGTCCACGATCTAATTCATGCCCCTCCGGGAAACATTGGCCCAATTCTACCCAGGACAATTATATGCATGCAGTGTCACTGGAGTCGGAATAAATAGTAGTGAAATTACCGTAGATCTCATTAGATTTTTCGAGTAAAATTTGACCCGATTCTGTACACGATTTTAGGTCAAATTAGAACGGGCTCAGTTTCTCTGATGCGATTTCCTCGAACAGTGCATTAGTGGGGAGCTCGCGTGTCTGCGAAGCAGCCACCGAGTCCACCGGTTGACTGGAGCTGGAGTCGAATTCACCTTTTCGGTAAACCGGGATTCGACCGCCATCTCAGGTATGGAGCAAAAATTGGGAGTATTCGATTTCCCTCGGAATGCGCTCGAGGCATTTGTTGTCATGCAAGCGCGACATGGATGATGGGCGAATTTGAGAAACGCACATGATGCGACCTGCACGCGAGTACCAAGACTCTTCAAATGAGACGCAGAATTGTTTTCGTTCGTCCCCGCGAACCGTCGACAAGGACCTAAGGACCCGAGTATCCCCAATTTTCTCCCCATAGCTGACGGCGCGATTGTACGTGGCGGTATCAGTTGTTTGATGGCATGGAAAACTGTATTCATTTTTAATCTAAGTTGAGTACTGATGGCCCTATTTATATTAAATATTGTTTGCACCTTTACAAGGGATAGGCACATGTATAATGACATTGAATTATCAGAAAAATGAGTAACAAATAGCAAGGAAATTTCTAAAAAGTCTTATCATGAAATGAAAGGAGTAAGGAATTGTTGGGCTGAATTAAACTTAATGTATATATAAATAGCGCCCTCAATTAACACACAAATATACAATTTAAAGAATAAAAATTACCACACAACGGCAGAAAAAGATGAAAAATTTGGTAAAGAAATAAACAAGAGAAAAGAAAAATCTATGTTAAAAATGGCTGAAAATACATTTGTATTTTAGTATGATATAATGTTGGTATTGTCTAGGTCTTGAATTGATTGGAAATGAGCCACTGATCACGGGCCACTGGGCCTCTGATCTAGACCTGTATATCTTTGTTCTCCTTTTTATTGAATAAAAGTGATGTAAGATTGATTTGTTAGAAAAATGTATAAATGATCACATCTGACAACCGTGATAGGAGTCCCGGTCCTCCTTCTCTAATTCTGTGGGTAAACCCCGCAAGCCTTTGACGATGCATGTAATGTTGGCACGTCGATGAGCAACATATTCAAATGCGTAGTAACGATATTCGCTAAACGACATACAGACCGGCGCGCCGCGTGACGTCAAATGACGACATCTCTTAAAGGCTTATGGGACACAGTGACGTAGCGTCGGTCATCATATTGGGGGGGGGGGCACGTGTCCCCGGCACGTGTCCCCGTGCCCCTATGACGCTACGCCACTGACGGGACATACCGAACATGCAAATTGGTTATTGCTGGGGATGGTTTGTCCCATTCAGCACGGAATCAGTGGTTATAGTACAAATTTGACTCGGAAAATCTGATGAGACCTTATTTAATCATGTTAACTAGGAATCTAGTCAAATCTACTGGGTATTTTCGTTGTCTTAATAATATACTATATTGTGTTTAGTGTATTTTATGGTATTGATTTTATAGGGATGCATCGTTTTTCAGGCTTCACTTCAGAAGTACAGAAGTATATTATCTGATCTTAACTGAAATGTTAGGTGCTAAGTGTTTATCTTAAATTTTACAGCAAAACTTTATGAATATATGCCATTGTTAAGTTTTTGTTCTATTCTTTTTATAGTTCTTTCATTTTCATTTCCAACCCGCTTCAGGTATACCAAAGTCGATGTCAGTGAAAACCAATTTAAGCAAAATTGGGAGTCAACTTGCGTCTTTTTGGTAGCAAATTTTCAATACGTAATATATGGTGTGCTGTTTACTCCGGGCCGTCCTTATCGACAACCAATTTGGAAAAATCGTAAGTTTTTTTTGTAATGTACATGCAAAGCGCATGTGGCTACCAATGTATGCGTATTTTGCGTCCATTATTTAGGGTAATGCAGTATCCTTTACACAAAAATTATGTATCCGATGCAAAAAAAACCGCAAATAGTGGGCGAGGCGCAACCGAACCCACTCTATTAAGGTTAGCAACTATTTTAAACTGTTGCGATTTGGTAGTTCACAGCATCTTGGGAATGGTAGTGAGCTTTGGCAAAAATTGCATTAATCATTTCATAGCGAGTTTGTAGAAGCATTTAAATATCACAGATATACTTTTGTAGGTTCTGTAGTTCTTGAGTTATGTTGTAATGAGGACTGAAACAACAACACTTGTAAAATGTACATTACTCATTAACAACAATAAATCAAGCAAGTTTTCAAAGTATATGATTTGTAGAATGAACTTTTGCAAAATGTTAAAGTGTTATTTTCAGTATTGATTTTTTGGCTGCTTCGACCAACAATACCGCATCTCCCTTTAAACGTTTTTTGCCGATAAACATTATTCAAGATCGCGCACTGTTAACCTCCCACATTTGGTACAATTGTGCACTTTTTGATACAAGCATATAACGTACATGGTCCAAAGTTTATGGAGGCATCCACAGATATGAAGACATTCTGGATTTGACCCCTAGTGTACCCAGGGATAAAAAATTATACCTTTTCTTGATTCTCATGTCAAGACAAACATTTTGCCACAATTTTCATCCAAATCGGAGCAAGTTGAAACCAAAAATGTGCCGTTTTGACCCAAAACTGATGTTTTTGTACAATTACTCTGTAACGATAGATCATAGATAGCACAAACTATAAATTTCTGAAATCCTTGAGATCAGACGAATAATTAGATGTTTCATTCAACATGATTTGAGAAATTTTAATTTTCACCCCTGTTGACCTTTCGTGACCTCTGGCGGTCACTAGGGGTCAAATCGAAAATGCTTCCACATCTTAAAATAAACTTAAAGCCGTGAACTGCATGTGTGCAGGTTATGATACGTCTATCAGAAATAGCCTTCACTCTCCAGGAGATAGTGGTATAAAAGTGGTTTAAATAATGGCTTCGGCTACGCTGCGCCTCACCCGTTATTTACGTTTTTACTGCCTCGGACACTTTATGTGTGCAAGGATACTACAGTACATTACCCTTGATTTCTTAAATATATTTAGTTCCTTCCTTTATCTTTACCAACAGCTCTGTATCTGATCTATCTCATTTGTGCGACGCTTCTGTGTTTGTTTTTGTTGCTGGCACCGATAGAAAAGATGGAAAAATATTTGTGGGGAGTAAGTATTGAGGACCGGTTGCCAGATTTGTTATAATTATTCTTTTTGCTTGAAATATTCAACAAGTTCAACCATCAGTTCAACCATTAGGACTGATGTCATCTTATTCATATGTCGAAATGCCAAGAAGGTATGATCCCCAAGTGGTGTCAAATGAAAGAGAAAAACAAGTAAAGAGTATAATAAAAAATAATTTCCCCACCGGGGGTGACACTGCTCATAAGACCTGGGTCAATATTCATATTTGGGGTCCTTTTCAAAATCCCCAAAAGGTATGTGTGTCAAATGAAAGAAAAAAAATGAAGAATATATAATTTGACACTCATAAGACCTGTGTCAAGGTATGACCCCCGAGTGGCGTCAAATGAAACGATAAAAAAGGAAAGGACATGAAAAATAATTACCCTACCCGAGGGTGACACTCCTCATCACACTATGGTCAATATTCCTATTTTGGGTCCTTTTCATATCTCGAAATCCCAAGAAGATATGACCCACCCCCGGTGACAGTGGTATACCACAATATACTGCCAAAGCCCCATGGTTCGACTATGGTGCGGTAGTTGCTTAAATAATATGATTTTGATAACCGTGTGCAAGACCAGGTAGGTGACCATGGTGATCATGTCTTGTCAGTTATGTCACCTGTCCTGTCTCATTTGTATACTTTGACTGTCACGTTATTTTTATTTATTTATTTATTTATTTATTTATTTATTTATTTATTTATTTATTTATTTATTTATTTATTTATTTATTTATTTACTTATTTATTTATTTATTTATTTATTTTTGCTCCGATTTGTTTCAGGTACAATACATTCCTGAATTTAAGTTCCGTGTGATGTTGCTCCTTTTGGTTTTGGCAAACACTGTAGTCAGCTTTGTAGTGGAGGTAAGTGTTTACTATTACATTGCTTTATTCGCTTCAACAATGTACTTGTAACCGTTAAAGGTTTAAACTTGGTCTTTCAATTATTCCTTGAACGTGCGTGCGCAAAAAGTGTATTTTAGTTCCAAAGATAGATGGTGTTAGAAGACTGGTATGCATTGTATTGATAATTCTTATATAAAGTCTTTGAATACATGTATAGTTTTCTTTCCTCCTTATTTCATTCTTTTGATTTTCTTGTTTTCAGTTTCTTGTTCTTCCCATTGAACGCTTTCAAAAGTTTTTGCGGTGCTGGAGGAAAGAAAGTCAGCCAAAGTTTGAAACAATGCAATTAGATATACAGATGAACGCAATACATATCCCGGACAGTGTAGTATAAATGTGACAAGCGATTTCGGTAATTAAGAACAGAGTACATTGTAGGTAAAATCTGGCAAGATGTCGCTTCCGGATTCATTCAGTATTTCAACGGCGACGAAATGTATCGTCGGTGGGTCCTATAAAATTTATTGATAACAAACAAAGATCGTTTGAACCTATCTTAGAAGTGTAAGTATTGAAAAGGTAAAAAATATATACAAATAAACAATAAACAATAAAAACAAAACAAAACAAAAAAAATCACAAGAACTTTCGATCGGGCAAATTTGTGGGAGGATTGCGTTATTATTGTGTCCCGTGTTGAGTTAGTCTCGGATCTAGCCGATTTGTGCTCCTTCATTGTTTAGTGACGAAGGAGCGCAAATCGGCTTGAACCGCGGCCGGCTGAACTAGAGTTGAGTCCGATATATTTACCCTTTCACTCTGTTTCTGAATTACCGAGTCGGCTTTATGTTTAATATTAGTCTAAATTGAATAGATTCTATAATGTATCCATCATCAATTTTCACATTGTTTCGTGTTTTTCAAATAGTGACACAATTTTGTACTACATTTTACTTTTGTCAAGCAAATCATGTTGCGAAAGATATTTCTGAGTTATGAGCTTCATATTGTTTTAATGTTTTCAACTATTAAGTTTTCTTTTTTATATATCACCGTTTGATAGGATTTTTACTTAAAAAACATAAAAACTGATTAAAAGCTCTTGATCAGTAGGCACAATTGACTCTCACAAACAGTTCTCGTTTGCTTGATCGAATAACACGTATCTGTTGTTTATATCATTATGTAGTTAGTGGTATTAAGACATTTTGAAGATTACTTTGCGGGAATAAGCTTGATTTTATGAATTCAACTTTATATTAACTCTGCTCCAATTTGGGAGCTATGAGAAAAGGGATTATTTGAGGAAGAATTAAAATCTATATATCCCCTATAGAAGACATTACCTCAATCTTCTGCAGGGAATGTGAATTTCAAATGGAGTCACTTGAATGGATGGCTCCATTAGAAGTCTACAACTTTTGTGTGGGATTAAGGTCATGTCTACCTAGCTCTGGTCTACCATAGGGGCGTATGGATTTCAACCGGAAAAGCCCATTGTTATTTGTGACCCGTTACAGCGAAAGGTACCTTATGTCGCCTGCTACATGTACCTTATGTCGTCTGTTATATATATCTTATCCACAATGCTGGCAGTAAATATCAAAGAGTCCAAAAGTGGCGGCCACTTTAAATTGTCCCCAAGTCAACGAGGTTCATGAATACCCTCTAATTGTTAATGGTTGGCTACATACCTAGACAAAATACAATGCTTTTGTTTCATATAGGGCTTAGTCAGGCGAACGAAGACTAGAGCTAGGGTTATTGGTTAGTTTAAGACCTGTTTGGCACTAGCAAAATGAGATATATAAGGTACTTTTTTGTTTGCTGTAACGGGTCACATTTGTATCTATACTAGCTTCCATAAAAGAACGGATCTATCTTGCTCTTATCAAAGCGCGCGCCTTGTGAATCAACAGAACGAAGCTTTGACGTGTTATCGGCCAATCAGATTCTGTTGTTACAATTGCGGGATGATTGAATCAATCAATCAGCGTTCCACAAACAAAAGTAAGTGGTCCGTTATTCTCTAAAAGGTAATGTAGTAGACATCATTTTGTTATAAAGAAAATGAAAAAATCGAGTGACCAAACTCCACTGTCTGTCAAATTGGCCATATTGAAGTAGCTGCTGCAGTTTACAGCGGGCCAACCTAAATGATCTAAAAATGGGTTTGGTAAGTGCATAATAATTCAGGTTTTTTTGTTAGTGAGAAGGTACCTAAAAGACTCCAAATAATAGCTAGACCTACATGCAACTACCTACCTCGTTACAATTCGCTTGATATTATGTTAACAAACTATTCAATCTTAGAAAAGGAGTTCTTGGCTGTCCTGTATGTTTGAAAACATCTGCAATACTTTCTGTAGAACGCATCATCCTTTTCCAGATTGATGTTATACGGTAGTTGTTATGAGAGTAATGCCGTATTTATTTCATTACCCGCACAGGGCGCTTATATGGGGTCTGGGCAGTTAATGGAGTGAATACGGTACACGTTTTATGGGCAAGGTGGCTAGAATGCGAACAATTGTTCAAACCTTTATTTATGACTGTACATTATGTGACTATTATTATATAGATGTAAAATGCCTTTTGAAATACTAGAGATTGCGATTTCCAAACGTACGTATCGAACGTACGTGGAATCTATTCAAAATCACTCTCCTGTGACGGGATTTTCAATCCACGTACGTTCGATGCTACGTTTGGAAATCGCAATCTCTCTACTATATATAAATGAAGTAGCGACGATAACGCACTCACTTCGTGTGAAATAAGACTATAACATAGTGGAACAAAGTAGTCATAGTATTTAGCAGGTAAATCATCTGATGCATTTAAATTGTTATTGTAGCTGTACATTGTAATAATAGAGAAACCAGCTGTAGATTGCAATTTGCTTGATTCATTAACGGTAATAACTCCATGAAATGCCCCAACGAGTCTCTGTTTGCCCATCACTAATAAAAAAGTAATTAAAAAAGACAATAACCGAGGTATCCAAAAACTAATAGTGCACTCAACCCCATAGATTTTTAAAAAAATGTTGTTAACCCTAGAACTACGAAGAGTTTCAAGATCTACTGATTTTTACTTGTTAGGTAGGTGAAAATAGTCATTTCCTTTAATATTGAGCAGACAATTTGGTGAAAATCGCATTTTTGTAGAATTTTTAGCCGAAAATCAATTTAAACTATACTTTTGTACATAGCAGAATTTTCCAAATTGGCATTGTCACCATCATATTATGACGTCATAGCTACATTATGTGGGGCATGTTTGTCCCTATTTGGGGATCACTGGATAGCTATACATTAGTACCATATATAACGGTATATGACGTTTATAATTGAGAATTAAGGGGGAGGGGGTCGCAACAACCCCTCTCTTCGTAGTTCGTGTTACAAAATATGGCTCAGTAGTTCTAGGGTTAAGTATTATGTTCCCCTTGCATTTCTTTTTGACAGGCTTAATAAAGAAAGGAATATTTATCTGTCCAGGGGGTGCGGAATTGTCAAAAAGTAGGCTTCACACCTCCTAAAGAAGCCTTTGTGCGTGGATCTATTTTGAAAAGTGGTTCATTTGTTAATTAATTTTCCTTCTAATTTGGTCCGCTTTAAATATTGTTAACCTGTTTTTGAGCTGCAAAGTGGACTTATTTTGTATTTATGGGTGGTGCCAGTTGCGACCGCATCCCGCCCCTTGCGTACAGGCTTATGACCAAGATATGGAGTCAGTTGAATCCGATGACCTTATTTAGTCCAGCTATCCAGACCTGAGACCATTAGTTGTCATAATGACATTATGTAACAGTGTCATACTAGAAGAAGGTTTTGGTCAGTGTTTGGTTGAATGAATTCATTAATTACTACCGCATATTTTTAGTTACCAGTAGATGTCAGCAAAATATAACATATTTTAATGGCATCTGTAACGTACTGTGATGTACGGAGAGCTCTTTGTGTCATACAGATTACGATCAATAAAAATGAACACACTGACGATCGATGAGTGTATGGACGTCCTTTATTTACAGTATTATGGGGGACAGGTAAATGGCGAGTTAAAAATGGGCGAGTTAGATGAAAGCGAGTTAGAATGGCGAGTTACCCCTTGTAGAGATTAAAGAATGACCCCTGCTGAGAATACGACAAGTCCAGCTGGCGAGTTACAATTTCACAGCAAGTCCTGCCGGCGAGTTCAGATTTTTACAGCAAGTCCCGCCGGTGAGTTACGACAAGTCCAATAAGCGAGCTAAGTCCAATTGGCAAGTTACTATTTATAATATTCAAAATTATACTGTAACTCGTTTACAGGACTTGATGGTGTTGTTGTATCATGCCTATGGGACTTGTTGGTGTTGTCGTAACACCCTTGAGGGACTCGTTGGTGTTGTCGTAACTCGCTTGTGGGACTTGATGGCTTTGTTGTAACTCGCCTTTAGCTTACATCGTGGGGGGGGTAATTAACAAAAACCTAATCTCTGTAGGGGTAACTCGCCTTTTTAAGTCGCTTTTCTTCAACTCGCCTTTTTTAACTCGCCTAGTTACAGCTCCCATTGTAAGGCTATGAAATAATGTCATTCACTTTTTATTATTATCTTTTATATCAAAATAAAGATTGTTACCTAATACCAGAAAAAATTCTTGTGAGGAACCTCTGCTAATTGCTTCCTTGAGACAGTAGTGTTCGCGCGTGATGTGATACACACGGTGCATCTTTAGGGCACAGGTCACGTATCGCCGCATCGCGAGCTTCAGATGCACCGCCTAGATCGCGCGTGTATACACGCCTAAACCATTTTGCTACGCATCAACCTACGCAATTGCTTGATCTTAGAGCGGTTATATAATTATAATTTGATGCAATAAGGTGATTACAATTGCGTCCGCACAATGGCTCTTAGAATAAACATGCATAACGACTCTGAAATTTCGGACGCACCGATGGCGAAAAACCTCGTCTTTTAGCTTCAATTTGGAATGAAAATTGAATGGAATACCTGGTGCCAGAAATTGAGAAATTATGTAGGTAGTTAGATGTCTAAAGTAACATTCCGTAATCAAGATATCGATAATAATTATAACAAAACGATTTTTTTGTCATGCAAGATTCTCCAAAATGTCCTCCAAAAAGGAACTTCTTAAATTTAATCAGTAATGCATTTGGTTCTGATAAATGGTGACATTATTTTTTGATCGGTTTGTAGCACAATACAAAAAAGAGAAAGCAATCTCTCGAAAAGAAAGAACGGAATGAAAAACGTGATATTTTATACGGTACACAAATTTGAAAAACAAATAACATGGAACACGTTTTTGATCTTGTGAACAAGGTGCGTAAAAAGGATATAAAGGAAAGATTTTCAAACGGATGCTGAAAATTTGTATAAACATACAAAAATAATGTAAAGCTACAACGCACCAACATTTCTCTCAATAGGATATTTAATTGCTGAGAAAATTACATTTTAGAGAACAAGTTTATACGTCTTTATATGTTCTTTTCGAGCCCTTAAACAACTATATTAAACTGTTGCGATTTGGTAGTTCACAGCATCTTGCGAATGGTAGTGAGCTTTGGCAAAAATTGCATTGATCAATTCAAATATCACATAATAATTATATACTTTTGTAGGTCGTGTGGTTCTTGAGTTATGTTGTAAGAGGGCTGAAAGAACAACACTTTTATAAAACGTACATAACTCATTAACAACAATAAATCAAGCAAGATTTCAAAGTAAATGATTTGTAGAAGGAACTTTTGCAAAACATCAAAGTGTTATTTTTCAATAATATATTGATTTTGACAATGAAAATCGCTAAAATGACTTACACTATTCGTGCGTCCATCCCTTGCACACATTTTATAGCGGAAACAAATTTGACTTAAATACCACCTTGCCTGCGGCTATTTTCCTTGAGTGTTTGGTGGCAGGTAGTGGTGAAGCCAAGCGATTTATTTATTTTTCCTCTTGCAAAAATGTTCCATAAAAATATTTTATATGACAAAAATCATTTTTTGCCTACACTTTGTACATGTATAATAATACATATTATTTCGCCGTGCATGGAACCCAAGCTCCCAGCTGCACTGTTTATACAAGATTTTCTATGCCCTACAATATTATTTATCGAGCACAACAAATTGTTGCTGAACTTACTGTATAATATTAGTTGTAATGTACATATAGCTAGATTTTCTTTGCAAGGACGCACTTACATTAATTAGCACTTAGCTCTTATTAGTCGAGTTGACATTTCTCGAACCTTGCAATAGTTGGTACTATGAAGTTTTTTTTCTTGATTTGTGATCCCAAGGGGTCCCTGAGCAAAATTAGCTTAGTTGCCAAATTGGCAACTTTGAGCAACTCTTGTAATTTGCATAAATCCAATATGGCCGCCGTCGGCCATTTTGAATATATAGCTTTTGAGCCCCTTGACCAAAATTAATATGTGATACATCATTTTAAGGGTTATTTGGTACGAGGAATCCATTTTGGGGGTTGTTCGCTTCAAAGGTTGCTATCAGCTCAAATCCAAGATGGCTGCCATCCGCCATCTTGAAAATATAATTTTTGAACCCCTTGGCCAAAACTAATGTATAATATGTGACTGGACGCGGCGAATCAGCCGTAAAGTCGGCCCCGGTCAATTTTGTTTTATTTCGTGTTTAGAAAATATATACCATAAGCTTTAAAATGGTATATCATTTGACTTCAAACGATATCCAAAAGCGGGGTTATGATTTGTTGAACTCTGTTCCTTCGACAAAATTGTATTTTTTATCGGTTCTACATGTGTCTCTTTTTCTACATTTCTGGTAATAAATATCCAACAGTCATAATTGGCGGTCATTTCAAATCATCCCCAAGTCAACGAGGTTTAGAAATATCCTCTCATTGTTCATTGTTGATTATACATACCTAGACAAAATACAATGCTTTGTTATCTACCACTTGAACAGGATTTAGCCAAAGCAAACAAAGACAAGAACTATTCTATAGAAATAGGTAGAAGCTTATTATCCTCTTCAGCAGTAGTATTATTGATTGATTTAAACAGCGTTTGATAAGATACTTGTCGCAACGAATTGATACACCTATGAATACGACCTTCACATACATTTTACACTTTAACTCAGAATATAATGTGCCGAGTTTACGGCTGATTCGCCGCGTCCACTCACATATATCATTTTAAGGGTTTTCTTGTATGAGGAATCCATTTATGGGGTTGCTGTTCTCCTCAAAGGACGGGATCAATTCAAATCCAAGATGGCTGCCATCCGCCATCTTGAAACTATAACTTTTGAACCCCTTGGCCAAAACTGATATACAATATGTCATTTTAAGGGTTTTCTGCTATGAGGAATCCATTTCTGGGTTGCTGTCCTCCTCAAAGGTCGAGATCAATTCAAATCCAAGATGTCTGCCTTCCGCCATCTTTTTAACCCCTTGGCCAAAGCTAATGTACAATATCATTTCAGGGGTTGTCTGCATTGAGGAATTCATTTATGGGTTTCTTATCCGGTCTTAAAAGGTCTAGATCCGCTAGATGGATATGGAGTCCAGCTCAAGAACACAGCCTGGTAACCTGTGAACCCTTTGCCCCGAAGTACATCCCTTGTATAGTACCTATACTGGAGATGCGCACACTTAATGCTGAGGACATAGCTGACCTCGTTTGCCGACACCATAATGGATATTGGAATGATTTCTCTGCTGATCAGATTGGTAAAGGAGCTCTTAAAGGCATGACGTTATCTCCAGAATTAGTCTCGGAATGGGTCGATGCCTTTACTATTACTGTCCATGTTTCAGAGAGGGTAGACACAATTTATTCTGATACTACAACAGCCCATCCTGCTCAGAAGCACAAAGAGGAGTTGGATCACCGACGAAAACTGGATGCCAAAGATCGAAAGTATTAGGAAAGTACCCTCATCCACTAGAAGACACTCGTCCTCATCTGTATAATCCTGTCGGTGGACAAATTGCATCTACTGATGTGAATGTAGCAGATTCTCTCACAATTGGAGACCAGATGGAAGCGGAATTCATAGCTTGTCTTCCAGATGGATTCTACAATGCTATCAGTAGCCCGATGCGCAAACGCAAAAAAGCAAGAGGAAACAAGATCAAGCCCATGAACTTAGAGACAATTTTCCTCCGGTTGATAATGGTTAGTGAACGGCGTCAGGTGGATCTTAGGTCTATGTTCAACTATGAGCTCTGTGCTGTGCCTTCATCCCAAATTGATGAATTCGGTTGCCTTCGCAAAAAACCCAAGTCAGATATTGTCAAACGTCTTGGTGTGATCGAGATCTCGCCCAAAATGATGTCGACACTGTCATCGTGGATGTATCACAGCTGTTGTACCATGTTATGTGGCCTTATGGTGGAAGTCCCTCAGATCTGATTGCCTCCATGCAAGCTCGCATAGATCGCTATCCAGACAGAGCAAGAAAATACTTGTCTTCGACAGGGCATCTCTGTCAAAGATCATGAGAGGTTGCGTAGGGCTGACAAGGCTGTCATAGAGTATGAAATCGCTATTACTAGTACTCTACCAGAGAGAGAGGCTGTAATGAAGAGCATGAACAACAAGGAGAAGTTGGGAATTGTGTTAAGTACCTTCAACTTGGGAGAGAATGTGATAAGAGTCACAATGATGGAGAATATGAGCACGACGAGGCAGACATTACCATTGTGTCCTATGTTCTTGGTGCTGCCAACTCTGGACAGAACACAATAAAGATCCTCTGTGATGATACAGATGTGTTTGTCCTACTGGTCTACTGGGTGTATTGGGCAAAGCTACAATGCAAGGTGCAAATGGAACGATGGGATGGATCAATCCTGAATATCAATGCCACATGTGCCACCTTGGGACCCAAGTCTCTCCAGCTGCTTGGAATGCATGCTCTTAGTGGTTGTGACACAACTTCATACCCATTCTACAAAACCAAGACAAGTGTGCTGAATACTTTACTTGCCGGAGACTTCCCAGGTTTGGCGAATGCGCTTGGTGAAGTTAGCTCCACCACAGAAGATGTCATAGAGTCCGCCTATTGACATGGTATGGTCAACCACCCTTTACACCCTTTACCAAGAAAAAGACAACACCCAAAATTATGGCACTACCACCGATATCTGTCATGTACTTCGTGCTCATCTGCAGGTGATGCTGTGGAAGTCTGCAAATCAGCAAGCCCCCCTGAGGAGTCAGCAGATATCACAAAGTTTGGCTGGCAGATCAAGGATGACACCCCTGTGCCTGTCATTGCTCAAGTGGATCCAGCACCACCTGAACTGATGGACATCATCCGATGTCATAGTAAAGCACGAGAAAGAAAGTGCGGGACCGAGGCGTGCAGCTGTCACAAGGAGCATCTCACATGTACCTCATTTTGCAAATGTGATGAAGACATGTGCTGCAATCCTTACACCAAAAGAGGGACTGAAGACGCTACGAATGAAGGAAATGATGACGACGAGACTGAAGAGTGAAGAGGAGAATGATGAGGACGAGACTGAACGGAGGAGAATGATGAGGGCGAAACTGAAGAGGAGAATGATGAGGACAAGACTGGATTTGAGCTGATCCCGATCTTTTAAGAGACTAATAACGTTAGAAATGGATTCCTCGCACCAAAAAACCCTTGAAATGATATATTGCACATTAATTTTGGGCAAGGGGCTCAAAAGTTGCATTTTCAAGATGGTCGATGGCGGCCATCTTGGATTTGAGCGGATCCCGACCTTTTAAGAGAATAGTAACTCCAGAAATGGATTCATTGCCCCAAAAAACCCTTGAAATGATAAATTGCACATTAATTTTGGGCAAGGGGCCCAAAAGTTGTATTTTCAAGATGGCAGATGGCAGCCATATTGGATTTATGTAAATTACGAGAGTTGCCCAAAGTTGCCAATTTGGCAATTAAGCTAAATTTGCTCAGGGACCCCTTGAGACCACAAATCAAGAAAAAAACTTCATAGTACCAACTATTGCAAGGTTGGTGTACAGGGCCTATGTGGGTGTCAACTGAACTATATAGTGTTTATACAAGATTGTTGTGCTCGATATTTCTTTGCCTTACAATAATATTTATCGAGCACAACTGTTGTTGAACTTACTGTACCGTAAAAACTCGATAGTTAGCATAATAGCATAATTATGGGCTTACTATCAAGCGCTTTTAAAAACATGAAATTGTACCAAAGTCCGGCGCTTTACAAACTGAGCAAATGGGATTGAGACACACATTGGCAGGTTTGCTTGTTCGTATAACTATGTGCATCGACGATTTGGTCAAAACCCGTTACACTTTTGTGGATGAGGCTCTTCATGTTTGCATGTTCTAAAAGCGCTCCACAGTTAGCACATTATGCTAACTATCGAGTTTTTACTGCGGTATTATATTAGCAGTATATTGTACATATAATTAGATTTTCTTAATTTTGCAAGGATGCACTTACATTATAACACAGCGGCATCGCGTAAGATATGTTGGTACTTATTTTGGTATCCTTGGATTGAGAAAACCCATAGCTATCTATTGATACCAAATACTTAACAGCGTGAGGCATTTAATATAGAAATTCAGAAAGGGGCTTTACCTTCTCCCCGTTGCTAAAGCATGTAATAAGACAAGGTAAAAATTATTGACTCTCCTTGACTTCGCCTTCGAAATCTGGTCAAAGCTCTGGACCAATTTTCAATTTAGTATTAAACAACACTTCTTGATACTGAACTAAACTGTTTGGATATTTTAACTAATTACTTGCTGTGGTTAAGGAATAATTGTGACAATTGACCATACAGTTCTTGAAATATAAGAATTTTACGAACCCCCCTCATTTTCAAGCCTTTCCACGGATTCAAATATCAATCGATGATCTATATATTATATTCTGAGTGCTAAGGCCATCTTGGTTTAATAATTCGTCTCAAAGCCCCCGGGCGCATTAATAAAATCGCCCGTTTTTTCACGTTATTCCCGCAGGATTGAGTTTCATTTTATTTTTGCCGCTATTTTATTTTCAAAATCTCACGTCTGATGACGTCGTCAGAGGTCAACATAGCTCAAAAGCGTACATCTCAATAAATAAGTTAATCATCTTGACCACAGTGCATCCTCCTGGGCATAATAAGAGATGGTCTATTCTTGCAACAGATACACAAAATTAAAGTTAAAAAAAATTAAAACCGCATTCCGTATTGGGTTTTTAAGGAACTTTGAGACGAACTATTAAGATTAAAAATTAAGATAGCCTAAATAATGCGCACCATCAGCGCATGATGCGTCTGCTGTCATGGATAGATATTGACTCCGTGGAAAGACTTTAAAACGAGGGAGTTTCGTAAAATTCTTTTATTTCAAAAACAGAGCGGTCAATTGTTAAACTTCAAAAGTATGTGATAGCTGATATGTTCCTCAACATCATCAGTTATTTAGTTATGTTTGGTTTATGTGTTACAGTAACCCAAAAAATCATTTCACGACGATACAGTTCTTTCAGGGACACCCTGTATACAAGATTCATGATTAATATAATGCTACAAGGATCACCGTGAAGATTCTGATATTAAGCGTGTTTTGCATCAATTTTCCAAATCTAAACAGCACTGTTCAGAGACAGGTTTTGAGCTCATTTGCATATCCAATCGCATTGTTTCAAACTTTGGCAGACTTTCCTTTCTCCAGCACCGCAAAAACTTTTGAAAAGTTTTCCTTGGAATAACAAGAAACTGAAAGCAAAATGATAAGAATTGAACTCAATGATTGATTTATCACCATAATGCTGCCATTTTTGTTTTTACAGAAACTTGTTAGGGGTGGGCATTCTGAGCAAACATTAGGAAGTATAAAGCTTTAAAAGTCGCAAGGAGCAAATATATTTATATCGAAATGGAACAGAATAAATACTGCAGTAGTCATGGTAGTAAACACAACACCTACCTCCACGACAAAGCTAACTACAGCGTTTGCCAAAAACAAAAGGAACAACATCACACGGAACTTAAATTCAGGAATATGTTGTATCTGAAATTTAATTAAACAAAAATACAGGAATGATTATGTTCAATCTGACACTAATAAGCAAAAACAAAGATGTAATTATATCTATCATTGTAACTTAAAATGTGACAATGAAGTAAGTGTTGCCTTTTGTATTTCCATATACCTAATTTGGTTTTATATAATAGAGAAAATTCAGAGAACGCATTAACAAGTATATTTCAATGAGATAACAATAGCATTTCAATTTAAGTTTGTCGAATCATGCCACTTTAATTACATGCTGATTGCGAAATGTTTTATGACAGAGAAAATTAAAACCTAGCCTTGGTAAAGAATATTTTAGCTACAGTGACAAATGACTTACTCCCCATAAGTAGTCTTCCAGCTTTTCTAATGGTGCCAGTAACCAAAACGAACATGCGCACATGATGACAACCAGATATATCAGGTACAGAGCTGTTTGATTAAGAATAGAAAAAACAAATTACTAAAACAATAGAACTCTTTTATTAATAGGATTTGAAATACTGATATGATAAATGCACGTCAACAGAGTTTTTATATTAAACACAGTACAATCCAGGGGAGGTCTTGGGGTATGATCTTTATGAATAATCAGCAAAACTTTATACAACCAGCTACAGCTTCACTAGTCTGTGCTACAGACTGGGAAACTGATTAATACCCGCGAGCTAACGACATGTGCAGGAGTATAGCATACCGGTCGCCGCTTCGCGGCGAGCAGTCGCGGCTTCGCCGCTCCCCTCGGCATAGTTCGTCAGTCGTCTTTGACAAAGACTACAGCTTCACATGTGTTTCTTGTGTTCGGTGAAGGTATGTGTGGGAGAGGTCACTGGGGCGGAGTGTACAAGAGATGTGGGGTGAATGGTGGCTCGAGTAAGTGTGTTGATATGACATGATTTATGATATGATTTTATTAACCTGCACAACATCGCGGCCAAACGGCCGAATTGCATTATACAAGAAACAAGAAACAAATAACATTAACAAATATTATGAAAGAAACCAATTACACATAATTATAAAGCAAAAAACCAACAACTTGGCATGGAAAACAGCAGAGAGATGCAAAAGGGCACAATGGGAAGCCACGAGCACGCAAGCTACTACTGCTTATTCAACAGATTAATGTAGTAGGGAATGGGTTTTTTAGCAAATCTGCTTGTGCGTGCACGCAATTTGGAGATATGGGCTGCATTTCTCAGCTGTCTTCCATGGACTTCACTTCTACTAGGAGGGAGCAACATGTTGGTACGCTCTGATTTAGCAAGCGATTGCGCGAACGTGTTGTACGTGGTACCTTCATGATGCAGTCATGTCTACAGTAGAATTCATCTCGACCTTTGCAGGACTTAACCCCATTAAAAGCTATTAAACCAAGATAACACTCATTGAAACAGCTCAACTGATTAAATCGGATCTTCTCTGGTTGTGCACAAGTGACTGTTTTCATGTGCGATATCGCAATAAAGATGGTATTCATAGCTTCAGTTGGGTAACCGATTATAAAGGAAACGAAAGGAAACAATGTTATGTGTGGCTTTGTTCACGAAATCAGACAATGTCGTGCTTTTTGTAAACCAGCATTCTTGAAAATGAGCAACATAATGATTTTTGACTTAACACGGTTTAGAAATAATTTCTTCATATTTTTGGTGTTATCTGTCGTTTACATATCCTTCCTAAAACACCAAAGTACGAGTATTTCCAAACATCTAAATTTGCTAAAAATTTAGGACATGTTACAAAACTATATTGTCTAGAATTTTAGAAGAGTACTTTTAATATTGGCCGGTTATTTTTCACACAGCGACGTTAACTAGGCAATGTACTATTACCTATAACATTAACTAAAACACCAAAGTACGAATATTTCCAAACATCTAAATTAGCTAAAAATTTAGGACATGTTAAAAACTATATTTTCTAGAACTTTAGAAGAGTACTTTTAATATTGGCCGGTTATTTTTCACACAGCGACGTTAACTAGTCATATCCCCATACTGTTAACGTAGGGCTATTTGTAAAGGTCACGCGTCAATGGGAAAGAGCACTGTGTATTGTGTATAGGAAAACGGACAGTAACTGCAGTATGTGGTATGCCTTCAAAGAAAAACGTTGGCCAATGATGCATTTCATGGACGTCCCGGGCCATTAAGCGTATTGCAAACAACGTAAGATGCACATACGACTTTGCCTTTTGATCACGTTTGAGGCTTTTTGGCCGGTCAAAACAAGTACGGTGTGACGGGTATGTAGGGGTGTGTGGAGACGGGTGAGTAAATACTTTCTCAGAAAAGAAACCACACCTACAAAATTACTGATGGCCATCTTGTAAAACGCGATCAAAAGCAAGCATGGTTTTTAATTTTTAAACAATAATACCAAACACTTACGATTTTTCCAAATTGGTTTTTGATAGGGACGCACAGGAGTAAACAGCACACAATATATTACGTATTGAAAATTGGCTATCAAAAAGACAGCAGTTGTTTCCCAATTTTGGTAGAAATTTCCTCCACTTACACCTTCATCGGTAACCACATTGATGTAAGTATACCTGGAAATGGTTTAAAAAACATACAAAATCGTTGACTTTGGTAAAACACTGATAATATATTGCTCAACCATTCGGAGAAAAGTTACGATTTATTGAATTGTTAGTTATTAACTTCAAATATATATATAATGATGTATATTCACGTAGCAGAAAACGTAAAGCAAAATGAAACTTTGCTACTCAAATTTGGTACAACCACCGGAGCGCTTTCACCGGGTAAACCAGCGTCTTTGGATGCTATTGCTCTGAAGATTTGTTGTTGCTAGTGATGTTGAGACACATGATGTCACAGGTACCCCGGGGCCAAGGGCCCCGCATAGTCGTAAATCCCGGGGGGATGGGTATAACCCCCCATATTTTGCCAGGGGGGATGGTCATACAATCATCCCCCATGTTGACGCCTGAATATGGGTTTCTTTCCAAATTAACCTCATATTAGCCCCAAAAAGTGCAAATTTTCGCGCGCTTCGCGGGCATTTATTTCCCTTTTGTACCATATTGCATCAATTTAGCTTCAAAATAGCTATTGTACCATACACTTATTCTGTCGCCAAAAGTTGCTGGATTCACCATACTTCAAGAATATTATTCAAACGTCACCCCCCATGTCAAAAAGAAATCTACGCCACTGCAAGGGGGCGTCACAACATCTGCGTGTTTTACCAGGCGGCATAGGTCACGCGACATGTGACGTACGAGGATGGCGAAAATACAAGGCTGACAGCCCCATTCAGAATACACGGTTAGCAGTTATAAATTGAAAAACAACATACTTGTTGGGGTACTTTGTCGTACCCCAACGGTTTTAGAGAAAGATAATTTTGCTTTTACACCACATAACACATTTAGAATTGTTTGTGAAGATTTCATGATTACGTGTAATCCAATGGCGACGTCAAAAATTGCGATATCGCATCCACCACCACCTGTGTTTGACGTCATTTATACCCAATCAATCGACATACCAATAAGATCCACTGAAGACGCCGGTTGCGTAGAAGTTTCAATTTGCTTTCAATTTCAAAAATGTTTAGATCAGCAGCATTTTATTGATTCATTATTGATTATGTAGGCCTACAGTTAAAGACACTATAGTGATTGCCAAAAAAATCATCAAATTGCTGATTTTTGCATTTTGGTAAGACGTGAAAGTTACTCTGCAAGTGAGTCTAATATAAGGATACAATTTGACATTATAGTCAAGGTTGGAGGTCTCTGTCTGTTTAAATTCTTACAGCAACCCGCAATTGAACTGTGCTTCATATCGTCACTATAGTGCCTTTAAGGGGGTACTACACCCCTCCCCAATTTTGTGCCTATTTTTGCATTTTTCGCAAAAATCATAGCCCATTGGTGACAAGTAAGATATGTATGAGCAAGGACTACAACTACTGCACTGGAAATTTTATTTCAGCACAGACAACAGTTCTGGAGTTAGTGCAGTAGTTGTATATAATAGTCCTTGCCCCTATAATATACATATCTTACTTGTGACCAATGCGCTATAATTTTTGAGAAAAATGCAAAAATATGCACAAAATTGACCAAGGGTGTAGTTCCCTCTTAAGTGTTATTATAAAATAAGCAAAAATATATGTCATACCAGGTTTCACCTCGTACCATAAATACGGCTGCGGCCTGGGTGATCGTCAGGATAGAAACATGGAATATCATAGAAAACATGGTAGGAGCCCTTATCAAACGTGTTGGTGGTTTTGTGTCAGCAATTTTGTCATAAGGGCCACTCCTGCCCACTGTCAAAATGCATGGCAAAGTGAAGAGTCAGTAAGGTATAATTCAATGGTACTAACAAAACAGCAACACAGCACAAATGCAAGAAATCACAGAAATGAACGAATGCATTTTGTATTATGTTGTAATTAAATATGAGCATACGCAATTCTAACGTCGCCTCATGAAATGGAAAAAGTCAACATTTGACTTGCTATATTTTTATCATTACACACCGAGACATTAAATTTTTGTATACTATTAATGTACTTCGTCCACCATTACCGATACATTGCTCTTTTGACATACTGTCGTATAACGATTTTTGGGCAAAATGAGTTATATAAACTTTCAAAATTTGTGAATGAAACTCTATATATTCACAAAGTTTTGAGACCTATGGTTTTGATGTAACCCCGAAAACGTCATTCTGTATTTTGACATACAGTCGTATCATGATGCGTGGCCATAGGCCACCGTGTAACGGTAGTTGCCTATTGTTTTGACATACTGTCGTATCACAATGTCGTATCATTATTAATACATAGGTTTTTCACTTTATTCCAATTATGTTTACGTTTATAACAAACAACGTAAAATACAAACTCAATAAAACAACCGGAGTTCCAAGCGCTATACCCCAAAACGTAGCCATGTTATTCGTTGAGTATGTACCAAACTGAAACAAAGAATAAGAATATTGTTAGTCACCCACTTATAATCGTACCTAAAAATTATCGAAAGAAATTAAGTATTCGCTCTCTTCTTGAATAACAGGTATACCAGCTTCGTTTGGATCAGGTATAACTTGGTGATGAAGATAAATAAACGCACATAGTGGTTCTAAGGTCAGGTGTAAAAAGCATTGTCTGGTGAAAATGGTAGAACAGAAACCCTATCAGGTATGCACTTTTTTGTTGTACAAAAAAGGCAACTACGCTCGATGTAGGATTAATCTTTAATGCATTTTAAAAATTTGTGCATATTCTTCTGTTTGTGTGGGTGTTTGGGTAAGGATGGGGGGGGGGTGTAGGGATGTGTGTTTGATTTATTAAAGCCGCCTAGGATATTATTACTAACCCATTTAAAGATACCCACAGTGATGTACCAGATGTAAGTATACATGGCTAGGTACTTGAACAATCCAAATGATGTCACCAAAGCAGACCGGCCTTCTCTGTTTGAAAAAATAAATATCGTGGTTAATCGAGGTATATACAGTAAACTTTAAAAAAGTGAAGATTTTGATGCTCAGGATTGTGACGACAGGGATGAGATAGAAGAGTTAAAGGTGGAAAGAAATATTAATGGTTAACATCACCAATACTGGATTGAATGATGCCAATGATGATGATGATGACGACAATTCCGTTGCTGCTGATGATATTAGACTATATCCTGGAACGGCGCACAGTTTGAATTAGCAACATCTGGTATTGAAAGTCAATCTTCTTTGTACTAATAATGTACTTTGTACTTCTAATGTCATTCTTGGTAGTAGTGGTGATGATATGATGCACATTGTTTTGATTTGAATATTAAGATATAAATGAATATATATGATACTCTACTTGATAAGAATGGGTACACATGTGATGTTTGGTATCTTGGATGTAAATGGTGAAGCCACTGATGCCTCGGCTTCCGATAACGAGATCCCCGCATGCGCGGTTTTCAGCGCACCGCAGTCATTGGCCCCGTCACCACACATGCCCACGCAGTATTCCATTTCTTGAAGGCTTTCTACTAGCTCTTGCTTTTGATTGGGTGCCATACGTGCAAAGATTGTGCCCTTTAAAACAATCTGTTAAATTAGAGAAAGTTAAGACGAGAACTCTTGAAAACCATAATGTTGCATTATCATTTTTTTAAATAAAAGTATTTAAGTGTGAATATATTAGTGTACAAACTGCAACATAAAGTTCACTGTAAATGTTTACTTTTAAGAAATGAGTCTAAAAGTCCAAAACTTGGTAAGAAAAAAAATGTGTCCAACTCCTAATGCTTCGTAGTCACCCATAGTTTTACTACCATTTAAACGTCTTTTCAATTCCGGTTTTAATTCTACTAAGACGCGCGAAATGTGTATATTGAGGTAACGCCCAAGTACATTTGAATACCACCTACCGTTGGCAGTTCTTGCGGACATCGGTCTTGAATATAAGCAAATGTTTTCCCATCTAAGACATAATGTTCTTGTGTTGAACTAGTTGGCCTCATCAGCGTCTCCTGTAAAATGGTTTCTCGTTAAGTACTCATTAATAATATTATCAGGACGTCCTCAGCAAGATGGAAGGACATGAAGGACCTGATCCCAAAGGACATAGGCATGGATAAGTCAAAGTATGCCATAGTTGCTTTTCCTAAAGGAAGACTTGCATATCGCCGGTTAGTGCATTAGTCGTATGTATATTTTGGTCATTTCACAGGAGAAGCCCCCATTTTTTGTTTGATTTTGTTTCACACAGGCTTTAATAGGCAGAAAATAGCCAAAATGCCTTGGGTGCAAAGGAGAGACCCAGCAAACACAACAGTGTTTTTGAAACGTTTAAACATGTTATATTTTGGATTTTGGTGTAGATAAAAGCGTTTTAATAACATTAAATGTCGGGTTATATAAAGTTCATGGAAACGTTCTAAAACGTTTTGTATGAAAACACACTACAACAATATTTTTCGAATGTTTTCAAAATGTTATTGTAAAATATATTTTGTAAACATTTTTGCCAAATATTTTGTCACCACTTGGCAATGCTTGAATAACATTACGTTTTCTGGCAACCTTTTCTAACCTTTTGCGAATGATGTCGAAAACGTATTGTGTTTACTGGAGATGTGCAAAAAGTAATATCCCATAAAATTAATTAATTTTGAAGATGCATTACATGTTCAATGTTAAATAAAGGCGTATGTGCCACATAAGAACTTTTAGAAGATTTCTGTAATTGATTTATCAAGAACGCTTTACACATGTTAATGCAAGGAAGTCACACACTACAACATATTGCCCTGACCCGACGATATAATAATATTCATTGTATTTTGCACAAACAAGCATTGTCATCGGCCATAGCCGTGAAACAAAACAAAAACATGTCAATTTCATCATGTAGATAATAATTATTAAGGTGGTACTACACCCCTGATAAATTTTGTGACTAATTTTTAATTTTTCTCAAAAAATAACTACACACTGGTAACAAAAGTTATGTATATTATAGGGGCAAGGAATACAATTACTTCACTGAAATTTCAGTGATTCCAGACAAGTGGTTCATTACATATGTTAAGAAATGAGGACCATTCTAGCGGTACCTCTTTTCTTATCATAAATAACGTACCGCTTGTCTTGAGTCACTGAAATTCCAGCGTAGTAACCGGATTCCTTGCCCCTATAATATACATAACTGTTGTTACCAGTGCGTTATTATTTTTTTGAGAAAAATGCAAAAATAGTCACAAATTTATCAAGGGGTGTAGTACCACCTTAAGGCAGAGACATGCGATTTGCTTTTCAAATACCTGACCATCCTCTTCATTTGTAGCCATTCCATCGTTAACAATGGCGATATTTTGGATAATAGTCTTATATTCCAACTGATCCTTCGATGTTTCATCGGCAGGTGGCATATACACTTGTATCACGGTATCATTTGCAGAGACCATACCACATTGACCGGCAACACTAATAGCAGTCAGAATATTGTCACCTATAATAATAATAATAATAATAACAATAATAATAATAATAATAATAATAATAATAATAATAATAATTCGTCGGGTGTATTACATAGTGACGGATGTTAAACTTCGCCAGAAAAAAAGTTTTTGAGTTAGAAGAGTACGCCGATTTGTGATCAACCATAGCAGAACACTGTCAAATAAAATCCTCCAAAAGTTGCTGTATTTTAAAAAACTAGTATCTAAAGTATCTTGAAACATCTATCACATGAAGAATTATTCGCTATTAAATCAGTAAATCAGTAAAACGTGAAAACGTTGCACCCTAACATCCGTCACACATCCGTCACTATGTCTTGCGCCAATATCAGCTAATATCGCGCACGCTAAACTGGGCTCTCGTGTTGATCTATGGACATCCGTCACACATCCGTCACTATGTCTTGCGCATAAAAGTCGGATTAAGGAAGGACTTCGAAGCATCCGTCGGTTCTTTACGCTTATTATTAAACGCTTTTTTCATGATAAAACCGACTCGTCACGAGTGCCCACGGCATACATGGCATATTGTAATTGAGTATTTACTCCTGATCTTACTAGTACTCACTCTCATGATATAGCTAATCACACAAGCTGTAACTTCTTTTTACAAAACGCCAATGATTGTATTCAGTTTTTACCAATTTACACTGTATTATCTGTAAATTTGGAGCCGCCCCTAATCGCCTCTGAACATATTTTGATCATCTTTCAATAACCTACAGATTAAAAAGGATCATATTTTCATTTTTTATTACTTAATCATCCCTTTTATATTGTAAAGCTTTGAAATAATGTCTCTAAATAATTGTCGAATCAACTCGAACCATTAAAAATGCATTAAAAGCGATATTTTACTAAAATAATGATCCATTGAATATCTGCTCAACGTAAAAGTTTTTGGTTTATACCCAGTTATCAACATCCGTGAAGAAATCATGTAGGTTTCAATGAACAATATTGAATTACGTACGCTCAAATTGAAAAATAATGTTTTTACATAGTGACGGATGTGACAGATACGCCATACAATTTGGTTTTTTTTCGAGTAAACGGCGTTTTACATATTGACGGATGTTTAGATACGCCACTATGTAAAACGTCGGGTCATGTAATATATCAACATCCGTCATTTGCATAATTAATTATCTAATTAATTATGCAAACTTGAGCTTCAAATCTTGGTAATATTATACTACTCACTATTTAAAATACGTTGGCCAATTTTCATAAAAATGACAAAAATCAACATACGTCACTATGTAATACACCCGACGAATTGGATCGATTAATTAAACATCATCCAGTAAAATGTGTCCTTATCATAAATATCACAATATAACCAACATTACCATTATCACCATCAATATAAACAACAGTATTATCGTTATCATGTTTATTGCAGAATTTTCACACCAGTAATAAGATATTATGGGTCATTTTAAGTTATTTCACTGGCCTACCTGTTACCATGATTGTTCGAATGTTTGAAGTTTGAAGTTCATTTATCACCGGTAAACTTTCTGGTTTGAGTTTGTTCTGCCAGATTAGAATACCAAGAAATGTGAGATCACTTTCTAACTCATCTCTGAAATTGAAACAATAAAAGGTATGGAAAATATAAAGGAATAATTGATTATTCTGGAAATGACAATAAATTTTGTAATTAGTTCTATACTTATAATTCAATAATTTTTTATTTGATTTGATTTGATTTCCACTGAAAACCGACCCATTGATACACAAAAATTGCTGAAAAGGTACTCCAAAACCGTGGCACATCCCCGTACACCTTCAACCAGGGTGAATTAACTCCTGGGGTGAGGCTGTCAGATAAATGTTCGTACGTAATTATGAAGCAAATAATGTTATTTGTGATCTTATTTGTCCCACTGCATGTACGTCATGATTATATATACTTTACTTCGATGCTATTTTACATCTTGAATGTATAATTTGTACCTACAACCAACACATCTAATTTATACCTTGTAATGTTCTGATAAGAAGTTGTGTCATCTGTCAGTGGTTTCCATGCCAAGGCAAGAACACGAAAGCCTTCACTGGTGTAGCTATCAAGAACCGTGCTGAACCCTTCTGGAACTGTCAGAAGAGAACGATTTATGGGAGTGCATGGTTAGAGTTTAATACTAATTACGTCCCGTTGTGGACACCACAAAACAGAATACTAGTTACGATTTGAAATTTACAGTAAACCTAAATTTTCAAGTGCATGCATTTAGTACGCAACTGTCTGTTCAATTAGCTTAGATTCTTGTATTTTTAAGATATTTGAACAAATAAAAAATTGTAGTCAAAGAAAAGTGTTAGACTCAACGTGATTTATACTTTTCAAATTCCAAAGTTCAATTTGAAACCCTATTTCTTTTCTATTTTGGTCTTTTCCCGCGATATTTATTTATTTATTTATTTATTTATTTATTTATTTATTTATTTATTTATTTATTTATTTATTTATTTATTTATTGTGTGGATCGGTAATACTGATATTCCTGGGAAAGAATGATGGTATTAAACAAAACTCAATTTACATTATATCGATGAAACCATTTTTTTCGTGCAACAAAAACCGGTGGAAAATCATCACATATAGACCCTATCCAATAAACCGGAACGGTATAACAATTGAAATGCCAGGACAGATTGGTGGACAGATTTTTTTTGCTAAATTCGATAGTGTATATGCCCTAAGTTAAGAATGGACTGTCCCACTCGATTTGTGAAAAGGTCGCAAACCCTTTTGGTGGACACAAGTAACTGCCTAAAATTGAAACTAAAATAATGGGGGTTTAAATTGAACTTTGGAATTTGAAAAGTGTAAATCACGTTGGGTCTAAGGCTGTGCTAACTAACACTTTTCTTTGATGACTTTGACCACAATTTTTTATTTTTTCAAATATCTTAAAAATACAAGAATCTAAGCTAATTGAACAGACAGTAGTATAATACCGGTATAACATTATAGTCTTACCCGTATCTGGATTGCACAGTGAGGCGATCATTTCCGGCGAACCTTTCACGAATCCCGCCAATTCACCCAAGGGTTGGGATTGCGCAATGACACTCATTCGTTGTAGAGCCGACGAGAAGGTAAACTGCTTCAATATGGCAAATTCTGAAGCATGCTGAATAACATTAAAGAATATTTAATATTTTAGTTACCGCAAGTTTAATCCGCCACAGAACGATGGAAACGGGATGTAAGCTTCCTCTCTCGTTAAGTAATCAAGTGTTGTCAGAAATAAGGATCGTAAAACAAGGAACGATGATTAACAATAAAGTCAATAATTAACTAAAATTATACCATAATTTGTAAAATGTTCGTTCCCTTTATGCTAATAAGTAAAACATAAATTGCTTTTGCAAGACGAGAACAGAGATTATATACAAGAAAAATACAACGAAAAAAAATACAATCAAACAAATATGTATATAAAATAAATGATTGGCAAATTCAAAATTTTTGACTTAACAAATCCAATGAAATGAGTATTTACGAATTTAGCTTTCGGCGGTGTGTGGGCTGAAACGCAAAAAGGGGACACAGGCAATCAACTGTGACGAAGGTCTGTTTTTACTCTAGCTTACTCTGGTTGATCACGTTGATCGCGTACACGGCGATCCACATCTCAAAAATGTTTGAATCATTGAACCAACTGTACTGCGGCAGTACTGCCCATTGGAAATCGCTGTTGTTTTGTATTATAACTCAGTAACTAAACAAGACTGAATAATTCATACAATAGTACAATAAGACAGCTTTCATAATCATACTTTTGAATTTTGAAATACTTCTTCAAGATAAGACTATTACGACGATAGTTCATTTTACGAGCAGTGCTCTGTATCTGAAGTATCAATCACTGGGTACTAGGCATGAGTCTTTAAATTCACATTCTTTTTGACTTGTGGAATTTATGTAAAAATGACACGTGATTTACAAATTACTATAATTCAAGAATGGAGGAGTCAGTTTTCGAAATTAACAAAACAGGTAGTATTAACATTATTTACGGATTGGCCGATCCCTTAGATTTAATGGACATTCTGGTGCGTATCCCAGATAAAGAAATGTAATGCGATCTTAACCATCCAAGACAAAGGTGGCAAATGTGAATTTCAAATACAGACAAAATATCAAGGAGGACTGAACCACAGTTATGCGCAATAAGCATTTTGACATCATATACCGGGTGTCCCAAAAAAGGTTACATGTACATTTTTGCAACAAGTTATTGTTAACAAATATAATATCCTTTTCAAGACATAATCAAGTTCACAACCTACGTCCCTAATTCCTGGCTAAGCTCTTTACGTGACATAATGCAACACGAGGTTCATTATACCACCGTCACAGCCACCATGCATTTGGCGGGGCACTTGAGTAAGCCCAGCCATACCATGGCGGATGCAGTATTCTGTTCTGATAAACAAAGAATAAAACTTGTTCAGTTTTATTTCAAGAGTTTAACAAACAGCAGCGATTTCAAGTCAACAAAATCCAAGCAACGCCTAAACGCAAAATATTCTTATTAATTTTACTATGTTGATGACAGGAGATACAGCGTGCAGAACTGCTTTCACCAAAAACGTGTTCTTCTCTAATGATCATCTTCCTTTATTTGTTACCACCAAGCTCTAAAACTGATTTCTTTTCAGTGTGCAATATTTAATTTGTCAATATGTTTGTTTTGTGCAATAAGTTCAACAATGAAAAATAAGAGAAACATAAAAAGTAATAAAGAAAAAAAAGTCGTGCTTGTGTTCAACTATCGTTGTGCGATATTTTGATGGTTAGCCACTCTTGACAGCCCTGTCATCTTGCGCTCATAAGTTAAGTACTGTTGCTTTTAAGATACAGAGTTGAAACTTAGCACAAAGTTACAAGAAGGATGAATTAATAATATCTGCAAAAATGACATTGTTTTGTTGTAAGATCACAAAATACGGTTAATTTTCATACATATGTAACCTTTTTATGGGACACCTTGTATTTCAAAATTTTACAACCATATAATAGGACTAGGAATATATGTTTTCCGCAATAATTAGCTTGGTTATATTGGGTTGTTGATGAAAATAATGATACTAAAATTTCACAATTGCTTCCTTTGACATGATTAATTCAGATCGTGTAATAAAATATGCTTGAGTGATACCTGATCTAGATTGATTGAAGGCTTCACGCTTGTTACTTGACGTCTTTGATTACTGCCGCTGTCTACTTTTCCTTCCATTTCTTCAAGAGTCTACATTATAAAAACGTAATTATGATATCATGAGAACTGGTATTCAATTGAATGTACTCGTATATGTACAGAAGGTATAAAATCACGTGCCCTATTGTATCATACTGGAATGGACAGGTGGTGTATGACGTGCATTCCCTAAATTCAGTAAATTTTCATCGTCAACCGTGTAATTGAATGGGATTATTTTGAAATTTTAAAACGCTTGAAATATCACAAACAAATAGGCCTATGTTGATCAATAATATAAATACAAGCTAAAACCGTTGGGGTTCGATAATGAACCCCACAAAACTAACCGAGTATATGGAAAATGCCATACGGCCGGGCGGTTTCACGAGTTGCCGACTCGATCATGTCATCCGCCGCCTGGGAATGGACATACCTGAATTATGATATTCTTGTAACCATGGTAACAACTTAACTTTTGAAACTCACCCAACCAGTGGCTTCAAACATCTTGACATCCATTGGATCACCCTGTATAGTTCCATTTATAATAGCCAGCGAATGACATGTAACCATTGTGTGAAGAAACGGACATGGCGGTAACGATGTAGCAGTAGATTCCATGGACGAAAATCTGATTTGATTCGAATGCAATAATGATATATCGTAAGAAACATAAATACCGTACGGAGGTTAAATTTTACTCCACTCCACTCCTCTCCACTTACTCCGCGCTTCTCCTCTAGCCTCCTCGCCACACCGCACCGCTCAGTTCCACTCCTCTCTTCCCTTCCTTCCTTCCTTCCCTTCCCTTCCTTCCCTTCCTTCCTTCCCTTCCCTTCCTTCCTCTCTTCTCTTCTCTTCTCTTCTCTTCTCTTCTCTTCTCTTCTCTCTCTTCTCTTCTCTTCTCTTCTCTTCTCTTCTCTTCTCTTCTCTTCTCTTCTCTTCTCTTCTCTTCTCTTCTCTTCTCTTCTCTTCTCTTCTCTTCTCTTCTTCTCTTCTCTTCTCTTCTCTTCTCTTCTCTTCTCTTCTCTTCTCTTCTCTTCTCTTCTCTTCTCTTCTTCTCTCTTCTCTTCTCTTTGCATTGTACGCCAATAGGGTCTTTAAATTGATACCACCTTACACATTGTCTGTAACACTCCGCAATCCAAGCAAATCTAGACCATCCTCTGTCAAAGTACCTGTCTGCAATTAATTGAAACACCTGTATGAATTCTAAAATTCTCTTGCTATAGTTGGACAAAATTAAAAGCTGTTTGCCTTACTTATTAAGGAATACTCAAGTTTAGATGAAATTTGCTGAATAAAATAACTTCAGCAAAACTCCCTCGCAAAAACGTTTATTTCACACGGATTTTAAGAAGAAGTGTAATGTTTTATTACCTTATCAAAGCAAACAACATCAAGAACACCAGATAGGTTAATCCTTTGTGGGCTTATACAGAATATGTATTGTTTCTTTAGCCGTATCTGGGCATACAGCATCCCTATTGTTAGTGCGACTGGCAACAATGGATTTATAGCAATTGTTATACCATCTAAAGTAAGAAGAACGCTCATCCGGGTTCGGTCTGAAATAACAGTGAAAGTAGAAAGAAGTTAAGATTTGCGATCAACATTTGGCTGAGAGTCTAAAAGTATAGATTAATATATCTATAAATCTTCATCATCATCATCATCAGGTTACAACTCGTATGTTACAAATCGTGAACACGTAATTTTGTTTATATGATACCTTTTAAGGCATGCGCAATAGAAAGCTTAAAATGTAAATATATTACATTTTAAGAAAAACGCGACTGCTGCGCATTTCACTGAAGTGATGATGGTGCTTACTTTGTATATTTAATACAAAAATAAGCGCGCAGTAATTAGCGCCCTCTGTTTTTTCATTAAGGTTGCTGTTGGGCAATGTTACATTAAGGTTACTGTTGGTCAATGTTACATTAAGGTTAGGGTTAGGGTTAGTGGGTTAGGGTTAGTGGGTTAGGGTTAGTGGGTTAGGGTTAGGGTTAGTGGATTAGGGTTAGGGTTAGTGGGTATGGACATCGCGTATAAATTTAATCAATTTTAACACATCGCTGCACCTTTATTATAATGATTTGTTACAAACAAAAAGGATCATAATAATAATTAGACTTCCTTCGTATGTTCATTATCCTTGACTGTTTTTAACATATTGTAAAATGAACAAATTTTGTGCATTTTCAAAGATGTATCTACGTTGATTTCGCACGTGGAAAATCCTCGAAACTGGCTAACGACGTGACTTCGCTTCGATACAGGAGAGTGGTTTTGAATAGATCAACGTACGTCCGATACCTACGTTTGGAAATCGCAATCTCTCTACTATGCCAGCTCTGCGGACCTTACCGGACCCAGCCAGCCCCATCCTCATTTCAGTTATTAAATCACCAAAATTCTGCTTTTTATATTTTATGGTGTCACATGTTGACACAAATATTTATTAACTCCGTTAAAAATACTTACTAAAGTGAATTTTGATCAACAGAGGGCGCTATTTACTGCCGTATAATTTGATGATGATCGAGTCTTTATCCTAGACAACTGCGCATCCATTCTTGCGCATGGTCTAATTTGTATCATATATCCTATACATTTTAACTGCTTTGACCATTTGTATTATATATACAAAATAAGAATGAGAATGGGTCGTTGCATCAAAATCATGAGAGACCTGTGTCAAAAGTCATCCTGAAATTTAAAAGATGCGTTACTAACTAAATAAAAGTCTGATAGTACTCAGATTTGAATGTCGAAAATCCGAGATACACACCAACATACTCTGCTAGAACCACTTTTACGCCGGAATAATAACGTGTTCATTGTCGCTAATGTAAATATTGTTTCGTCGTTTTCTACCATTTACAAAATATATCAGTCCAATTTCTTGGTAATTGTATTTATTTTGTTTACTATTGTCATAATAATTGGATCACTTGTTTGCCATACATACCCCAACATTACTTAGCACCCATGGTGAGTAAATCACTCCAACACACGCTAACCAATTTGAATGCAAGAATAAAGTTTAAAAGAAACATTATTATACAGTAAGCTAAAAAATTAAGATACCAGTTATGCTCATCCCTGTATATCCTAAATAAAGACAAATATGTCAAAATTAGCAGCTAATACCTGAACTCTTTAGCTCTGATTCAAGACCTAATTTGTTGAAATTAGTTGAGAATTAAAGAAACGGTGATATAAAACCTACCGAAGAGACGAAATCAAAAGTTGCACTTTTGTGTTCTAATCAATGAAAGCATGACGCTAGTTGTAATGTGCTAATCAATGGAAGCACGGCGCTAGTTCCCTTGTTCGCGAACGGTTTGTGAATAATGACATGTCAAAGGCTGAATGCTAGCACATCTAACTGATAAAAACATTTGAAGTATGTTTCTTACCATTACAAAATACGATGCGTATGCACAATAACGCGATTACACATTTTCATTTTTTCATTTTCAAATTGAATATTAACGTAACCAAACATCTCCAAGCACAATTCAATATTACTCACCTAAAGCAATAAATGCACCAACAAACATCATGGCATCGCGATATAGCTTGAATTCCATCGGACGTGGAAATAAGATTGAACATACAAGCGTTCCTTTCATTGTAGAAAAACCTAATCAGAATGAAATAGAGGTTATTTCATCAGTATCGACATACTCCCTAACATCAGCAGCATCAGCAGCATCATCATTATCATCATCATCATCATCATCATCATCATCATCATCATCATCATCATCATCATCATCTGAAGCGGACAAGTTGGACCCATGACAATACGCAAAGGCTTTGTTATGGGTGTTTGAAAAGAATTTAAAAAAGACAACTCCACCTAATTCAAAATTCTTACCCGTTTGTACAACCACTGCTTTGACCATATCATTGCCAGATTGACGCGTTTGTATGACTTGCGTACCGCAAAATAAGGTATGACATCTGTGTCTCTCTGGTGAGTATATGTCATTTTGTTCACTCGCTGATTTCTGACTGGATAGTGGCACTTTGGTCACAGGAACACTCTCTCCTGTGAAGTTAATATCAAATATTCACTTTAGTCACTTGAAAATCCAAAATCCAAGTTAACATAACCAAGCCAGTTAATTGCAACCAAATATCTACCGGGATACCTCTCCTCTCCTAATGACGAAAATTTAGCTAGTATCATCTTTTTTAAAAGTTACGAAAGAAGTTCAAACTTTTAAACATAAACTAAATTAAGCAAATCATGACAATGGCAGTACTTAGGAATGACAAGACAAAATGAATCACAGAATACTGACCTGTTAACATACTTTCGTTGACAACACAGGTGCCATTTGTAAGAACCGCATCACATGTCATGATACAACCACTCGGAGGAATAATGATGACGTCACCAGGAACAAGTTGGTCTTCCATCTCTGTCACAGTGTCTGAAAACATCATTTGTGACTATTTTGTTTTACACGTAATGTAGTAATGTAAAGTAATTCTTAAACAGCAAATACACAGGCTTCTTAATTTATCAACGCTAAATTAAATAAAGCTTAATAAGGCAGGGTTTTCTCAATGTTTAGCGTAGCTGTTACTCTTCTAGGACTATTCAAATTAAAACACTATGCACTATGTGCACGAATTTGTCTTATCTTACTCTACATACATAGTATATTTTGCAATACTAATATATACAATATTTTAACCGTTGTAAGTTTAAAATGCCATTACTTCCGTCTGGTCGAAGAACCTCAACTTTCAAATACGATTCTGTCATCTCTTGAAGAGTTATACTTTGCTGAAAGAAATTAAACACATGTCAGTGGTGAAAGTTTATTTGTCTGTTTATTTAAGTAGTATCACAGCCATATAGCCACATTTAAAAGAGGTAGGTGCGTAGTGCATAGTGGAAGTATGTCGTAAACAGGGCAAAAGGAAGATTCACATCACAAATTTCGATAAATTTTGTTCCTGACGTGTATTTCGAGCAAGGGGGAGGGAATCGGTGGGCCGATGACTTTTATTGTGGATATGTTGTTATTTTATTAAACCTTGTGCGTGGTATGTATAAATATTAACCCAAAATTTGGTCGGGAACGGGGGTACCAGAGGTTGGATGCTAAGTTAAGCCCCTTGAATACTTGTGTTGGTTAACCGATTTACCTTTCTGACAGCATACAGTGAAGTTCCTAGCGTTATTAGGGTCATAACAATGATGACTGTTGTAAATGTCCAAAACTCAAATCCCAACCACACGGCGACACAAAACACTTGAAATGCGTAAAATGGATTCAATACCTGTTATGAGATACAAAAAATACAATTATATTATTGTAGGCGTTTATCAACTTCAAATTGTCACGCAGTTGCTATCTCTTGTTTATTTTAATATCTCAATTGTATAACTATGCATTAACTTATTGTGATATTGAGAGCTACATAGTTCGTCGGCAGATTGCAACACTGACGTAAAATGAACACAATTAAATATGCACATTTTAAGATAAAATGGAAGTTCTATCTCTCAATATTCAATTAAATATTTTGAAAATTAAGGGTATGAAATGACGTAAGTAATGAAATGCAACATTAACGTAAGTGCCACTTACGTCACCGCATCTGAAATGTTGGAATGCAACACTAACGTAAGTGCCACGTACGTTAATGTTACATTCTCTTGCTGAGGTGCTGCAGATTTGCAGGCTGCACATACGATATTCTATCTTTATATTTTCATAGTCATTTTAGTGATTATAAATGCCAAACAATTTGAAAATAATGGAAAATTTATCTTATTTTGTTTGTTTAATGATTATTTACACATTTAATCACTATTGACCAAATATAACCATAGTAATGCATAGATCTACACTTACGCCAGTGTTGCATTCTATAATTTGTTTCTTAATACAGTGCAAGACTAACGTAAGTGGCACTTACGTTAGTGTTGCATTCACCATAAAATGACCAATGCATTTACGATATGTTATTTTATCATTTATTTTATTTTTTTTATCAATAATATTTTATTTCATACATTAAATTAACTAAGTGAGTCACATTTTATGTCAAATGTTTATAGATAAAAACGTTTACCTACAAATGAAACACAAAAATGCTTCTCCTGTAAAATGGAGCAAAATGCACTTACGTTAGTGTTGCATTCTGCCGACGGGATATCTCTGTTTATAGTTCAATTGCAAAATCGTGACTTAAAGGTGCGTGGTGCGTTTTCATGCTGTTTTCTACCTTATATAGAGGTCTACCTCCAAAAGCGTTTATTTTAAAGTATATTGTTGATTTTTTATAGAACTGGGGAAAGAGGCTGCCACATTCTTGTTCATACCATTTAAAGGAAACATATCCCATGACTGCGTGACAAAATGTTCTAAAAGAATTATGAGAAAATAAAGAGATTTCTTCAGATGCCAACATCTCAATTTCAGGGCTGTCAATGGAATCACCCATCTGTAGGATTCCTAAGCGGGAAAGCACAATAACTTCCAAAGCTGGAAAGCACACTACTTAGGAAGTTCAGAATATGACAATTGTTTTGAACAAGATATTTGAAAATCGGCGCACGTGCGTACGTTCACGATACATACCTCCTGAACCAACATTACCAAAATAGGTTTGACGGCGATCGTTAATTTGTTTAATCCAAAGATTTCTCTTCTGAAATTGAAGAATAATAAGACAAAAGAAACACAATGTAAAACGACATTAATAGTGATAATTTAAATGAGATACAGTTTGCAAAATAAAAAATAGTTAAGCTCTATGTTGCTCTTGATCATAATTATTTACCTTGCTTTAACCTTTTCTATGGAGAGCCCGGACTGTAATTCACGACATAACTTTTCACAAGATGTATGCAATTCCGGTGCTCTGCAAAAAAGTAAAATAATCATTTTTAACATCACCTATACAGGAAGGCGTTAATTGGTGCCATGAAGAACCATTCAATCGAAGTCAAAAAGCATGTTATAGTGGCAAATGGAACCAGCCTGTCCTCTGTTCAGCCATTATGTACTTGGTGGTGTTGGCAGTATCACTACAATTATTAATGAATTAATGAATTAATGAATTAATGAATTAATGAATTAATGAATTAATGAATTAATGAATGAATGAATGAATAAATGAATGAATGAATGAACGAATGAACGAATGAACGAATGAATGAATGAATGAATGAATGAATGAATGAATTAATTAATTAAAAAATAATTAATTAAAAATTAAGACAAATGCTGTTTTCGTTTTTGTTCTCACCTTAAAACAAAGAATGACCAAGTTTCTGCATCCCAAATGTACTTCAACTTTTGATAACAGAAGAATCGAAGTTCTCCTTGAATCAAGACGTCTTTCCTGAGAATAAGTTCTAAGTCGTTTGGTGTGACAGTACTAAAATAATAATGACAATAGCGGTTTAAGTTCTATTACATATTAACTTTACACGTTAAAAGATTCAAGCTTCAAGATCCATAATATTTGTATAAAGAACCAGAGTCGTCATGTCGAATTTAAATGATCAGGAAGGCAACTAACACAACCAATGGTTATCCTAAAATAAGGGGGTTGTACAATACAGATATGTCGTACTGAAATAGGATTTCGTCCTCTCGGACCGACTCTATAGCTCTATTACGGGCTCTATTATCATCATGTCTATTTGACCTCTAATTTTACCCATTGCTTACAAACGTATACCAATATACTAGTACTTGCAGTTACCTTTCGTCATTCACTTTCAAGCTTTGGATGAATTTGACATGTTCTCTTTGATAAACATCCTAAACACGAGTGAAAAACAAAACAAAAGCAAACACGAGTGAACTTCTAACCGCATAATGATTATTGGTAACCAGTGGTAAACATTTTCTAAATTTTATATTTAAAAAGCTAACATGCCTCTCTTACATGCAACACACATCGTTAGGAACGTTAACTGCGCAATCAAAAAAGTATTGCAACATTTCTGAATAAAGAAAACTACAGCAAATTGTAAGTTGAAAATTCATCCAATATCCTGTCGATTTCGCATTAGGTACTATAGATGGCAATGTTATTTGCATTATTTGATAATCCTCTGTGTGCGTAGCCATTTAAAAACGAAAATCAAAAGTAATACATGTATGAAACACACATCTAGACTCAGATGACACTTTTAAACGGCTTCATTATTACATAATGAACCAGTGACCCAACCTAGTCACCTCACTAAAATGTGCACTATAGAATATATAAACATGTAATTTTGTTAAGTAAGGTTGTCGATAACTTAAAGTAACTGAATATGAAAACATGTAATTTGATAAGTAAGGTTGTCGATAACTTAAGGTAATTGCATAAACTTAAGTTATAGACAACCTTAGTTATCAAATTACATGTTTGTATATTCGATAGTGCTAATAGCTTCAAAACGTTTTACATACGCAAAAACTTAATAACATCAGATGGCGTTATCACTGCACTAAAATGATTCATATGATCATTTTAAGACCAGTGGAAGAATGATTCATATGATCAAATAAACGATTCTTAAGGTCGACGCTGCGGGAAATTTGTTTCTGGGAATAGCCGAGTTCCATACATGCAAGTGCTGGGCGCCAACCAGTAGTAACCGAGTAGTGCTCGGCAATCCGCGAAATATTGCTTTAAATGAATTGGGCGTTTCAGTCGAAACCCCGGGTCGGAACCCCTAGTTCTTTTGGTGGGATTATTTTTGTGGGATCTGACACTGCAGGAGTGTCCATACGGTCAGAGTTTGTCCGAACCCCCGAATTATTCCTCGAATTTCCGACACCTCAAATTTTCAACCTCCGTCTGGACACGACTTTAATTAATTAATTACTTTTTAATTAATTAAAATTTACATAAATATATATATTACATTAAATACGTAAACTTTCACAAACAATATAATAATGGAAACATTGAATGACGGGAGCGAACTTCTAAGACCACCCCACCAGCAATAGGGAAGGGATATTCATTTTCTGGGGGAAAAAGCAAATAAATTTGCTTACCTGAATGAGAACAGCATCAGCTCGGGATAGATGACATTTGACATACATAATTTTGAGTTTCCAGTTGGGTTTCCAGTAAAATACCAGGACAAGAAATCCGAGAGAAAGAACGCACAACACGTAGGTAATGACGGTACGAAGCGTATTTCTGCAGTAGCCCCAACATTTCTGGGATACAAGTCAGTGAGTGAACAAAGATGAGTCAACTTTTTTACAGATAGATTCGTAAAGATTTATGTGCTGATTATAAGTGACCCGGCAGCACAAATGAGCCGTAAATTCCCTAAAGTGTATTCTGAATTACGGTGTAAAATGTGTACGAATGTCGTATTCATCGGTAACTTAAGCTGGCGCGACATCTGTCTCATTTTGATAGTCACAACACCAATCAATAATTCTATTATTGAAGTGGATAATAAGCTTCTACCTTAGATGGCTATAGAACTTTTAATAGCTCTGGTCTTTGTTTGCTTTTGCTAAATCCTTTTCAAGTGGTGGGTTACCAGGCATTGTATTTTGTATAGGTATGCATAACCTAAAATTAACAATGAGAGAACCTTCTTAAACCTCGTTGACTTGGGGATGATTTGAAATGACCGCCAATTATGACTGTTTAATATTTATTGCCAGCAATGTAGAAAAAGAGAGACATGTAGAAACGAAAAAAGCTATAATTTTGTTGAAGGAACAAAGTTTAACAAACCATAACCCCGCTTCTGGATATCGTTTGAAGTCAAATGATATACCATTTTTAAGTTTATGATGTTTATTTTTTAAACACGAAATAAAACAAAATTTACGGCTCATTCGCCGTGAACGGTCACATAAATTATTGTTGATAACATTTGCAGTCGATAATACTTACGATGGGATCCAGTTGATTAGCTTCAATCAAAAGTGGTTCTAAAGAGCGACGGAAAGAACTGTTACCGACTCTATCAACGTGACTGAAAAGGATGATATATACGAATAGACTTTAGGTGACACAAAAACTTTTTTACCACACTTTTTTACCATATGCTGCTCAATCATACATAAACTAAGAAATCCTGTAGAAAAAAAATGTATTAGTCTTTAAGATATTTTTTGCATAATTTAAAATGTCACAATTAAACTAGGTCTTGCCTGGCACCCCTTGTGTACTGCGATTGATAACCATTTGACAGCCATTATTCAATGGAATGTAATACTCCGAATATTAAAGGATGAGACTTTAGTCGTGTTCACACAGTCGGACTTAAGCCACTTATTGCCGGTTATAAGTCACTAATTCCGGTTGTAAGTCACTTATTACCGGTAATAACTCACTTATGTCCGACCGTGTGTATACGACTTTTATCAATTAAGTAGCATGTTTAAAAAATAACATTAAGGCCAGAGTAATGGGAGAGAACATGGACCTTTTCGAGCATCATTATTTCTGAATTGTATGTCCAAAGTATTATTATAAAACTATACATTTTTGGAAAGCAAATGAGTCAAGGAATCCCATGGTGAGTTTTTGGAAAAAATCACAAAAATTAATTTTTTACCCCAATTGTTGTTTGACAACTTTAAAAAAATTCCGTTATCCTATGGGACGCTTATTTAGTGTTGCGCCCCCTTAACAACATACCGAATGCGCCTTGACTGCGTTGGACATACCCGCAGAGTTGCGCCGCGTCACGCGATGCGAATCGCGCGCGTAATCACAATATTTCGCATTCGCGCATTTCGGACTCATTATTTCCCGCTAATTTACTAAGCTGTCTTGAGCCATGTGACTTTTAGAGTTGAAAAGAGTGAAAAATCAAGGAAAAATATGAGTAAATATTAGCAAGTTGTATTTTATCAGTTTCAAGTGAAAGAATACATCTTAGTGTTGATAAATATCAAGAAATCTCAAATTCGGGCGTGGACGAATATGTCTCCCCTTATTCTGGCCTTAATATTGTAAATCAGAATAAGATGAGCAACATAACACTATATACCGAGTAAGTCAAATGACACTAGAATCCCTGAAATAGCCGACAGATAAACGGTTCCAAAAAATAAGCACCCCTAAGAATTTTTGGTATAATTCAAAAATGGCTTGATCAATTCTCTTCTTTTAAAGTTTGAAACATAGGCTGATTAGTTATGCATTAAGTGAATGGTGTTTTGTTGCTATCTTTTATCATCTTCACTAAGAAATACAGCCATTTATAAAATTTTCGACCAAAAAAAGCTGCACTTTTCTACATAGGCTTTTTATGCATGACTTTTGGCTTCAGACCTCTTTCACTTGAAGAAAATTTATCAAAAAGGAATGTTTCTAAATTTTTTGGTTTTTTTATTAAAATAACTTTTTTATGGTTCAGTGAGTAATCATATAGCCATTTATGAAATATAATTTATCAACAAAAGTTGCACTTTTCTAAATTGGCTTTTTGTATGCATTAAAATGCGTAAATTTAATAAGTTTTTCATTCTAATTAAACTGATTAGGAAGGAACAACTGTAACTTCAATGATAAATCTTGTGTTCATTGATTAATGCATTTTAGCTGATCGGGCCACCCTGGGTAAATATGATGCAATAAATAAATAAATAAATAAATGTAACCAAAGCACGATGCTTGAAAGCCATCTCACATGAAGGAAGGCCTATTAATTATTGAAAGACATTAATAAGCTGCATCGTTCATTTAAATTTATTCACTGAACCGTAAAAACTGAATGTGTGGCACCTAAATCAGGAAAAGCTTAAATTTAACTAAATTTAATTATGCTTCTTTTTGATTAAATTACTCACTTAAAGGGAAAAATTGTCAAACACAAAGTGAAGCATAAAAAGCCTATGTAGAAAAATGCAACTCTTTTTTGGCCGAAAATTTCATAAATGGCTGCATTTTGCAATGATGATGATAAAAAGTAGCAACAAACCCGCTCACTTGTTCCGAACTTTAAAACAAGAGAATTTATCAAGCCGTTTTTGGATTATACTAAAATGTCTTAGGGGGACTTACTTTCTTGGAACCGTTTATATATAGGTCGGACTACTTGACTAACCCATTGTGGAATGGCCCGGCACACACAATGAAGCAGCCATAATATAGACTGGTTCTATTTTGGAAAAATCGTGTTCCTAGCGGCAAGTTTGCGTAAAAGTTGGCAACCAGCTTATGTTTGTTAATATGTTTTAAGGGTCACAGGGTCCCAATATAGCTTGGCAGACAAATTGTTTGAATTCAGCATACCCGAATTAACCTAATTGATTTGGTTGCCAACTTTTACGCGAACTTGCCGCTTGATGCTTAAATAAACACATATTTCCAAAATAGAACCAATCTAATAATAGGAGTTGATTTCGTTTTAATACTTTCTCACAAGACCGAACTTAATGGTATTTATTTAAAGGTGCAAAATTTCACCTTGTACACAATCGAGTCCAATTACTATTTCGCATACATGTCTAGCAATACTGCTGATTTAAATGGAAGCCTACATTATTACTTGATTCGATTTACCATACACAAATGTTTGGCCCTAGTAAGAAGTGTAGAAAAAATAGGAAAACATTCAAATAATGCAAATAATATGATCTGCTTGCATCCAGTGGCGTAGCATCATAGGGGCACGTTGCCCAATCAATTTGAAAATTTAGAAAATCCCAGAGGAAAATGGCGAAAACGGTTTGTGCTCCCCAATCAGGCCAGGTGCCTAACCAAACATGGTCGGTGCCCCCGCCCCCCCAAAAAAGATGACTCACGCTGCTGTGACGCAACTGATTGCATCACATGATTAGTCAATTTTTAAATTTTGATTCCCGAAAATCTGGTATGTGTAGGGGTGGATTCGTTTGAACGTCGAAGAAAGGTGGTGGGATAATTTTAGCAGATCATTTTGAGAATTCACCACCCCGTGTTTACATTGAATTATAGTACAACGTGGATGCAATTATTTACATCAGGTTTTTACCGGACGTTCTACAGTCGTTTTCAACTTGATGTAAAGCTATACTCATATGCCAATATCCATCGAGTATAAATTAATGCCAACCAAAATAATGAATCTTTGACCTAGCTGCTTTTAACACCTATACTCCTTACACAGATTCGGGTGTTTGCCTGGACATTTATGCCAAATGTAAGAATAAATGAATATATTTATTTTGATTTCGTATCTTACCTTTTCTCTGCCATTTTAGCTCCTTTGTTTCCTAAATTATTTCACCAAAAGATAATTTCCGTGGAATTGCGACCCTCAGTAACGTTTCCGTGTATAATTGGCACAGGCCCAGATTATACTTCAAGTCGAATCGAAACCCCGGATCGAAACACGTTCTTCATTCAACCAGGTATAAGCAGCCAGACTCTTTTGCAATTTAATTTGTGGCAACCTTTACACCTTTAAACGTGTGTATGTGCCAAATTACATTTAAAACCCTGAATATAGCAAGCAATTGCCATGCAATTTGACACATACTCCTTATTGAAAGAGTAACTTCGGTAAGGGAATTTAGATGATATTAGGGTTAGTGACAAAACGTCACTCAAAGTCACGATTCCAAAAGTGGTACTTAGTCCACAGCATTATACGAGTTCTTATACGACATAAAATTTTCTAAAAATGTTTTTAGAATGAAATAAAATAACGCTATTTTAATGCACAGGCTATGGATGCCTGATTACATTTTGGAAATAGTCGAGTAGGAGGAAATCAATCAAAATCATTTTGTGTAGACACTGTAGCATTTGATGTATAAAGGTATATACTAATTAACTATACATCATACATAACCATGATAACGATTCGTGATACCCAATCGTGTTACAATTGATCTGGTTTAGAAGCCAGAGTATTATTTTAGTTTATATACGCCAAAAAGGTTGCGAAATTAGCGAAAATGTAAACTGAAAAGATGGCTGAATATCTATGTACTGAATAATTCCATTATAATAGTACCCCACTAAAGATTACTGCTTTGTTTTTATGGCAATCTGATCTTCTAATTTCTGAAATAAAATTTGGGGTACTATGAATAATTTTTATGTAATATGGAAATATCCATCGCCTGCTGCCTGCTCACAAGACTCTTTGACAAAATGGAAATTCTGACTCTCTCATCACAAGTTGATGCGCTATCTAGTGAGTCCTCTGTAGATGGACTAGGAAAATTGTTTAAAAAAAGTTAATTAATGGCGTAGGGAGGAGTGTATCAAGTCTAGCCGAATTGACACTCCCTCATTTCGGTGAATTAGGTGGTTTGTAACCTCTATGGAAACCATAATGTGTATGATATGATAAATGTGTCACTTAGTTTCAGCAAAATGCAGTATGAGCGGCAAACGAGGATCGGAATGTAAGTTTTGAGTTACACCCGGAGTAAACTTACGTTAACAGCGTTTAAAATTTCACAAATATTTTCCCTACTCCTACCACATGTCCATACCTAGCTTACTCCTAGCACTTACTCCGACCAGCTCCACCAAGCATTTACTTCTGGTCGGCGTAAATATCGGCTACCACCGGTGCACCGCAGTGTTTCCATGACCTTTTTCAACCTCGCGAAATGTAATTTCCTTATAGCTTTCGACCGAAAAAGTCAAACTTACGGGTGCCAGGGTAGTAGCGTTCTCGTTGTAAAATACGCCTGGCGGAGATTACACCTAGCTCGCTACTCAAATTGTCGGATTTACGCCTGGCGGAACTTTAGCTGACCTTTTTTGTCTCTCGATAGCTGGCTGCCGACTACCAAGAATCGTAGTCAGACAAGCTCGATGAGAGAGAAATACCGCGGAGCGATATATTTAAATAATCGATAAATCGAAAGAAAATAGCGCCATCAAACATATCCAATACAATTACAAGTTAAACTGTCTCTGCACATCCCTTTTAAAGGGATTGTTATTTAAAGTACAGACTGTCGACTAGGTACAACCAAATACAAGAGGGTGAGAGTCCACAAGGGCAACTCGGGTCGATCAGTTGTCACAAACAAATAGCCTACAGAGTTAGGATACATATACGACAGTCATCGCTAGCTTCCATCGGACAGTCTGTTGCCGTCTTTCACTATGATCGATATTTTGATCATCAGGGAACTTCTATTACTTTTTAGGCAGGGCGAGTGACAAAAAGTCACAAAAAAATCGCGATTCAAAAGTGGTATATCATCTCTATGACCTGAGTTGACATATAGGTCAGTACGCTTTGTTTCCTACACTGTATTATTCACGTGTTGTAGTATTTGGGTACACATATACGTTGTTAAGGGGTTGGTCAGCCACTTTGGGGGGGGGGGGGTCGATCAAAACTTATGATTTGAAACGAGGGAGTGTCAATTCGGATAGGCTTGATACACTCCTCCCTACGCCATTAATTAACTTTTTTTTTTTAAATTTCCTAGTTCATCTAGAAAGGACTCACTAGATAGCGCAATAACTTGGGATGAGATAGTCAGAATTTCCATTTTGTCGAAGAGTTTTGTGAGTAGGCAGCAGGCGATGAATATTTCCATATTACATAAAAATTATTCATAGTACCCCAAATTTTATTCTAGAAATTAGGTCAGATTGCCATAAAAACAAAACAGTAATCTTTAGTGGGGTACTATTATTATGGAATTATTCAGTACATAGATATTCAACCATCTTTTCAGTCTTCATTGTCGCTAATTTCAAAACCATTTTGGCGTATATAAACTAAAATAATACTCTGGCTTCTAAACCAGATCAGTTGTAACACGATTGGGTATCACGAATCGTTATCATGGTTATGTATGATGTATAGTTAATTAGTATATACCTTTATACAGCAAATGCTACAGTGTGTACACAAAATGCATTTGATTGAAATCCCTCCTACTCGATTTCCCAAATGTAATCAGGCATCCATAGCCTGTGCATTAAAATAGCGTTATTTTATTTTATTCTAAAAACATTTTTAGAAACATTTTATGTCGTATAATGCTGTGGACTAAGTACCAGTTTTGGAATCGTGACATTGAGTGACGTTTTGTCACTAGCCCTAATATCATCTAAGTTCCCTGACTTAAGGTGGTACTACACCCCTGGTCAAATTTTTGCCTATTTTTGCATTTTTCTCGAAAATTTTAGCGCGTTAGTGACAAGTAAGATATGTATATTATAGGGGCAAGGACTACTGCATTGGAAATTCAGCAACTCAAGGCAAGTAGTTATTGATTTATTGATCAAATATTGGTTTTCCCTCATTTTTGACTGTAACTCCACAACTGTTGTCTGTGCTGAAATAAAGTATCCAGTGCAGTAGTTGTAGTCCTTGCCCCTATAATATACATATCTTACTTGTCACCAATACGCTATAATTTTTTGAGAAAAATGTAAAAGTAGGCACACAATTTGCCAGGGGTGTAGTACCACCTTAAGTTACTCTTTCAATAAGGAGTGTCAAGCAAACTAGCATGACAATTCTTTGCTATATTCAGGGTTTTAGAGTAATGTGGCACATACACACGATTAAAGGTGTAAAGGTTGCCACAAATTGCAAAGAGTCTGGCTGTTATACCTGGTTGAATGAAGAACGTGATTCGAATCGACTTGAAGTATAATCTGGGCCTGGGGCAAATATACATGGATTTTAAGTCCTTCCAAAATTCATTTGAAAACGGAGGGTCGCAATTCCACGGAAATTATCTTTTGGTAAAATAATTGCAGGAAACAAAGGAGATAAAATGGCAGAGAAAAGGTAAGATACGAAATTAAAATAAATATATTTATTTATTCTTACATTTGGCAAAAATGTCCAGGCAAACACCCGAATCTGTGTAAGGAGTATAGGTCTTATTAAAGCAACTAGGTCAAAGATTCATTATTTTGGTTGCCATTAATTTATACTCGATGGATGTTGGCATATGAGTATACCTTTACATCAAGTTGGAAACGACAATAGAACGTCCGGTAAAAACCTGATGTAAATAATTGCATCCACGTTGTACTATAATTCAATGTAACCACGGGGTGGTGAATTCTCAAAATGATCTGCTAAAATTATCCCACCACCTCTCTTCGACGTTCAACATACACATACCAGATTTTAGGGAATCAAAATTTAAAACTTTGAATTGATTAATCATGTGATGCGAGCAGTTGCGTCACAGTAGCGTGAGTCATCTTTTTTTTTTTTGGGTGGGGGAGGGGGCACCGACCATGTTTGGATAGGCATCTGGCCTGATTGGGGAGCACAAACCGTTTTCGCAATTTTCCTCTGGGATTTTCTAAATTTTCAAATTGATTGGGGCACGTGCCCTATGATGCTACGCCACTGGATGCAAGTAGATCATATTATAGTTGCATTATTTTCCTATTTTCTACACTTCTTACTAGGGCCAAACATTTGTGTATGGTAAATCGAATCAAGTAATAATGTAGGGTTCCATTTAAATCTGCAGTATTACTAGACATTTATGCGAAATAGTAATTGGACGCGATTGTGTACAAGGTGAAATTTTGCACCTTTAAATAAATACCATTAAGTTCGGTCTTGTGAGAAAGTATTAAAACGAAATCAACTCCTATTATTAGATTGGTTCTATTTTGGAAATATGTGTTCATTTAAGCATCAAGCGGCAAGTTCGCGTAAAAGCTGGCAACCAAATCAATTAGGTTACTTCGGGTATGCTGAATTCAAAACTTTTGTCTGCCAAGCTATATTGGAACCCCGTGGCCCTTAAAAAGACCCCCTATATGAGCATGTAGGGGCAAAAATTAAACATGCTCCAAATTCACTAAAAAACATGTCAAATTATTTGTCTGGGTCTAAGCATCACAAAAATGTAACATATTTACGCATCGAACATATAGTTACCAAGTTATGAGGCTCAACGGGTCCAAGGTCTATTTGCATGTTATACAGGGGTGAAAAATTAAAGTTGCTCCAACTTTCGTAAAAACGGATGCAAACTGTTCCTCAAGTTCAAGGGATCCAGAAAACGAATAGTATTTACTATCTGCGATGTCAAGTTCAAAAGATAGATGATAAATAAATGCAAATTCTATCGAGTCCTATGCAATCCTACATATCTTTTGACTCTTTGCTTTTAAATAAAATATAAGGACGTTTTGTGCATAATTTTGACATTTTTTTTACTAAAACGTTGATTCACTTTTGACAATATTGCACGATTTTTATGACAAAATTAAAAAAATATGCAAGCAAAAGGTAAACTTTTTGCACTATCGTTTAGAGCACATCAGAGTCTAGGGAAGGTTTTCTCATATTTTCAAAATATTTGTTTTAAACAAAAACAAAAAATATACGCCATTATGTGCAATTTTTAGCTTAATAGAGTGACAAAATTGCTTTTTTCAAATGCTCTTTTCAATATTTAAAAAAAAAGAGTTGAATTAAAAAAAAAAAAAAAACCTTCTTTAAGTTCATGTCTCTTCTCCGTGAAAAGCTAACTGATTTTTTTTGCTCCGAATTGGGGTAAAAAGTGATTTTTGTGATTTTTTTCAAAAACTCACCATGGGATTCCTTGACTCATATCCTTTCCAAAAATGTATAGTTTTATAATACTACTTTGAACATACAATTCAGAAAATATGATGCTCGAAAAGGTCCATGTTCTCTCCCATTACTCTGGCCTTAATGTTGTTTTTTAAACATGCTACTTGAAAAAAAGTCGTGTTCATACGGTCGGACATAAGTGAGTTATTACCGGTAATAAGTGGCTTAAGTCCGACTGTGTGAACACGACTAAAGTCTCATCCTTTAATATTCGGAGTATTACATTCCATTGAATAATGGCTGTCAAATGGTTATCAATCGCAGTACACAAGGGGTGCCAGGCAAGACCTAGTTTAATTATGAAATTTTAAATTAAGCAAAAAATATCTTAAGGACTAAAATGATTTTTTTTTCTACAGGATTCCTGAGCAACATATGGTAAAACATATGGTAAAAACATATGGTAAAAACGTGTGTTAAAAAGTGTTTGTGTCACCTAAAGTCTATTCGTATATATCCTCCTTTTCAGTCACGTTGATAGAGTCGGTAACAGTTCTTTCCGTCGCTCTTTAGAACCACTATTGATTGAAGATAATCAACTGGATCCCATCGTAAGTATTATCGACTGCAAATGTTATCTTGACGCGTTTGTCATCAACAATTTATAATCAGCACATAAATCTGTGCGAATCTAGCTGTAAAAAAGTTGACTCATCTCTGTTCACTCACTGACTTGTATCCCAGAAATGTTGGGGCTACTGCAGAAATGCGCTTCGTACCGTCATTACCTACGTGTTGTGCGTTCTTTCTCTCGGATTTCTTGTCCTGGTATTTTACTGGAAACCCAACTGGAAACTCAAAATTATGTATGTCAAATGTCATCTATCCCGAGCTGATGCTGTCCTCATTCAGGTAAGCACATTTATTGCTGCAACCTCAGTGTGACCTCAGTCAGACTTTTTGGTTCATTTGTACTTTACTATAACACCGTAATCACTATTGTGTGATTTTCTTTGCCTATTTATAAATCATTCATGAATTTTGCACAGCTATCTGTTAGAATTCAGTGTTTTTTAAATAGAATTCTATCATCCAGACAGGGTGATGCAGCAGAATTTGACACTACTAGATTTAGCTACATTTCAACCGAGCTCGGCACTAAAATGTGCTAAAGATTCACGTACAAACTCAAAGTTTACACACAATAAATTGAACAGTTTTATAGCTAAAATGGCATACTATGGAAAGCCAATCATTTATCAGCTATTTAATTGCGCATTTAACCCCATTTTAATTTTGCGCAAAATTTGTCGATTTTGCCCCCTGAAATTCACTTTGAACCCCAATTCCCCCGAAAAAATTCCTCGTGCCGCCACTGGGTACGGGTCCCACACCATGAGCACGGGTACGGGTCCCACGCCGTGAGTACGGGTACGGGTCCGAAACCAAAATAGGGCATGAGTACGGGTACGGGTCCGGAGCCATGGGTACGAGTACGGGTACGGGTACGGAAATTGGGACTCGAGTACGGGTACGGGTACAAGTACGGGTACGGGTACAACAATTCTGGTGACTGTCACATAACTGATTCTATTATCCTTGCTTAAGATTATGCAATTACCGTAAGTTATCGACAACCTTAATTATCAAATTACATGTTTTTATATTCTATAGTGCAAATTTTAGTGAGGTGACTAGGTTGGGTCACTGGTTCATTATGTAATAAAGAAGCCGTTTTAAAAGTGTCATCTGAGTCTAGATGTGTGTTACATACATGTATTACTTTTGGTTTTCGTTTTGTAAATGGCATTTATCAAATAAATGCAAATAACATTGCCATCTATAGCACGTAATGCAAAAACGACAGGATATTGGGTGAATTTTCAAATTGCAATTTGCTGTATTTTCTTTATTCAGAAATGTTGCAATACTTTTGTTTGTGTGCATTAACGCTCCTAACCATGCTAACGATGTGTTTTGCATTTAAGAGAGGCATGTTATTGTTGGATATACAATTTAGAAAATGGTTACCAATAATCATGCGGTTAGAAGGTCACTCGTTTTGTTTTGTTTTTCCACTACGTTTTTAGGATGTTTATCAAAGAGAACATGTCAAATTCATCCAAGGCTTGAAAGTGAATGACGAAAGGTAACTGCAAGTTAGTAGTATGTGATGCGATTAAGCAAAATCAGTCGGAACTCGGAAATATTACATTTTCTTATAGGATAGTAATAAGCATTTGCAAAGCTGCATTTTGGAGAAAACCCCATTGAAATTGAACAACCAGATCCGAAGATAATAGCAATTAATGAGTTTCCAAAACAACGGGAAACAAAAGGAATATTACCTTTGTTTGGCTATATCTCAAAATCAATATTTCAGAGTTCCGACTGATTTTGCTTGATCGCATCACGTATACGTTTGTAATTAATGGGTAAAAATAGAAGTCAAAATAGACATGATAATAGAGGTAAAGAGTCGGTCCGAGAGGAAGAAATCCTATTTCAGTACGACATATCTGTATTATACATCCCCCTTATTTTAGGTGCATCGGGGGTCGGGTAAGAATTGAATATATGAATACAAAACAAACCCAAGTCCATACTTTGGCCAAATTGAGTTAAGCATGGGAAATTGTTGCTATACATAGGCCTGTCATATGGATGAAAGAACAACTCAAATTCATCCTCTTTGTCTATTGAGCATGTGAAAAATAGCATGTATCAAAGAACCACCCAATTCCATGATTTGAGTCTTGTAACACATTGATTGAAATCCAGTATGTATAAAAGTTCACTTGTAACACATTCATTGCTGGAGAGTGACTTTTAAAAACAAAATGGGTTTAATAAAGGAAAGTGTGTGGTTTATATTACATGGCAGAATGCTTGTCAACATTATACATACCTGTGTGCTTTATTTTGTATTATCTTACTAGTGGTAATCTCATTCCAACATTGTTGTCTTTGTATATGATTCAAAAAACCACCCAAGTCCAGCATTTAAAATGAATCCCACGAAGTCCCCCATAAATGCTAATCGTCATACCTAATACAGGTTAATCCACTCATTTGCACGTAAAACTTACCATATTGACCATTCAAATATTACGGATCTTGAAGTTTTATTCTTTTAACGTGTAAAGTTAATATGTAAACCGCATTTGTCATTATTATATTAGTACTGTCACACCGAAAGACTTAGAACGTATTCTCAGGAAAGACGTCTTGATTCAAGAAGAACTTCGATTCTTCTGTTATCAAAAGTTGAAGTACATTTGGGATGCAGAAAGCTGCTCATTCTTTGTTTTAAGGTGAGAACAAAAACAAAAACAGGATAATAAAAATAAAATAAAATAAAAAAATAAAAAAACAGGAAAGCTCTTGAAGCTCTTGTGAGTGTTAATAATACAATGACATATCGAAAATCACAGGACAATAGAACAGGTAGGGATCAATCACTTTCAAAGTACCAGGTCCATGTCAATTTCTCTTGCTTCCTTTTCCATTTCTTTTTCCATATTGTATTTTAAAAGATAGAAGCATTTATGAAATGTTTGAGTGACAGGACTGCAAAATGTACCGTCTGGCCAACAGGTAATTACAGGGCCCCTAGGATAGCGGTGCTTTGTGCTGAAGTGGCTACCATGTATAAGTATAATGTTAAAATAAATAAATAAATAAATAAACAAACAAACAAACAAACAAACAAACAAATAAATAAATAAACAAACAAATAAATAATAAATAAATAAATAAATAAATAAATAAATAAATAAATAAATAAATAAATAAATAAATAAATTAATTAATTAATTAATTAATTAATTAATTAATTAATTAATTAATTAATTAATTCATAATTGTAGTAGTAATGTCAACACCACCACGTACATAATGGCTGAACAGAGGACAGGCTGGTTCTATTTGCCACTATAACATGCCTTTTGACTTGGAATGGTTCTTCATGACACCAATAAACGCCTTCCTGTATGGGTGATTGTTAAAAATGATTATTTCACCTTTTTGCAGAGCACCGGAATTGCATACACCTTGTGAAAAGTTATATCGTGAATTACAGTCCGGACTCTCCATAGAAGAGGTTAAAGCAAGGTAAATATGGTAAAGAGCAACATAGAGCTTAATTATTTTTTATTTTGCAAACTGTATCTCATTTAAATTATCATTATCAATGTCGTTTTACATTGTGTTTCTTTTGTCTTATTTTTTATTCTTCAATTTCAGAAGAGAAATCTTTGGATTAAACAAATTAACGATCGCCGTCAAACCTATTTTGGTAATGTTGGTTCAGGAGGTTCAGGAGGTATGTATCGTAAACGTACGCACGTGCGCCGATTTTCAAATATCTTGTTAAAAACAATTTTCATATTCTGAGCTAAGTATTGTGCTTTCCAGCTTTGGAAGTTATTGTGCTTTCCAGCTTAGGAATCCTATTGTCATCGCAAAGCAAAGACAGTGTTAACTTAGGCCTACAGATGGGTGATTCCATTGACAGCCCGGAAATTGAGATGTTGGCATCTGAAGAAAGCTCTTTATTTTCTCATAATTCTTTTTGAACATTTTGTCATGCAGTCAGGGGATATGTTTCCTTTAAATGGTATGGAAACAAGAAAGTGGCAGCCTCTTTCCTCAGTTCTATAAAAACCCAACAATATACTTTAAAATCAAAACTTTTGGAGGTAGACCTCTATATAAGGTAGAAAACACCATGAAAAACTCACCACGCAACTTTAAGTCACGATTTTGCAATGGAACTAAACAGAGATAACCCGTCGGCAGAATGCAACACTAACGTAAGTGCATTTTGCTCCATTTTACAGGAGAAGCATATTTGTGTTTCATTTGTAGGTAAACGTTGTTATCTATAAACATTTGACATAAAATGTGACTCACTTAGTTAATTTAATGTATGAAATAAAATATTATCGATAAAAAATAAAATAAATGATATACAGGGTGATTTAAAATGAACTGTACCCAACTTCACCCAATTTTTTTTAAATATATTTGCGGAGATTGTACATATCTAAAAACTATCATAGAAAGCAGTAATAAGTGTTCTGTAGCAGAAATTTTGAATTTTGATAATAAGTGGTTTTAGTCACAAGATATCGCATTTTCAAGTTATCATCCCATTTTTAGACCAACATACGGAAGTAAGTTCATCCGTGTTCTCTACCGCAGTAACAAAATGCAACTACCATGACTACGTACATGTATAGCAAAACCAAGACAAATTAACCCTAACAAGGAACATGATTTTTGCTATCGGAAGGCAGAGAAGGAACGCAAAGGAGAGAAGATGAAGAAAGATTTCACTTGGAACCCCCGGGAATTGACCCTGGGACCCCTCGGGTGCCGCGCACACGATCACCGACCTCATGCCACGCGGGAGTCGCTTGCCCGGCCAGCGACTTGGTGCCCATAAATGACTTAGGGTGATTGCGCAATGCCATGCATGCATGCGCAGTGGTTTTCCTTATAAGATTTTGTAAGATTTTTAGGTATTAGGGTTAATGTTATTTCGCATTATTAATCAATAATATTAATATTCAATTACAATGACAGGTCTGCAAAGATTACATATTAAAAAATACATGTAGAACAAAGGACCCGTTGACTTGAAATTATATTGTAGAGGGAAATTGGAATTCAAATAGAAATGGTGCTGGTGCAATATTGAGACCTGACTTTTCACCAATAATAGGAAACATAGCCTACTACCCTATTACAGCTTGCAATATAAAATTATTTAAATGTATGTTGAACTGAAAGTGTTTGAGGGCAGTTGAGTGAGCAAAATGCTGCAGAATAGATAATTTGAATAAAACATCATTTTTGGTGTGTTTTCTAAGAATGTAATTGTCTTCAAAACCATTAGAGGTAAAGACACGACTTTTTCACCAATAATAGGAAATATACTATCCTGTTAATACTTACAAACACAAGTTATTTAAATGTCGTCAAGTATTTAATTTTCATTTTTGAAGTTGGGTACAGTTCATTTTAAATCACCCTGTATATAGAAAATAACATATCGTAAATGCAGGGGTCATTTTAGGGTGACGCCACTTACGTTAGTCTTGCACTGTATTAAGAAACAAATTATAGAATGCAACACTAACGTAAGTGCAGACCTATGCATTACTAGGGTTATAATATATCTGATAAATAGTGATTAAATGTGTAAATAGTCAATAAATAAATAAAATAAGATCAATTTTCCATTATTTTCAAATTGTTTGGCATTTATAATCACTATAAATGACTATGAAAATATAAAAATAGAATATCGTATATGCAGCCTACAAATCTGCAGCACCTCAGCAAGAGAATGTAACATTAACGTACGTGGCACTTACGTTAGTGTTGCATTCCAACATTTCAGATGCGGTGACGTAAGTGGCACTTACGTTAATGTTGCATTTCAGATGCATTTGACTAAAATGGCACTTACGTCATTTTTTACACTTAATTTTCAAAAAATTTAAATGAATATTGAGAGATAGAACTTCAATTTTATCTTAAAATATGCATTTTTAATTGTGTTCTTTTTACGTCAGTGTTGCAATCTGCCGACGAACTACATGTATGTAGCTCTCAATATCACAATAAGTTAATGCATAGTTATACAATTGAGATATTAAAATAAACAAGAGATACTACCTGACAATTTGAAGTTGATAAACGCCTACAATAATATAATTGTATGTTTCGTATCTCATAACAGGTATTGAATCCATTTTACGCATTTCAAGTGTTCTGTGTCGCCGTGTGGTTGGGATTTGAGTTTTGGACTTTTACAATAGTCATCATTGTAATGACTCTAATAACTCTTGGAACTTCACTGTATGCTGTCAGGAAGGTAAATCGGTTAACCAACACAAGTGGGCAAGGGGGTTAACTTAGCATCCAACCTCTGGTACCCCCTTCCCGACCAAATTTTGGGTTAATATTTATACATATCACGCATAAGGTTGAATAAAACAACAACATATCCACAATAAAAGTCATCGCCCCACCGCTTCCCTCCCTTTGCTCGAAATACATGTCAGGTACAAAATTTATCGACATTTGTGATGTGAATCTTCCTTTTGCCCTGTTTACGACATACTTCCACTATGCACTACGCACCAACCTCTTTTTAAATGTGGCTATAGGGCGGTGTTACTACTTAAATAAACAGACAAATAACTTTCACCACTGACATGTGTTTTAATTTCTTTCAGCAAAGTATAACTCTTCAAGAGATGACAGAATCGTATTTGAAAGTTGAGGTTCTTCGAACAGACGGAAGTAATGGCATTTTAAACTTACAAGGGTTAAAATATTTTATTAGTATTGCAAAATATACTATACATGTAGAGTAAGATAAGACAAATTCGTGCATATAGTGCATAGTGTTTTAATTTGAATAGTCCTAGAAGAGGAACAGCTACGCTAGACATTGAGAAAACCCTGCCTTATATATTAAGCTTTATTTTATTTAGCGTTGATAAATTAAGAAGCCTGTGTATTTCCTGTTTAAGAATTACTTTACATTACTACATTACGTGTAAAACAAAATAGTCACAAATGATGTTTTCAGACACTGTGACAGAGATGGAAGACCAACTTGTTCCTGGTGACGTCATCATTATTCCTCCGACTGGTTGTATCATGACATGTGATGCGGTTCTTACAAATGGCACCTGTGTTGTCAACGAAAGTATGTTAACAGGTCAGTATTCTGTGATTCAGTTTGTCTTGTCATTCCTAAGTACTGCCATTGTTATGATTGTGCTTAATTTAGCTTATGTTAAAAAGTTTGAACTTCTTTCGTAACCTTTAAAAAAGATGATACTAGCTAAATGTTTGTCATTAGGAGAGGAGAGGATATCCCGATAGATATTTGGTTGCAATTAACTGGCTTGGTTATGTTAACTTGGATTTTGGATTTGAAGTGACTAAAGTGAATATTTGATATTAACTTCACAGGAGAGAGTGTTCCTGTGACCAAAGTGCCACTATCCAGTCAGGAATCAGCGAGTGAACAAAATGATATATACTCACCAGAGAGACACAGATGTCATACCTTATTCTGCGGTACGCAAGTCATACAAACGCGACAATCTGGCAATGATATGGTCAAAGCAGTGGTTGTACAAACGGGTAAGGATTTTGAATTAAGGGGAGTTGTGATTTTGTTCTTTTCAAACACCCATAACAAAGATGATTGGATGATGATGATGATGATGATGATGATGATGATGATGATGATGATGATGATGATGATGATAATGATGATGATACTGATGAAATAACCTCTATTTCATTCTGATTAGGTTTTTCTACAATGAAAGGAACGCTTGTATGTTCAATCTTATTTCCACGTCCGATGGAGTTTAAGCTATATCGCGATGCCATGATGTTTGTTGGTGCATTTATTGCTTTAGGTGAGTAATATTGAATTTTGCTTGAAGATGCTTGGTTACGTTAATATTCAATTTGAAAATAAAAATATGAAAATGTGTAATCGCGTTATTGTGTATACGCACCGTATGTTGTAATGATAAGAAACATACTTCAGATATTTTTTTATCAGTTAGATGTGTTAGCATTCAGCCTTTGACATGTCATTATTCAATGGTAACTAACTATAATAATGTTTCTTCTTAACTTTATTCTTGCATTCAAATTGGTTAGCGTGTGTTGCAGTGATTTACTCAGCATGGGTGCTAAGTAATGCTGGGGTATGTATGGCAAACAAGTTATTCCAGTCATTATGACAATAGTAAACAAAATAGATACACTTACTTAGAAATTGGACTGATATATTTTGTTTGTAAATGGTAGTATACGAAACATTATTTACATTAATAGTAGCGACAATGAATATGTTATTATTCCCGCGTTAAAGTGGTTGTAGCAGAGTATGTTGGTGTGTATCTCGGATTTTGGACATTCAAATCTGAGTACTATCAGACTGTTATAAGTAACGCATCTTTTGCCTTTCAGTATGACTTTTGACACAGGTCTCTCATGATTTTGATTGAAAGTAATAAGTTTATACTGTTTTAATGAAATGAATTAATGATGATGCTGTTGGTGGTGAGTGATGATGATGATGATGATGGATGATCATGATCATGATCATGCTGATAATCAAATGATGATGATGAAGATTATGACTCTCAGCCAAATGTTGATCGCAAATCTTAATTTCTTTAGACTTTCGCTGTTATTTCAGACCGAACCCGGGATGAACGTTCTTCTTACTTTAGATGTTATAACAATTGCTATAAATCCATTGTTGCCAGTCGCACTAACAATAGGGATGCTGTATGCCCAGATACGGCTAAAGAAACAATACATATTCTGCATAAGTCCTCAAAGGATTAACCTATCTGGTGCTCTTGATGTTGTTTGCTTTGATAAGGTAATAAAACACTACAATTCTTCTTACAATCCGTGTGAAATAAACGTTTTTGCGAGTGATTCTTACGCTGAAGTTATTTTATTCAGCAAATTTCATCTAAACTTGAGTATTCCTTGATAAGTAAGGCAAACAGCTTTTAATTTTGTCCAGCTATAGCAAGAGAATTGTAGAATTCATGCAGGTATTTCTGATTGCAGACAGGTACTTTGACAGAGGATGGTCTAGATTTGCTTGGATTGCGGAGTGTTACAGAAAATGTGTAAGTGGGTATCAATTTAAATACCGTATGGGCGTACAATGCAAAGAGAAGAGAAGAGAAGAGAAGAAAGAAGAGAAGAGAAGAGAAGAGAAGAGAAGAGAAGAGAAGAGAAGAGAAGAGAAGAGAAAGAAGAGAAGAGAAGAAGAGAGAAGAGAAAGAAGAGAAGAAGAAGAAGAGAAGAGAAGAGAAAGAGAGAAGAAGAGAAGAGAAGAAGAGAGAAGAGAGAGAAGAGAAGAGAAAGAAGAGAAGAGAAGAGAAGGAACGACAAGACAACACAGGAGTGGAACTGAGCGGCGTGGTGTGGCGAGGAGGGTAGAGGAGAAGAGCGGAGTAGGTGGAGAGGAGTAAAATTTAACCTCAGTACGGTATTTATGTTTCTTACGATGCATTCAAATCAAATCAGATTTTCATCTATGGAAACTACTGCTACATCATTACCACAATGCCCGTTTCTTCACACAATGGTTACATGTCATTCGCTGGCTATTATAAATGGAACTATACAGGGTGATCCAATGGATGTCAAGATGTTTGAAGCCACTGGTTGGGTGAGTTTCAAAAGTTAAGTTATTACCATGGTTACAAGAATATCATAATTCAGGTATGTCCATTTAAGTATGATACAATAGGATACGTGATTCCATAGCCTTCTGTGCATATATATTCAATTGAATGCCAGTTCTCTTGATATCATAATTACGCTTTTTATAATGTAGACTCTTGAAGAAATGGAAGGAAAAGTAGACAACGGCAGTAATCAAAGACGTCAAGTAACATGCGTGAAGCCTTCAATCAATCTAGATCAGGTATCACTCAAGCATATTTTATTACACGATCTGAATTAATCATGTCAAAGGAAGCAATCGTGAAATTTTAGTATCATCATGTTCATCAACAACCCAATATAACCAAGCTAATTATTGCGGAAAGCTTACACTCCTAGTCCTATCATTATGATTGTAAAATTTTGAAATAAATTTATGTCAAAATGCCTATTGTGCATAATTGTGGTTCAGTCCTCCTTGATATTTGGTCTGTATTTGTAATTCACATTTGCCACATTTGTCTTGGATGGTTAAGATCGCATTACATTTCTTTATCTGCCGAAAACTAAATTCGTAAGTGCTCATTTCATTGGATTTGTTAAGCCAAAATTTTTGCAATTGCCAAGCATTTATTTTACATACATATTTGTTGCATTTTTCTTGTAATCTCTATTCTCGTCTTGCAAATATAACGCAGTTAATGCTTTACTTATATATTAGCATAAAGGGAACGAACATTTTACAAATTATGGTACAATTTTGGTTAATTATTGACTTTATTGTTAATCATCGTTCCTTGTTTTACGGTCCTTATTTCTGACAACACATGATTACTTAACGAGAGAGGAAGCTTACATCCCGTTCCATCGTTCCTTACTGTTTTCTGTGGCGGATTAAACTTGTGAGAACTAAAATATTAAATATTCTTTAATGTTATTCAGCATGCTTCAGAATTTGCCATATTGAAGCAGTTTACCTTCTCATCGGCTCTACAACGAATGAGTGTCATTGCGCAATCTCAACCCTCGGGTGAATTGGCGGGATTTGTGAAAGGTTCGCCGGAAATGATCGCCTCACTGTCCAATCCAGATACGGGTAAGACTATGTTATATTATTATACGAGCGTACTAAATGCACGCACTTGAAAATTTAGGTTTACTGTAAATTTTAAATCGTAACTTCTGTTTAGTGGTGTGTACGCGTCGGTCCACAACGGGACTAAATTTGTACACGAATTTGTATTAACTCTAACCATGCACTCCCATAAATCGTTCTCTTCTGACAGTCCCAGAAGGGTTCAGCACGGTTCTTGATAGCTACACTAGTGAAGGTTTTCGTGTTCTTGCCTTGGCTTGGAAACCACTGGCTGATGACATAACTTCTTATCAGAACATTACAAGGTATAAATTAGATGTGTTGGTTGTAGGTACAAATTATATGTGCAAGATGTAAAATAGCATTAGGGTCAATAATATTATTATGACGTACATGCAGCGGGACAGATAAGCCCGGCAGATAAGATCACAAATAACATTATTTGCTTTTAATTACGTACGAACATTAACTGACCGCCTCACCCCGGAGGGGAGGTTCTCCCTGGATGTTATATTGTAGGGGTACGGGGATGTCCCACGGTTTCAGGGTACCCTGTCAGCAATTTTGATATATCGATGGGTGGTCTTTCAGTGAAGACCAATCCGTCCAATTGGGCGCATAATGCTTTCTCAAGGTTACTTAAAGGGGATACTACACCCCTGCCCAATTTTGTGCCTATTTTTGCATTTTCTCAAAAATTATAGCACATTGGTGAGAAGTAAGATATGTATATTATACGGGCAAGAACTACAACTACTGCACTGAAAATTCAGCAACTCAAGGCAAGTAGTTATTGATTTATTGATCAAATATTGGTTTCCCTCCTTTTTGACTGTAACGCCACAACTGTTGTCTGTGTTGAAATAAAATTTCCAGGGCAGTAGTTGTAGTCCTTGCCCCTATAATATACATATCTTACTTGTCACCAATGCGTTATAATTTTTGAGAAAAATGCAAAAAAAGGCACAAAATATAGGCAGGGGTGTAATACACCCTTAAACACTTTTGTCAAAATTTTAATTGATTGTCAATTAATTGTCAATTCATGCATTATTTCCAGAATAATTATTTATTCCTTTATATTTTTCCATACCTTTTATTGTTTCAATTTCAGAGATGAGTTAGAAAGTGATCTTACATTTCTTGGTATCCTAATCTGGCAGAACAAACTCAAACCAGAAAGTTTACCGGTGATCAATGAACTTCAAAACTCAAACATTCGAACAATCATGGTAACAGGTAGGCCAGTGAAATAACTTAAAATGACCCAGAATACCTGAAATTCTGCAATAAACATGATAAAGATGATACTGTTGTTTATATTGATGGTGATAATGGTAATGTTGGTTATAGTGATGATATTTATGATAACGACATATGTTACTGGATGATGTTTGAATTATCAATCCAATTATTATTATTATTATTATTATTATTATTATTATTATAATAGGTGACAATATTCTGACTGCTATTAGTGTTGCCGGTCAATGCGGTATGGTCTCTGCAAATGATACCGTTATACAAGTGTATATGCCACCTGTCGACGTAACATCGAAGGATCAGTTGGAATATAAGACTATTATCCAAAATATCGCCAATGTTAACGATGGGATGGCTACAAGTAAAGAGGATGGTCAGGTATTTGAAAGCAAATCGCATGCCTCTGCCTTAAGGTGGTACTACACCCTTTGATAATTTGTGACTTTTTGCATTTTCTCAAAAAATAATAACACACTGGTAACAAGAGTTATGTATATTATAGGGGGCAAGGAATCCGGTTACTACACTAGAATTTCAGTGACTCAAGACAAGCGGTACGTTATTTATGAAAAGAAAAGAGGTACCGCTAGAACGTACCTCATTTGTTAACATAATTATGTAATGAACCACTTGAATCACTGAAATTTAAGTGAAGTAATTGTATTCCTTGCCCCTATAATATACATAGCTTTTGTTACCAGTGTGTAGTTAGTTTTTGAGAAAAATGCAAAATAAGTTACAAAATTTTGTAGTACCACCTTAATAATTATTATCTACATGAAATTGACATGTTTTTGTTTTGTTTCACGGCTATGGCCGATGACAATGCTTGTTTGTGCAAAGTACAATGAATATTATTATATCGTCGGGTCAGTGCAATATGTTGTAGTGTGTGACTTCCTTGCATTAACATGTGTAAAGCGTTCTTGAACAATCAATTACAGGAATCTTCTAAAAGTTCTTATGTGGCACACACGCCTTTATTTAACATTGAACATGCAATGCATCTTCAAAATTAATTAATTTTATGGAAAATTACTTTTTGCAAATCCCCAGCAAACACAATACGCTTTCGACATCATTCGCAAAAGGTTAGAAAAGGTTACCAGAAAACGTTTAAATGTATTCAAGCATTGTCAAGTGGTGACAAAATATTTGGCAAAAAATGTTTACATAATATATTTTACAATAACATGTTTAAAACATTTTAAAAATATTGTTGTAGTGTGTTTTCATACAAAACGTTTTAAAACGTTTCCATGAACTTTATATAACCCGACATTTAATGTTATTAAAACGTTTTTATCTAAACCAAAACCCAAAATGTGACATGTTTAAACGTTTCAAAAACACTGTTGTGTTTGCTGGGTCTCTCCTTTGCACCCAAGACATTTTGGCTATTTTCTGCCTATTAAAGCCTCTGTGAAACAAAACTAAATAATTGCACTAACCAGAGATATGCAAGTCTTCCTTTGGCAACTATGGCATACTTTGACTTATCCATAGGATTATGTCTTTTGGGATCAGGTCCTTCATGTCCTTTCATCTTGTTGAGGACGTCCTGATAATATTCTTAATGAGTACTTAACAAGAAACCATTTTTACAGGAGACGCTGATGTGGCCAACTAGTTCAACACAAGAACATTATGTCTTAGATGGGAAAACATTTGCTTATATTCAAGACCGATGTCCGCAAAAACTGCCAACGGTAGGTGGTATTCAAATGTACTTGGGCGTTACCTCAAAATACACATTTCGTGCGTCTTAGTAGAATTCAAACCGGAATTGAAAAGACGTTTAAATGGCAGTAAAACTATGGGTGACTACGAAGCATTAGGCGTTGGACACATTTTTTTTCTTACCAAGCTTTGGACGTTTGGACTTATTTTCTTAAAAGTTAACATTTACAGTAAACTTTTTGTTGCAGTTTGTACACTAACATATTCACACTTAAATACTTTTATAAAGAAAATGATAATGCAACATTATGGTTTTCAAGAGTTCTCGTCTTTACTTTCTCTAATTTAACAGATTGTTTTAAAGGGCACAATCTTTGCACGTATGGCACCCAATCAAAAGCAAGAGCTTATAGAATCCCTTCAAGAATTGGAATACTGCGTGGGCATGTGTGGTGACGGGGCCAATGACTGTGGTGCGCTGAAAACCGCGCATGCAGGGATCTCGTTATCGGAAGCCGAAGCATCAGTGGCTTCACCATTTACATCCAAGATACCAAACATCACATGTGTACCCATTCTTATCAAGTAGAGTATTATTCATTTATATTTTAATTTTTCAAATCAAAACAATGTGCATATCATCATCACCACTACTACCAAGCAAGACACATTGTGAAATTACAACAAGTACAAAGAAGATTGACTTTCAATACCAGAGGTTGCTAATTCAACCTGTGTGCGCCGTTCCATCAGCAACAACGACATCATCATCATCGTAATCAAAGATGACAGGTAGCCTATACTTTTGTAGGTCCTGTGGTTCTTGAGTTATGTTGTAAAGAGGGCTAAAACAACAACACTTTTGTAAAACGTACATATCTCATTAAAAACAATAAGCAAGCACGTTTTCAAAGGATATGATTTGTAGAATGAACTTTTGCAAAACATCAAAGTGTTTTTTCAATAATATATTGATGTAAATAAAGAAAAGCGATTTTTTGGCTGCTTCGACCAACAATATGTCGTATACCCTTAATATTACATTCCACATTTAACTCCTCTATCTCATCCCTATCGTCCTGATCACCAAAACTTAATATAAAGTTTTCTGTATATATCAGAATTAAACCCGACTGTGTTTTTTTTTCAAACAGAGAAGGCCGGTCTGCTTTGGTGACATCATTTGGATTGTTCAAGTACATAGCCATGTATACGTACACCCTGTTCACCACTGTGTGTATCTTTAAATGGGTTAGTAATAGTATCCTATGCTTTAATAAATCAAACACACATCCCTACCCCTACCCCCAATCCTCACCCCAACACCCACACAAACAGAAGAATATGCACATAACTTTAAAAATCAGGTTTTGTACATTTGCCTTAACATGCATTAAAAATTAATCCTATATCGAGCGTGGTTGCCTTTTTGTAAAACAAAAAATGCATACCTGATAGGGTTTCTGTTCTACCATTTTCACTAGACAATCCTTTTTACACCGTTTATTTATCTTCATCACCAAGTCATACCTGATCCAAACGAAGTTGGAATACCTTTTATTCAAGAAGAGAGCGAATATTTTACTTCATTTCTTTCGATCAATTTTAGGTTCGATTATAAGTGAGTGATACTAACAATGTTCTTACTCTTTGTTTCAGTTTGGTACATACGGAACGAATAACATGGCCACGTTTGTGGGTGTAGGGCTTGGAACTCCGGCTGTGTTATTAAGTTTGTATTTTTAATTTTATGATGTTTGTTATAAACGTAAAAATAATTGGAACTAGTGGCGGTGTTGTTGTTTTGGAGATATCTCGGTGACCCCTGCAAAATGTTCCAAAAATGGAACCCTGGTCATGAGGTTTGTTGTCACCGAGTTTGAGTCGACAGATGTCCAGAAAATCCAATTCTAAGATTTGACCCCCAGATGACCTTTGACCTGACCGCTGCAAAATGTGCCAAACATGTTTCCCTGGTCATCAAGTTTGTTGTCACCGAGTTTGAACCCCGTACCCCTTACAGATGTCCAGAAATTGCATTTCTAAGATTTGACCTCTGCATGACGTTTGACCCTACGATGCAAAATGATCCCCTGGTCATGGGGTTTGTTGCTACTGATCACGAAGTTTGTTGACACCGCGTTTGAGCCCCGTATCCTTTACAGATGTCCAGATAATGCAATTCTAAAATTTGACCACTGCAAAATGTTCCATAATGTTTCTATTTACCATTTTCGATTGAGACAATCCTTTTAACGCTTTAGAATGTATCGGTTATGGCTCCTTGAGTGTCTTCGGCTCACGCCTCTGGAATAGCCAACCGCTTTCAATAAGATCTTCCCCCTCTGTTCGTATTTTCAAACGCTCTCTCAAGACACATTTGTATTAATCTGTTTTTTTTTGGTTTTTTTTTATAGTTTTATTTCTTGTAGCGTTTAAGCTTTAAAAGTCCATGTAGAGTAAGTTCTTATTTTTTATAGTGCAATGAACATGTTTGGTATTGCGCAATAGCAAGCGCCGTATATTATCATTAATATCATTAGTAAACAACAGATGTGGAAATGAGAGTATAAACTACAGACCAGCAGTGGATACCAGTTGTAGTCCTAATTAATTCATGGCCAATTGGATGTCCCAGGTGAAAGTTAGTCCATTTTGCACGACTATCCATGCCTTCAAAGTGAAATAAACATGTTATCGTATGGCCATGGTCTGGCCTGCTATCTGATTTTCTTTGGAAATGAGGTTTTCCAAATTAGGCCTTTAAATGTAATTTGTGCGAAAATTAAGAACCCCATCACTAGTTACTCTTGTTTCCCAACATTCCCAGGAATAGGGTGGACAAAATACAAAACTTAAATGCCTCGGTGTGTAATGGTAGATATATAGTAAGTCAAATGTTGACTTTTTCCATTTCATGAGGCGAAGCGTTAGCATTGCGTATGCTCATATTTAATTACAGCATAATACAAAATGCATTCGTTCATTTCTGTGATTTCTTTAATATGCATTTGTGCTGTGTTGCTGTTTTGTCAATACCATTGAATTATACCTTACTGACTCTTCACTTTGCCATGCATTTTGACAGTGGGCAGGAGTGGCCCTCATGACAAAATTGCGGACACGAAACCACCAACACGATTGATAAGGGCTCCTACCATGTTTTCTATGATATTCCATGTTTCTATCCTGACGATCACCCAGGCCGCAGCCGTATTTATGGTACGAGGTGAAACCTGGTATGACATATATTTTTGCTTATTTTGTACTAAAACTTAAAGGTGACGATATGAGGCACCGATCAATTGCGGGTTGCTGCAAGAATTTAAACGGACAGAGACCTCCAACCTTGACTATAATGTCAAATTTTTTATAGGTTAATGAACTCGTATTACTTGTTGCTCGAGAAATAAGACAAAATAATGCACTTGCGCTGATGTGGATGCGTCTAATGCACGAGCCCCGAAGAAAAAACACGTGATATTTGCTGTTTCTATAATAAAATTATCACTTAAAATATTGGAAAATATAACCAAATATTAATGCATCAACCCGTCCGAAAAATGAATCAAGCCTACGAGACGCGAACGCGCGCAAAAGCACTGCGCGTAGTACGCGGAGTGCAATTAGACACAATCAATGCATGGTTTGGGTTTTTCTAACGCTTGCTCTGATTGGTTCTCGCTATCTAAGAGTGTATGAAATCCTAATATTAGACTCATTTGCAAAATGCAAAAATCGGCAATTTGATCATTTTTTTTGCAATCACTGAGAGTGTCTTTAACTGTAGGCCTACATAATGAATCAATAAAAGGCTGCTGGTCTAAACATTTTTGAAATTGAAAGCAAAATTGAAACTTCTACGCAACCTGCGTCTTCAGTGGATGTTATTGGTCTGTCGATTGATTGGGTGTAAATGACGTCAAACATGCAGGTGATGTGACGCCCCTTGGCCCCGGGGTACGTCATCTACACCTGTGACATCATCGGATGTGTCTCAACATCACTAGCAACAGCAAATCTTCAGAGCAATAGCCGCCGGTTTCATTTTGCTTTCTATTTACGTTTTCTGCTACGTGAATATACATCATTATATAAACATCTCAAAATAAGTAATTACCCCCTTTAAATAATGGTCATTTTTCAAAAATGGGCTATTTTATTACAAATCTGTAAAATGCGTTGGAAGCAAAATATCTTTTTGCGCATTTTGACACCTTATTTTGTAGCCCAGCAATAAAACACCGGTCAATTTAATGTAGTGAGGTCCAGATTTGAAAGTTGCACTTACAACAATACAAAAACACGAAGATAACATCACACAGATTTCCTTCCAATATACTGAATGCAAATCAATAGATTTTACTGCAACTTTCAAATCTTGGATTACATTGATTTAAATGTACGCTCCGACGTCAATATTTAGACAATTACTACAAATGAGGTGTCAAAATGCGCAGAAATAAATTCTGTTTCCAACGCATGTTACAGATTTGTAATACAACAGCCCGTTTTTTGAGTAATGGCCATTATTCAAAGGGGGGTAATTACTTGTTCTTTTCTCCGAACGGTTGAGTAATACATGCGCGTATTTTTTTTTTTGGGGGGGTTTTGGGGGCGCCGGCCCCCCGGGGAAAAGCAGGGGCGGCCAAAACGAAGGGGCGGCGGAAGAAGAAGGGCGGCAAAACGAAGGGGCGACGGAAGAAGAAGTGACGGCAACAAGAATTAGTAAAGAACTATACATCAAAATGTGTTGCTTTTAGGGCGCTAGCGCCTATAATCCTTTTTTTTTTTGCTCTTCACTTTTTCAAACGACCGGAAAAAAAATGGGTCAACCTTTTCGGGCTGTTGAGGAAGGGGCGGCAAAATTGAATTTTCTTCAGCCCCCCGGGTTAGGAACGGCCACGGTACGCCACTGTAATATATTACCAAGTCAACGTTTTGATTCTATTGTTGTTTTTCAAACCATTTCCAGGTATACTTATATCAATGTGGGCACCGATGAAGGTGTAAGTGGAGGAAATTTCTACCAAAATTGGGAAACAACTGCTGTCTTTTTGTTAGCCAATTTTCAATACATAATATATTGTGTGCTGTTTACTCCTGGGCGTCCCTATCAAAAACCAATTTGGAAAAATCGTAAGTGTTTGGTATTATTGTTTAAAAATTAAAAATCATGCTTGCTTTTGATCGCGTTTTACAAGAAGCCGGTCTTGGCTAGAAATCTTTCATATCTGTACTAACAATCTGAAATGGCCATCAGTAATATTGTTGGTGTGATTTCTTTTTAGAGAAAGTATTTACTCACCCCTCTCCAAACCCCCCCCCCCAACACACACCTCCACACCCCCACTACCACACACCCGTCACACCGTACTTATTTTGACCGGCAAACAAGCCTCAAACGTGATCAAACGGCAAAGTCTTTTATGTGCATTTTTACGTTGTTTGCAATACGCTGGAGGGGCCGGGACGTCCATGAAATGCATTTTGGCCAACGTCCTTCTTTGAAGGTTTAGGTACCACCCCGTACAGCACACTTACTCGAGCCACCATTCACCCCACATCCCCTATATACACTCCACCCCAGTGACCCCTCCCACACATACCTTCACCCAACACAAGAAACACCTGTGAAACTGTAGATGGTTGTATAAAGTTTTGTTGATTATTCATAAAGATCAGATCATACCCCAAGACCTCCCCTGGATTATGTTGTGTTTAATATAAAAACACTGTTGACTTGCATTTAGCATATCAGTATTTCAAATCCTTTTAATAAAAGAGTTCCATTGTTTTAGTAATTTGTTTCTTCTATTGTCAATCAAACAGCTCTGTATCTGATATATCTGGTTATCATGACGTGTGCATGTTCGTTTTGGTTACTGGCACCATTAGAAAAGCTGGAAGACTACTTATGGGGAGTAAGTCATTTGCCAATTGTAGCTAAAATATTCTTTACCAAGGCTAGGTTTTAATTTTCTCTGTGTCATAAAAAATTTCGCAATCAGCATGTAATTAAAGTGGCATGATTCGATAAATTTTGAAATGATATTGTTATCTCATTGAAAAAAATTACATTGGATTTAAATTTATGTTCATGTTAACTTTTACTTTATAACAAAAATATGAAAATTATACAATGTATTTGGAAAATCGTTCAATTTCCCCCATTTTTTTGTTCAGCACTTTTGACCGTTTGTTAATGCGTTCTCTGAATTTTCTCTATTGTATAAAACCAAATTAGGTATATGGAAATACAGAAAGCAACACTTACTTCATTTTCACATTTTAAATTACAAAGACAGATACAATTATCTTTGTTTTTGCTTATTAGTGTCAGATTGAACATAATCATTCCTGTATTTTTGTTTAATTAAAACTCATTTGTTTTTAGATACAACATATTCCTGAATTTAAGTTCCGTGTGATGTTGTTCCTTTTGTTTTTGGCAAACGCTGTAGTTAGCTTTGTCGTGGAGGTAGGTGTTGTGTTTACATGACTAGTGCAGTATTTATTCTGTTCCATTTCTATATAAACATATTTGCTTCTTGCGACTTTAGAGAATGAATTTGGAGAAAACCTTCTGATAATTACAAACACTCGCTGAGCAGCAAGACCTTCCCTCTAAGCTTTTAATCCGATAAGCTGATTATCTATTTGTTTTCATGAATTGGAAGACATTCTTTGATGTATTAAGCAGTATTCAGACTTTTTATTGTACGTAAAATATTGTATGCAACATGGAGCTATTAAATAGATGGAGAAGAAATAGATTACGTAACGCATTGAAACCTTGTGCCGATTTGAAATCTGACAAGCTATTCATCGAAAGGTACCTTTTGTTTGGGACAAAGGGCTTCCGCCATTAAATCGGTAAGCTGACCCGACAGTGTATTAACGCTTTACCTAGCAGGCTACTGTCAATAAGTGATCAAACGAAAGGCGCGTGAAAGCGACGTCTGGAACGAAAAGTACCTTTTGTTATAATAACACACAAGGATGTGATTGAGTAGCCGTAAGCACAAAAGCACACATTAGCCGCTGAGTACAGTTCGTGATCACCCCACTGACTTCAGGTGCTTCATTTAAATAAATTGAATGCGCTTGCTGAATGATTACACATCAAGCATTCAAGGCTGCCATTTATTTCTATAGTACTGTATAATGGTAATAGCTATACGTATACATGTAACAAATAATAAGTATACCGGTATAGGCCTATATAAAAGTTGTTTCACAAATTGACATTTTATTTTATTTTAAGAAGGAGAATGTCATAAACAGTGGCGTACTGAAGGGGGGGGGGTTGGGCAGCTCTTCTGTGAGAGGTCTTGGGAAGGGATGAGGGAGGAAGAGGTGAAAGAGGGGATATGAAGAACGAGAGGGGGGTTGGAGGAAGGGAGAAAGAGGAAGAAATGAAGAGAAATAAATAAATAGAAGTAAATAAATAGAAAGCTAAGGTAAGAAAAATGATAGGAATGAGAGGGGACAAAAAGTAAGAGGGGATGGAGAAGGGAAGGGAGATAAGAAGAGGCAGTGATACTTCAAGGAAAGAATAAGTACAGAGAAAAGAAAAAGGAATGACAAAATGTAGGCCTTATAATAATTATTATAGAAACTAAACACAGCCCCCCCACATAGGCCTAACGCTAACAGCACTATAGGCAGCCATTCGATGATGTCAATGCCTTTATGCGTTACGTATTTAAAACGCCCAGTCAGATGTATTTTACACCTGCCAAGCACAAGTCACCCAATTTCGAAAATTGGACGTTGAATGTACACTCTCATGAATATTGATTGGCAACATTTTCCAATATGTCAGCGCTCAAATCGGACACAATAGAACAATAGACCATTCAGTGCGTTGGTATGCAACATATCTACGTTGTTTAATCTATTGCCATTCTATTTCCAGTAATGTTTAAGTTCTAACGAATGTTTGATGACGTAAAATCGATAATATATTTCTACTAGATATTATATGTAACATATTATCGATTTTTCGTCATCAAACATTCGTTAGAACTTCAACATTACTGGAAATAGAATGGCAATAGATTAAATAACGTAGATATGTTGCATACAATATTGTACGTGTAATACTCGGAGTCTGTGAAGCGCTTTACTGAGCTCAATCATCTGAAATTACTGGAGCGTGAGCCACCCAGGCTGGAGACTCAGCATAGTATTTGATTAACAAATTCGTTTCATAATGGCTTTTAAACTTCCTAATGTTTGCTTAGAATGCCCACCCCTAACAAAGTTTCTGTAAAATAAAAAAAAAGGCTGCAATATGGTGATAAATCAATCATTATGTTCAATTCTTTTTCATTTTGCTTTCAGTTTCTTGTTATTCCAAGGAAAACTTTTCAAAAGTTTTTGCGGTGCTGGAGAAAGGAAAGTCTGCCAAAGTTTGAAACAATGCGATTGGATATGCAAATGAGCTCTAAACCTGTATCTGACAGTGTCGTTTAAATTTGGAAAATTGATGCAAAACACGCTTAATTTTAGAATCCTTGTATATAGCATTATCTTAATCATGAATCTTGTATATAATTTTGTCTTCACTTCATCTTTTGTATAAGTATGATAATTTAGTATCGAGAAGTAACTGAAAATTGGTCTAGAGCTTTGATCAGATTTCGGAGGCGAAGTCAAGGAGAGTCAATCATTTTAACCTTGTCTTGTTACATGCTTTATCAACGGGGAGGAGGTAAAGCCCCTTTCTGAATTTCTATATTAAATGCCTTTAATACACGGTTAAGTACGTTGTTAAGTATTTGGTGCCAATGGATAGCTGTGGGTTTCTCAATTCAAGGATACCAAAATAAGTACCAACATATTTTACATGAGGCCGCTATGTCATGATGTAAGTGCGTCCTTGCAAAATTAAGAAAATCTAGCTGTATGTACAATATACAGCTAATACTGGAACTTACTTTTTGCACCAGACTTCATCCGGTGGACTGGTCACGTGATAGACGGCTAGGTATCGTTCCGATGGCCCGGTCCCATGCATGAGATAAGTTAAAGCGGAGTCCCCCTTTCTTGTTCAGTGATGGTTGCTCAATGCGTTCCAGAATGGCTTCTTTATGCCTCTCCTATGCCATTTTTCCTCCTGATCCAGAATAACGACTTCCTCGTTTTTGATTGAGTGTCCAGTAGTATCCTTTAAATGGAGGTAAACAGCGGAGTTTTGCGCTCCGTTGGTGCTTGATCTCCTATGTTGTTAACGCCGCATTGGTTTCTCCAACGTAAGCCGTTGAACAGTTGGTACATGGTGTCACTACACACAACCTGATGAAGTCTGGTGGTTCCAGACGCAACGTCGCAAAGTTGCAAATAGTAAGTTCCAGTATTTGATTTAATTCCAAAACTCTGTTTGAAACTACTGGATGACTAAGAACATTCACTCATACAGCTTATATCATACAGTAAGTTCAGCAACAGTTTGTTGTGCTCTATAAATATTATTATAGGGCATAGAAAGTCTTTTATAAACAGTGTAGCTATACGAGCTAAGTACTAAAATCTAAGTGCGTCCATGCAAAATTAAGAAAATCTAGATATACAGCCTGTCTCAAAAAAAAATTGTGCAAGTGAAAAGCGCCCTCTCTGACCATTAGAAAATACGGTTGTGACAAAATGCTTACATCAACGTCACGGGCGCAGTCTTAGCTCTCAAATGCCGTTTGTTCTGTTCAATTTGCTCGTTCCAATTTCGAGATATGTTTACTTAACAACGAAAGGGTAAAATCACAATTGTGCCACTTTTACTAGGGAAGAGAGTCTGTGCATGTAAATCAATGATAGCTGATGTTGATGCGTCTAATGCACCCCCATTTCGGGGCGCATGCACATTTAGACGCATCAACATCAGTACGCGTGCATTATTTTGTCTAATATCCCTCCCAACAAGTAATACGTGTTCATTAACCTGTAACATGTATTAGTGCGCATTTTTTTTGTGTCTTTTAACATGTCTTAAGTGACTAAGAGAACAGTATTTACCATGATAAAATCATTGACATGCAGAACAGCAGAATGTGAAATCCATTTTTACAGCAGAATGTGAAACACTTATTTATCTTTTAATCTCTTTTAAGTGGAAAAAGAGAATCATCATTCCTGCATCATGATAAAAAATAAAATCAGTTAAAAAATTTTTGTATTGTGTAATTGATGCATTTTTTTAAATTTCACGAAGGAACTCTTGATAAACTTGATGCTATCACTGTTACATGTAAAGCCCTCTTCCCTAGTAAAAGTGGCACAATTGTGATTTTACCCTTTCGTCTTTAACTAAACATATCTCGAGATTAAAACAAGCAAATTGAACAGAACAAACGGCATGGGAGAGCTATGACTACACCCTTGACGTTGATGTAAGCATTATTTCACAGCGGTAGTTTCTAATTACCAGAGAGGGCGCTTTTCACTTGCACAATTTTTTTTGAGACAGGCTGTATGTACAATATACAGCTAATATAATACAGTAAGTTCAGCAACAGTTTGTTGTGCTCGATAAATATTATTGTGGGGCATAGAAAGTCTTGTATAAAGAGTGGAGCTATACGATCTTGGGTTTCATGCACGGCGAAATAATAGTATTATGTACAAAGTATAGGCAAAAATTAAATTTTGTCTAAACAAAATATGTAAGCAAATCAGTATATAAATATCTTTTGGAACATTTTTGTAAGAGGAAAAATAAATATCGCTAGGCTTCACCACACACCGTCGACGTCCTATACGATAAATATAAATTTAATACTCCGTTGGTGAGCGACGGGCGAGTGGTAGTGAGCGACAGGCGAGTGGTATTTCACTGAACGCAAGAAAGGAGTTCTATCTGATTGGCTAGCAATCGATCGCTTAGGTCGCTCAGTAGTCAACTACAAACTCATGCATTCAATTCGATTGAAATCGATTATTCTATTATTGACGAAGATAAAGAGCGTGATAGTGTGTCAATAATGTACATTGTATTGCACCTGGTTTTACCAGCATTCCTTTATAAAATAATTTTCTCAAAGAGTTGAATATTATCAAAATTTTTACAGCGGATTTCAAATGTTTTACATCAAAATTGCAGTTAAACATATCCACAGCAAAATACCGGTCCTCACTAATTAGTACATTTAATTTCCAGTTAGTACATTTAAACGAAACCTGTGATTTACGTGACAACAAATAAAATTTTCTTACAATAGAAATATCATATGGGATACTGATATGGTAGGCCGCAACTGCCACAACGTGGAGCTGCTACGCGTAGCTGACTTTTTGTTCCGTGGAGCCAAATTGACCAATCATGTTAGAGTTTTTCATTACTCGGAGGTAAAACTGACCAATCAAGTACGACTTACTCATTACGTGAAGCGAATTTAGTCATTAAGAATTTGCCAGACAGAGCTTCACGTAGTTGCAAGATATCCTCGGTCACGATAGTTATGATTCAAAAAGTAATTTATGAAAAGTACGAACCGACTTATTATTAAGATGGACATGCACTCACAAGAAACTCATACAGTATTGTACACAACTATATAGCTAGGCAGAGTGGTGGTAAACCATGCACACAATTCTGCGATCTGCAGTGTATCGCCGGGAGCTGATTTGTACATCTTGCGCGGCGTGGCCTGCGGAATTCGACCTTCAGCAAACCAGTTCGGATTTACTTTATATACTAGTAGTAGGCCATACATACTGTAGTTACGGTACTGCCCGTTTTCCTATACACAATACTCAGTGCGCTCACCATTGACGCGTGACCTAGTGTATGTTAGAAGTATTATGCCATTGCCTATATGACGTCACTGTGTAAAAAATAACCAGTCAATATTTAAAGTATTCTCTGAAATTCTAGAAAATATAGTTTTGTAACATTTCCTAAATTTTTAGCTAATTTAGGTGTTTGGAAATATTGGTACTTTTGTGTTTTAGGAAGGATATGTAAACGACAGATAACACCAAAAAATATGAACAAATTATTTCTAAACCGTGTTAAGTCTGCAAACCATTATGCTTCTCATTTTCAAGAACGCTGGTTAACAATAAGCAGACTATTGTCTCATTTCGTAAACAAAAGCCCAGACAGTATTGTTACCTTGCTTCGCTTTATAATCATTCACCCAACTGAAACTATAATACCAGCTCATTGTTCATTGCACAGGTAAAACAGACACAAGTGCAGTGTGTATTTAACCAGAGAAGATCTGATGTAACATAGTTGAGCTGTTTTCATTGAGTGTTATCTTGGTTTAATAGCTTTTAATGGGGTTTAAGTCCTTCAAAGGTCGTGGTGAATTCTACTGTAGACATGACTGCATCATGATTATTTTAAAGTCAACAACATTCAACAATATGATCACCGTGATAGTATGACAGTATCAGTACCGTGGGTGTCAGTGATCCTGGCCTGACACAGACAAACAAACAAACACGCCACACACATGGCACATGCATGCAAGGTAACATTGACTATACACTAATCAAACAATGGTATTGATCCTGTACAACTGTTTGTGGTTTATTTACATTCGATTCATTTAAAATCCACATATAGTAAACATTAATTTTGGCAAGAGTTTTCTCTCTCTGGAACGATGATGCATCAACTGGCTCCGCGTAATGAAAAGATCTAACATGATTGGTCAATTTAGCTCCGCGAAGCGAAAAGTAAGCTACGCGTAGCAGCTCCACGTTGTGGCGGTTACGGCCAGCCATATACTGATCATGCGAAAATCGTAAAATATAGAATAGAAACAGTGTGGCCGGCTCTCAAAATCTCAAATTGTATGCATAGCCTGAGTCGCACGGCCTATCTCGAACAAAATAGCTCAAAATCACCATGCGTAGTTGTTGAAAAACGTGAGGATTTATTGTACTACCACGGCAATTTTTAACACGAAGATATAGGGATGATGACGGTGTGCGGGGAGGTGGTATTAAGGCATCAGTGCAAGCGCTTATAATACATAATCAAGACAGTCATCAAGGACGATGGATTGAATGAGCAGGGAATGTAAATAGAATGAAAGGCACCACTACATCCAAGGCACCACTATTTCTCTCATTGGAATATTTAATTGCTGAGAGATTTTAGAGAACAAGTTTATACGTCTTTTATACGTTTCTTTCCGAGCCCCTTAATTGTGCGTCCATCCCTTGCACACATTTTATAGCGGAATAAATTTGACTTGTATACCACCATGCGGCTATTTCCTTGAGTGTTTGGGGGAAGAGAGTGGTGCAACACACCGTCATCATCCCTATATCTTCGTGTTAAAAATTGCCGTGGTAGTACAATAAATCCTCACGTTTTTCAACAACTACGCATGGTGATTTTGAGCTATTTTGTTCGAGATAGGCCGTGCGACTCAGGCTATGCATACAATTTGAGATTTTGAGAGCCGGCCACACTGTTTCTATTCTATATTTTACGATTTTCGCATGATCAGTATATGGCTGGCCGTAACCGCCACAACGTGGAGCTGCTACGCGTAGCTTACTTTTCGCTTCGCGGAGCTAAATTGACCAATCATGTTAGATCTTTTCATTACGCGGAGCCAGTTGATGCATCATCGTTCCAGAGAGAAAACTCTTGCCAAAATTAATGTTTACTATATGTGGATTATAAATGAATCGAATGTAAATAAACCACAAACAGTTGTACAGGATCAATACCATTGTTTGATTAGTGTATAGTCAATGTTACCTTGCATGCATGTGCCATGTGTGTGGCGTGTTTGTTTGTTTGTCTGTGTCAGGCCAGGATCACTGACACCCACGGTACTGATACTGTCATACTATCACGGTGATCATATTGTTGAATGTTGTTGACTTTAAAATAATCATGATGCAGTCATGTCTACAGTAGAATTCACCACGACCTTTGAAGGACTTAAACCCCATTAAAAGCTATTAAACCAAGATAACACTCAATGAAAACAGCTCAACTATGTTACATCAGATCTTCTCTGGTTAAATACACACTGCACTTGTGTCTGTTTTACCTGTGCAATGAACAATGAGCTGGTATTATAGTTTCAGTTGGGTGAATGATTATAAAGCGAACGCAAGGTAACAATACTGTCTGGGCTTTTGTTTACGAAATGAGACAATAGTCTGCTTATTGTTAACCAGCGTTCTTGAAAATGAGAAGCATAATGGTTTGCAGACTTAACACGGTTTAGAAATAATTTGTTCATATTTTTTGGTGTTATCTGTCGTTTACATATCCTTCCTAAAACACAAAAGTACCAATATTTCCAAACACCTAAATTAGCTAAAATTTAGGAAATGTTACAAAACTATATTTTCTAGAATTTCAGAGAATACTTTAAATATTGACTGGTTATTTTTTACACAGTGACGTCATATAGGCAATGGCATAATACTTCTAACATACACTAGGTCACGCGTCAATGGTGAGCGCACTGAGTATTGTGTATAGGAAAACGGGCAGTACCGTAACTACAGTATGTATGGCCTACTACTAGTATATAAAGTAAATCCGAACTGGTTTGCTGAAGGTCGAATTCCGCAGGCCACGCCGCGCAAGATGTACAAATCAGCTCCCGGCGATACACTGCAGATCGCAGAATTGTGTGCATGGTTTACCACCACTCTGCCTAGCTATATAGTTGTGTACAATACTGTATGAGTTTCTTGTGAGTGCATGTCCATCTTAATAATAAGTCGGTTCGTACTTTTCATAAATTACTTTTTGAATCATAACTATCGTGACCGAGGATATCTTGCAACTACGTGAAGCTCGTCTGGCAAATTCTTAATGACTAAATTCGCTTCACGTAATGAGTAAGTCGTACTTGATTGGTCAGTTTTACCTCCGAGTAATGAAAAACTCTAACATGATTGGTCAATTTGGCTCCACGGAACAAAAAGTCAGCTACGCGTAGCAGCTCCACGTTGTGGCAGTTGCGGCCTACCATATCAGTATCCCATATGATATTTCTATTGTAAGAAAATTTTATTTGTTGTCACGTAAATCACAGGTTTCGTTTAAATGTACTAACTGGAAATTAAATGTACTAATTAGTGAGGACCGGTATTTTGCTGTGGATATGTTTAACTGCAATTTTGATGTAAAACATTTGAAATCCGCTGTAAAAATTTTGATAATATTCAACTCTTTGAGAAAATTATTTTATAAAGGAATGCTGGTAAAACCAGGTGCAATACAATGTACATTATTGACACACTATCACGCTCTTTATCTTCGTCAATAATAGAATAATCGATTTCAATCGAATTGAATGCATGAGTTTGTAGTTGACTACTGAGCGACCTAAGCGATCGATTGCTAGCCAATCAGATAGAACTCCTTTTCTTGCGTTCAGTGAAATACCACTCGCCTGTCGCTCACTACCACTCGCCCGTCGCTCACCAACGGATATATATATATATATATATATACTATTTATATATATATGGTCAATTCCAGCGAAAGTGGGACAAAATTCTCTCTATGTTAACTTTCCACTTTAAAATGCCATTAATAAAGGAAATCACGTTATTGATGGAGCATATCATGTCACGTCCAATGTGCTCTCTTTGTGCATATAGGCCTTTACTAGCAAGTCATACCAGGGGACAAGTAATGATGGCTTAAATGAATTGGCGTTACCCACGAATTCAAAGATAAATCACCATATATGTCATTGAATGTCCTTCAATCAAAATGAAATTATTACCGTTAGAAAGACGTTTGCATGATCTCTCATCATATGTAAAACGATTGAATTCCACCAAAGTTTGTGGACTCTAGAGGCCATTAAGTCAATTTGGCTAATAACTTTGTTACCCGCGTATCAAAAATAAAATGATCGTTCTGAAAAATGTTAAGTGAATATGCCATAAATGACTATATCATGAAACGAAGTTTCGTTCTATAATTCTGAGGTCCAAGTGATTATTTTATGCAAATACGTTTTACCCATAAAATCAAATTTGACGTTACCCACGTATCAACTGTTACCCACGAGTCCAGCAAATATAATTGCCATAACTTAACATTTGAAGAGCTGAGTTGCAAAAGGGCTTACATCCACTTTTTGAGAAAAACAGCTTTTTTTAATTGTGCAATTATTACTTGTTCGATTTGGTTCATTTTGGTTTTGGATAAAGTGTTGGTGGATAGAAACTAAAAGAATAGGTTTGGTACAATTTTCAAGCATTTCTATTTATTTTATTATTTCTTTTATATTTCGACTTTTGTGGATGTAAGCCCTTTTGCAGCACAATTAATTTAGCTGTTTTCTAGAAACCACCTTTGCAATCACATTTGAGCCCATTTTGTTGCACTATGTTATGCAACTTGACTAATGCTTTCAAAATCAAAAAGAAAAATTGAAATACCTCATTTACTTTTTTAATTATGAATTTTTAATTAAATTCGCCAAAATGCCATTTTCGGCCGTTTTTTGAGTATTTTCGAAGAAACACATTTTGTTAATTAAAATTAATTTTCTCAAACATAGTGACCCAAAAACAGTTTCTTTTGGTTTTAAAAGTTAAAGAACATTCAGGGCTGCTATAAAACATCAAAACATTAAGATAAAACTATTTTCCTCAAATGTTATATTCATTTTAAGTTCAGATTTCCGGAAATTCCCGAAGATTTTCCGAAGGGAAAATATACCATATCTCCGGAAGGGAAGATGGTACGAAGGTCAAACAACCACCAAAATGTGTATTTTTACCCACACTATAACGTTATACCAATAACTCAATTTCGGCCAGGGGTGGACGTAAGCCCTTTTGCATCTGAGCTCTTCATTTAATGACTTTGGACACTGAATTTAGTTTGACAAGCGCTTAAAATTGTAAATCGTAAAAATAAGTTCACCGCTTTAAAAAAGAATCTACGACGGTTTAAACTTTTGTTACCCACGAATCCCGAATAGATGCTAACCTTGAAAAACAAGGAGATTGTTTATTTTAAGCTTAAACCAGCACATATTCAAGCCATGGGTATGCTATAATTTTTACAGTACTTACAGTTTATGCACCTAAGAAACGCAAACCCCAAACGGTACTACAGTACTTATAGCTTTACCCACGAATTCGGCGTTACCCACGAATCCAAGGATTTACTCATAAATTATATGTTTCTTATGCATCTTAACATTTTGAAAACATGCGAAATAGGTTCCAAAACAGTCCTGTTTAATAGCGTCCTCTTGAAGATATACTGAAGCTGTATCATGAAGTTTTGATTGATTATCCTAAATTACCATTTTTTGGGTAAATGTAATTGGTTAGAGAAACGGGAATCATTGAAACACAATGGAGGAATAACCGCATGATGGTTTCCAACCTTCTGTAATATTTTCTATTTTGCCGCTTACCAATACATACCTTCAAATATGTGTTACCCACGAACATTTTGGTTACCCACGAATCTCTACTTAAATTATAGTTAACAATGTATTGATAGTGCTTTCGTTCATAGGAACTGTCAAACACGAGTTAATAGAATATTGCTGCATGAAAATATGGAATTATTTTACTAAAATAATAATATAAAACTGTTTGTTCTGTCTATTTGAATTTGGCAAATTCATTATTCTCAAAATTTTTATACCCAAAATGCCTTAATGATCCATTCTAAATATTCCATGTAGTTTGTATTTTGATTAAAATTCATTTTAGTGCCATTGCAGCCTGAATTATTGACATACGGAAAAGTATTTTTTATTTTTATTTAAAAAAAATAATAGGAATTGCTATTTTCCAGACGCTGTTACCCAAGAATCCATCCGAGATCCTCATCCTGCGACGAGATTCACAATCTAACGTTATATTTATATGAATCATTTATTCTAATCTTTCGAAATAATACAGTAATGTTAAATGACAGCCACTTTGGAAAGAGTTCGAAGAATTGACGCAATCTTAACTGTACACCTGGTTCTTTCTTGAAATTTGTAATAACCAAAATATTTCTTTGTAGATATATGTAATAAAATTCTATTTTACGTTCAAAGTCTTCACCGATTTTTAGTGTATATGAGCCACGCATAAAACATTGAAAGATATTAAAGAAAGTGAAATTTTATGGCGTACAACAGGTGAAAAAGGCTTGAATTCGTGGGTAACATGCATATGCGCATTTAACACTTTATTTGGTCTGGCAAGAAAAGTTATTTTTCAATCCGATGGCACTTCCACCTGATGATTCACTAGATATGATCGTCTCATTTGCTAAGTCTAGAATTGAAAAGGAAAATATTTTCAAAATGGCCCCCAGAGAGAATTTTGTCCCGGTTTGGCTGGAATTGACCATATATATTTGTATGTTATATGTTAAGAGATCTAAAATAAGTGTTTATTGCGTTTCGACAGTATTTTTTTGTGGGACATGAGAGCACCTCAGACCTATCGAATTGCATTCTGAATACGAAGCAAATTATAAAAATATGATATTTTTCAAATTTTTGATATATAACAGTCCTCGAAGTAAATTATATAAATCTAATGATATATTCTTAAAGTGTATGTAGCAGGGAGGAAAAGCCGACGGTCAATTGAAAATTTTGACCTTTCATATTGAAGATATGGATTTTTTCCCAAAAGACCTAATTTTTTTGGTGTTTTGGGAAAAAAAATCCATATCTTCAATACGAGAGGTCAAAATTTTCAATTGATCGTCGGCTTTTCATCCCACCTACATACACTTTAAGTATAAATCATCAGATTTATAAAGTTTACTTCAAGTACTGTTAAATATCAAAAATATCAATTTTAATGATTTGCCATAAAATGTGTATTAAATTGCGAATTTCAAAAATCAAAATTATTTGATATCAGAATGACATTCTTCGTATTCAGAATGCAATTCGATATGTCTGATGTGCTCTGATGTCCCAATAAATACTGTCCAAACGTTCATACCCCAGCCCTTAAATGTCCGACTATATGTCTTCTTCTTCTGATCTAATCTCCAATCTAATCTTCCAACCCTTTGCCTTTGACAGCTCCCTACACCCATTTGATAAGATTCTTGATAACACCGATGTCACAAACGCCAAAGATATCCCATGCCTGTACTACACCAATGAACATATAAACGCTCATGATCCCCCCATCAACACATGCAATCTGTCTTTGTTTCACCATGGTGTCTCTCTTTTTATTAATGATGATATAAATTATTGCCTTAGACCCGACCTTTCCCTTGACTGTGCAGACTGCGATTCTCTCTTTATAGAGGTGTCCCAAAATTCCACAAAAACCATCATCGGTATAATTTATAAACCTGAAAACGTTGTACACAGTGACTTCTTAGATCAACTGAGCAATACCCTGAACATCATTTCCAATGAAAAAAAAACCCTGTTATGTAATGGGTGACTTCAACTTAGATCTGCTTGTACATGAAACCGATCCCAAAGTAAGTGACTTTATTAACATACTTTATTCCCATGATTTTATCCCATCAATTGATCGACCAACCCGCATTAAAACCAACATCCATGGACATACCAGGGCGACCTTGATTGACAACATTTTCACCAATGGGTCATTCCATATGAAATCAAGGAGTCGCCCCACCTGACCCCCTCAGATTTGCTTTATATTTTAGTCATATGTTGTACCTGTAAAAATATTAAAACCTGCAAATTTGAGGTCTGTAGCTCTTACGGATTTTCTGTGGCAGCCATTTAAAGTTGGAGTAGAGGGGTCTAAATTTGGACCCAAAAGTTGCCCTTTAAATAAATTTCATATTTGGGAGTCTGTGCCTTCTTTATAAAAAGAAAGAGAGGTCTGAAACTTTGTATACACACTAACTGCATGCCCAATTTGTCAAAAAATAAAAAATAAAAAATTTCTGTAATTGCGGGTTGTGTCACGGGGTCATTAAATATGCAAGAAAAATGTAATGTTTTGTAAACTGGCAAGTTTAGCCCCCTAAATTCACATTTTTGGTCAGATTTATTATTTTTGTTGTCACTGATGCTATATATAGGATAAATACAATGCATATCCAAAAATTGAGGTCACAACTCATTTACATTTCGAACAGCGCCCTCACGAAGATGAAATTTATTGCAAATTCAACATTTTCAGGGGCCCAAACTTTCACTTTTATATAACTACTAGTCTTAAATTACAACTTTGATAAGTCCCAGTTATTGTATAGGTTGACTTCATATAAAATGACAAGCCCAAAGTTGACCATTTTCTTATGATTGCATGTAGTGCAAATGTGCCGAATTCGGAAGGCTTAAAAGTCAAATTGGCCACAATAAATTGCAATAAATTTCATCTGTAAATGTAAATGAGTTGTGACCTCAATTTTTTGGATATGCATTGTATTTATCCTATATATAGCATCAGTGACAACAAAAAATAATAAATCTGACCAAAAATTTGAATTTAGGGGGCTAAACTTGCCAGTTTACAAAACATTACATTTTTTCTTGCATATTTAATTTTTTATTTTTTGACAAATTGGGCATGCAGTTAGTGTATATACAAAGTTTCAGACCTCTATCTCTTTTTATAAAGAAGGCACAGCCTCCCAAAGATTAAATTTATTTAAAGGTCAACTTTTGGGTCCAAATTTAGACCCCTCTACTCCAACTTTAAATGGCTGCCACAGAAAATCCGTAAGAGATACAGACCTCAAATTTGCAGGTTTTAAATATTTTTACAGGTACAACATATGACTAAAATATAAAGCAAATCTGAGGGGGTCAGGTGGGGCGACTCCTTGATTTCATATGGAGTGACCCCAATGACATTTTATCCCAAATCAACTCCGGTATTATTGTCACCAACCTTTCAGACCATTTCCCTATTTTCCTCACCCAACAAAGAACATGTAGGCCTAACGCAGTACCACGCACACCTGTAACAAAGAAAACACGGCACATGAAACCTAACAATATCAAATGTCTAAACAACGCATTGTCCCTTGTTGATTGGTATCAGTTAACCAACACACTAGATCCAGACGAGGCCTACAACAGATTTAACTCTAAATTCTCTACACTTCTGAACATACATTGTCCAATTAAAACTAATATAATATCTAAAGGTAACTCACCCAAAAAACCTTGGGTAACTAAAGGACTAATTATAAATCGCTCCAAACAAAAGATAAGTTATATAAAGCTTACATTTTAAACCCATCAAATGATAATAAACTAAAATATAAAAACTATCGTAACCATCTAAACCTTCTACTTCGTCTTAGTAAAAAATTACACATCACCTCAAAAATTGAAAACAATAAACATAATACTAAAGAAATAATTTACTTGGTCGTAATAAAAAAATTAAATTCCCTGATTTCTTTAACAATAATGAAGGTCAACGAATAACTGATAATCAAACTATTGCTGAACACTTTAATAATTTTTTTGCCAATATTGGCATCAACCTTGCTAGTAAGATATCTGATCCACCTACTGACTTTAAACCTCCCCTGTCGTCTTATTCAAACCCCAATTCACTTTTTATGCATCCTACATCTCCAGAAGAACTTGTTAAATTAACATCTGATTTAAAAAATAGCAACAGTAGTGGAACTGATGACATAAGTAATAATCTTCTCAAACAAATAATTCCATCCATTTGTGGTGTCCTCTCCCATATCTTCAATTTATCTATTGCTTCAGGAACTGTCCCTACTGTACTAAAACATGCTAATGTAACACCCATTTTTAAAGCAGATAATAAACATGATGTCACCAACTATAGGCCTATATCAATCCTTCCATCTATCTCCAAACTCCTTGAAAAAATTGTCTATGCACGGATCTTTAACTTCATTGAGCATCATAACATTCTAACTCCCCATCAGTTTGGCTTTAGGCCTAAGAGATCCACATACATGGCAATTAACGAACTTTATTTTAAAATAACGGACAACCTGGACAACAAACTTCACACAATTGGCATATTCCTAGATCTTAGCAAGGCCTTTGACACCATAAACCACGACATTCTTCTTGACAAACTCAATAAATATGGTATCAGAGGTCTTGATAATGATTGGGTTAAGAGCTACCTATCTGGAAGACAACAACAGGTTTCCTTTAATAATGCCCTTTCTACTCCTGCAGATATCAATTGCGGAGTTCCTCAAGGATCGATTCTAGGACCGTTATTATTTCTTTTATATATTAATGATCTCCCACTTTGTTCTAAAGAACCCCATTTTATTTTGTTTGCCGATGACACGAATATCCTTTTCTCACATCAAAACCCTAAGACACTAGAAATAATAGTTAATAATGAACTTAATCATATTTCAAATTGGTTTAAACTAAATAAATTATCATTAAACATTAAAAAACTAATTATATTATTTTCAAAAATAAACATAATAACAAACCTGATATTGAAATTGATATTAAAATTAATAATACACCCATCCAAAAAATTCAGACCCCCAAATTCCTTGGAATACTCATTGATCATAATTTGGCATGGACCTCTCACACTAAACATGTTTCTAAAATTATTTCTAAATACAATGGAGTTATTAGAAAGGTCAGGCCCTTCTTGCCTCAAGAGTCTCTTCTAACTCTGTACAATTCCCTTGTAAGTTGTATTGCCATATTTGTCATACGGTGCAATGATTTGGGCTGATCCCAATAATTCCAATATTGAACCACTCTTTCGATTGCAGAAAAGGGTAATTCGTACATGTACTAATTCTATTTGGCTAGCCCACACAGACCCACTCTTCGCATCCTTAAAAACCCTTAAAATTCATGATATTTACAAAATCCAACTTTCTTCATTTATGTTTCAATTTCACCATGACCTTTTACCTACTGACCTCATTGAAAACAATTTTTTTAAAGTTCAAACACTGTCCCACCATTATGACACTAGACACGCTCACGACCCATTTATTGAACCGTCCAATACTGTTCTGGCAAGCAATACATCCCGTTCACAAGGTCCGTTGGTTTGGAATAGTCTTACTTCAAACATAAAAGATTCCCGTTCTTTAGCCTCATTTAAATATTGTTTAAAAAAAACCCTCATCGGTTGTTATAGCCTTGCTACTACCCCGTAACGTGTGCTCCTAATCATTCAGCTGTCCCTATTCTGATCCTATTATAGTTACGCTCAATTATCCCCATTCCTTCTTCTTTCTTCTTTCTTCCCTTCTTTGCTTTCTATAATCTAGTCGGATAACTTGTATTGTATTGTTTTGTCCCCTATACCGACACCAGTTTATATACATGATAAATTATATTTGATTAATTATTGAGGTCCCTGCAGCTCCACGCTATGCGTTTAGCAGGGTCCTCGTCAGTCAATATTATTTTCGTCATATTAATTATTATATAAGATAAATTATCTGATTTGTAAATTGTAAATTGCCTATATCCACATATAAACATATTATTATATATTGTATATTAACGTCATGAACAGTAATATTATATATTACATAGATTATGTATTCAAGTTGTATTAACCATTACAAATTATTATCAATATATCTTTTTGTTAATGTTATTGCAATTTACTCTTATTATTAATTGTTATTATATTTATTAAACTATGTCCATTGTATTCAATGTTATTATTATATATGCTATGCTATGTATGATATTGATTGATAAAATACATTTGAACTTTGAACTTTGCTTTACATTATATAATGTATGTTTATACAAATTTTCAGAATCCGTTTGAAAATCCTTCGCTTTCATCCTTTTTACGCACCCTGTTTACAAGATCAAAAACGTGTTACATGTTTTTTTTTCATATGTATGACCCGTATAAAACCACGCCGAGTGATTGCTTTCTCCTTTTTTGTATTGTGCTACAAACTGATAAAAAAATAATGTCACCATTTATCAGAACCAAATGCAGTACTGATTTAATGTAAGAAGTTAATTTTTTTTTTGGGGGGGGGGGGGACATTTTGGAGAGTCTTGCATGACCAAAACCGTTTTGTTATATTATCAATATCTTGATTACGTAACGTTAATTTAGACATCTAAATACCTACATTATTTCTCAGCTTTTTGGCATTAACGTTTGCCCCTCCGGAATCAAGGCATGAAAAACCCATATGGCAAACTTACGTTATAATGCTGAGCGTTTTAGTGTACTGTGATAAATCTGCTATATATAGTCCATTGGCTTTCTCGAGACAGTAGCGTCCACGTGCATACACGCCCCATCTAAGGCGGTGTGAAGTTCGCAATGTGGCGATACGTGGCCCGTGCCCAAAGATACACCGTGTGTATCACGCGCGAACACTACTGTCTCAAGGAAGAAGTTAGCAAGGGTATTTTTTCTGGTATTAACAATCTTTATTCTGATATAAAAGATAATTATAAAAAGCGAATGATAATATATTTTCATAGCCTTACAATACTATGAATAAAGGACGTACATACATTCATCGATCGTCAGTGTGTTCATTTTTATTGATCGTAATCTGTATGACACAAAGAGCTCTCCGTACATCACAGCACGTTACAGATTCCATTAACAATAGAGAGATTGCGAAGAGGCGTTCACTGCAAACGCCATACGGGTTACGGATTTCTGCATTTTGCGGTAGAACGTCATAGTCCCGTTCACATCCAAACTAGCCTCCTACACAGCCAGTTTGTGTTGGTCCTAACGCTCGTCGTTCCTAGTATGTTCGTGATAGCCGCATAGAGTCTGAACCAAGACTACGTGTAAACGCAATTGCAATCATGATGGCGCTATGCGGAGACAAATAATCTAAAGGTAATAGGAAGCACCCATTGATTCACCTTGGGTGCATCGAATCAGAGAAGATTATCTTCTTTCATCGAATTACTTTCCTCGGTATTGGTATGCAAATACGACTGGCTGTATCTATAATGCTCTAAGTATTCAGTCCAGATTAGCGATATTTGAGTTTTGCGGGCTATTGGAAAATGAGTATAGGCCTATGTTCACACGTGTATGCTATTTGTATAAATAATCTAAACAGAGTTTGGTGTTGGATGCCTAGGAAGTCGCCTTGCCTTGGTGTATATTATTCGAATAACAAGAAACAAACTCCATTATCATATAAATAATACCCTGTTTACTTTCTAAAGCAAAATGCCTAGTTCGATTACTACCCAGCAAACACAAATATATTATAGAAAACGTTAAATGTCGGGTTAAAGGTTATGCGAGGGTCAAGGGCATTAAAAGTTTTAATAACATTCAAAAAACCTTTTATTTAAAACTGGCTGATAAACATTCTAACACAATGGACACTTAAATATGTTTGCCAAATGATATTTTACTATAGTATTTCGAATTTTGGCTTAAAATGTTGTTGTATTATTTTTTCAGTATATAACACGAGTTTTCATGACTTTTATATAAACATACATCGATATGTTATCAAAATGTTTTAACTAAAACACATGCATAATCATGTTTTAAAAAACATTTTGGTGTTTGCTGAATAGTATCCATAAGCAAAACACTTTGACAGCTGTTTAATGCACAACGAAAACACAAGGCGAAAAATAGCGTTGCACGAACTTCTGTTCCCCGTCCCAAACAGACAATTATACCGCATTTATGCCGTAACACGACATGATCTTTCCTAAAACGCCTCTTCGCAAGCTGATTTTTGGACGGCATTTTCCACACACAAATGAATAGGCAATCTGCCCGTTCGAATTCTTGTCTATACGAGATCAAATTTTAACCCCCAAAATAGATTTTATTACATGTCGGACTCTACTTGTTTTATTAGGATACTTTGATTTGCTTTATAACATGATAAACATAACATTTTTCTGCATTTTTAATGCGGTTTTTTTTCATTTTGGAACGTCATTTTTGCTACCAACCGCACCGTAATCGCCTTACGGTAATTCCACGATCGACCAATTCACAATAGATTTCACCCTCTAGAGGGCATACTAACCGATTTTCGACTAATGTAGCTTGCCGTTGGCGTTCCCGTGTCACGTTTCACGTTAAGTTCGCAATCTCTCTAATATGTTATATTTTACTGACAAACTACTAGTAGTAAAATTGACAGTAAGATTTGCGTTACTTATACATTCCACTCTTAACATTGGGTCATATAAAATTGATTTACGTTACTTATAATATCCGTTCTTATACGGAGTATTATGAATTGCGTTATTTTACAATCCATTATTGAGTAATATGATTTGCGTTACCTATACATGCCACTCTTAAAGGCGGAGGGGGAGTGTAAATTAGTTTAGGTTATACAATGTCAAATATCATCTATGTGAGAAAACAAGAACACTTTTAGCATAAACGTGAATAATTAGCATCAGGCATCCCGGAACAACACTGCGCTGTATGCCCGCACGGTCGAATGCATGTCCCGATGGAATCAGGACGTTTCATCGTGGCACTGACAACCAGATCGCCCCAGTACTCCCTCGCCATGAGTAATCATAATTATTAATCTTAATTAAAACATTGCATACCATTATCATTTTTGACAAGATAGCTCATGTTTTTCATTTATTTCGCTGAAGTATTTTTTTTTTTTTTTGTATATCATGCACATTTTCATATTTGTATGATTTTTTTTGGTTTTATTTTAAACTAAATCTTTAGTGTGTGTGTGTGGGGGGGTGCTCGTTTTCCATGTTCCTCGTATCATGCTTTACAATATATAGTTCATGTGCCTTTATTTATGTTTTCCCTGATGTATTTTTTTATTTTTTATGTTTATATCATTATAGCGCCATCTATAGTTTGATATATTTTTGCGAGCGAATTAGTACTGGGGTGAAATGTCTCTAATTCATTCCGATTTCATTCTTTGACTACCCAGAACTCCCCGTGCCCGTAAAATTTCAAAAAAGTGGTATACCACCAACAGGTTGTTTTTTCTGGAGACATATGCCTACATCTATTTTAAGCGTCAAATTGCAGGATGGTAATGAGAAAAATATGATCCATGATATGATATCAAAAACTCATCAACAATGAGAAAGATCGGGAAAATGATGCTGTTGATCGGGTTACGGACCTTTAACATCGAGTCATATGACTTAAGTTACTATACATTATATTGTTAAGTAATATGATTTGCGTTACTGTATAAATCTTAAACTGAGTAATAGATTTGCGTTACTTATACATTCCATTCTTAACACCGAGTCATATGATTTGCCTTACTTATATATACATTACATTTTTAACACGGGGTCATATTTATGCATTACATTCTTAACACTGAGTTATATGATGTGCGTTACTTACGCATTGCATTCTTAACACTCAGTTATATGATTTGCCTTATTTATGATCTCACACCACCAAATAAATACCCATAGATATATGTACTAAATTTGCCTTAAGAAAACGTCATTTTTTCTTCGCAGGAGCGACTCAGTTCTTAGCGACAGATATGATGGTTGAAATTAGCCCTATCATGATCCCTCTAACTGGGAAAAAATATAGGTTGTCAGTATTTTTTACAACTGGCCCTCGAAGTCTATGATGTCTGGAAATTACCTAATTTACATCCAAAATCATGCCAGTGTTTCTGTATAGAAAAAGCTGCTTAAAATCAGTAAAAAATACTTGGTCTCTCCCATCTGTGGTACAATCCAAATTTAGTCAAAGATATGCACATTTCAGCTCATTTTAATGCTTACTTTAAGCCATCTATCATTTTTTCCTGAGAAATGCATGCAGGGCGCACAACCATATAATACTATTTGGTGGTGTGAAATCTTAAAAATTACATTCTTAACACCGAGTCATATGATTTACCTTACTTAGGCACCACATCTAATTTGGTCCAATAGAACTATCGGTGCCCGGTTATGTACCGATGACTCTTAACATCGTTCCCTGGAGATATAATAAATTGTATCAAGCATACTAATGAACAGTTGCATAGTGTTATTGCTTTTCATTTAAATAAAAAACAAATGCACTGTAAAAATATTCAGGGTACGATAAAAAGTGCCTGCGGTACCTCTTCGGGCACCGATAGCGCTATGAGACAAAAAAAAAAGATGCTGTGCCTTATAATGTACATTACATTCTTAACACGGAGTCATACTTTAATATGCATTACAATCTTAACATTGGGAGTTACTTACGCATTACTGAGTCATATGATTTGCGTTAATATGCATAACATTCTTAACACATGAGTCATATAATTTGCGTTACTTATACATGCCATTCTTCAGTGCTGTAGTCGAGTATTCAATGTCCAAGTCCGAGACATTGGCCTAAAGACCTAAAGAAACCCAATTTTGCCGGACTCGGCTTGACTAACTGGGCCATAAAAAAAGGACTCGAGTCCGGACTCGAGTCCGAGTCCAGGATTCGAGTCCGCCAGAAGTGCCATTCTTAACACCGAGCTATATAAGCATGGTTTATTATTATAAGATTTGCGTTATTTATTTGATACATTTCATTCTTAAAACTGTGCTATATGATTTCCATTACTTACACATTCCATTCTTAACACTAATTATATGATTTGCATTACTTATACATTTCATTCTTAACACCGAGTCATATAATTTTCGTTACTTATCCATTCCATTCTTAACACTGAGATATATATGGTTACTTACACATTGCATTCTTAACACTAATTCATCTGATTTGCGTTACTTACACATTCCATTCTTAAAACTAATTCATCTGATTTGCATTACTTACACATTCTATTCTTAACACTAATTCATATATGATTTGCGTTACTTAAACATTCCATTTCTTAACACTGAGATATATATGGTCAGCATTACTTACACATTCCATTCTTAACACTAATTCATATATCATTTGCGTTACTTATACATTCCATTTCTTAACACTGAGATATATATGGTCAGCATTACTTACACATTCCATTCTTAACACTAATTCATATATGATTTGCGTTACTTAAACATTCCATTTCTTAACACTGAGATATATATGGTCAGCATTACTTACACATTCCATTCTTAACACTAATTCATATATGATTTGCGTTACTTAAACATTCCATTTCTTATACTGAGATATATATGGTCAGCATTACTTACACATTCCATTCTTAACACTAATTCATATATGATTTGCGTTACTTAAACATTCCATTTCTTAACACTGAGATATATATGGTCAGCATTACTTACACATTCCATTCTTAACACTAATTCATATATGATTTGCGTTACTTAAACATTCCATTTCTTATACTGAGATATATATGGTCAGCATTACTTACACATTCCATTCTTAACACTAATTCATATATGATTTGCATTATTTACACATTCCAATCTTAACACTATTAAATTCATATATTATTTGCGTTACTTATTTCATTCTTAACACTGAGTCATATAATATTCGTTACTTACACATTCCATTCTTAAAACTAATTCATCTGATTTGCATTACTTACACATTCCATTCTTAACACTAATTCATATATGATTTGCATTACTTATACATTCCATTTCTTAACATTGAGATATATATGGTCAGCATTACTTACACATTCCATTCTTAACACTAATTCATATATGATTTGCGTTACTTAAACATTCCATTTCTTAACACTGAGATATATATGGTCAGCATTACTTACACATTCCATTCTTAACACTAATTCATATATGATTTGCGTTACTTAAACATTCCATTTCTTATACTGAGATATATATGGTCAGCATTACTTACACATTCCATTCTTAACACTAATTCATATATGATTTGCGTTACTTAAACATTCCATTTCTTAACACTGAGATATATATGGTCAGCATTACTTACACATTCCATTCTTAACACTAATTCATATATGATCTACGTTACTTAAACATTCCATTTCTTATACTGAGATATATATGGTCAGCATTGTGCTGAAAAATATTTAAAAAAAAGAAGACAGGCGTAACATAGCAACGCTGACAAACGCAAGCGCGGTGACCTACTCGACTCGCCATGTATAGTATGGGAAATTAATGAGGATCATTTTCATCACTTTGCTAAATTTTTAATTTCTTATGTATTCTATTATATTACACATTTCTTATGTTTTTTATTGAATTAACTATTTCTTATTAATTCTATTCAAAATTAGGAAATTTATGAGGATCGTCATCACTTTGCTAAATTATCAATTTCTTATGTAGTTTATTGAATTATCTATGTCTTATGTATTCTATTGAATGACATACTTCTTATGTATTGCATTAAATATTAGGAAATTAATGAGGATCGTTTTCATCACTTTGCTAAATTTTGAATTTCTGACCTATTCTATTGAATTACCTATATTCTATTGAATGGCCTATTTCTTATGTATTTTATTAAAACACCTTTTTATTGCTTATGTATTCTATTGAATGACCTATTTCTTATGTATTCTTTTGAATGACCTATTCCTTATGTTTTCTATTGGATTCCCAATTTCTTATGTATTCTGTACAAAAATTAGGATATTTATGAGGATCGTTTTAAATTCTTATTTATTCTATTGAATTGTCCATTTCTTATGTATTTGATCAAAAAATAGGAAGTTCAGAGGATCGTTTTCATTACTTTGCTAAAATTTCTTATGCATTCTATTGAAAAATATATATCTTAATAATTCTATTAAAAATTAGGAAATTTATGAGGATAGTTTTCATCACTTTGCTAAATTTCTTATGTTACTTATGTATTCTATTGAATTACCCATTTCTTATATATTCTATTAAATTATCTTTCAAGTTCGTATGTATTCTATTGATTGATCTATTTCTTATGTATTCTATTGAATGACCTAGTTGTACCTATTTCTTAAGTTTTCTATGAAATGACCTTTTTCCTATGTATTCTATTAAGGGATCTAAAATGAGCGTTTATTGCGTTTCGACAGTATTTTTTGTAGGACATGAGAGCACCTCAGACCTATCGAATTGCATTCTGAATACGAAGCATGTCTTTCTGATATCAAATAATTTTCATTTTTTGAAAATCACAATATAATACAAATGTTATGACAAATTATAAAAATTTGATATTTTTCAAATTTTTGATATATAACAGTCCTCGAAGTAAATTATATAAATCTAATGATATATTCTTAAAGTGTATGTAGCAGGGAGGAAAAGCCGACGGTCAATTGAAAATTTTGACCTTTCATATTGAAGATATGGATTTTTTTCCCCAAAAGACCTATTTTTTTTTGGTGTTTTGGGAAAAAATCCATATCTTCAATACGAAAGGTCAAAATTTTCAATTGATCGTCGGCTTTTCATCCCACCTACATACACTTTAAGTATAAATCATCAGATTTATAAAGTTTAAAAATATCAAAAATATCAATTTTTAATGATTTGCCATAAAATGTGTATTAAATTGCGAATTTCAAAAAATCAAAATTATTTGATATCAGAATGACATTCTTCGTATTCAGAATGCAATTCGATATGTCAGATGTGCTCTGATGTCCCAAAATAAATACTGTCCAAACGTTCATACCCCAGCCCTTAAAAAATTAGGAAATTTATGAGGATCGTTTTCATCACTCTCCTAAATGTTCAATTTCTTATGTATTCTGTTAAATTACCTATTTATGTATTCTATTGAATGGTCTATTTCTTATATTTTATTAAATTACCTTTTTATTGTGTATTCAATTGAATGACCTATTGCTTATGTATTCTATTGAATGACCTATTTCTTATGTATTCTATGAAAAAATAGGAAGTTAATAAGGATCGTTTTCATCACTTTGCTAAATTTTCACTACTTTAATTTTCAATTTCTTATGTATGATATCAATTTTTCATTTTTTATGCGAAAATAATGGTATAGTTTGGCACATTTCTATTAGTACCCTTGGTTTTGTACGCCATATTACGGACCATCTTGTCAATTAATGTATAATTGCATTTTTGTTCCGTTAAAGCCATATTATAATATTTACTGAGGAGGACGCCCTCAATATTTTTCAAAATTCTGTGTTTTACATGATTATATTGTACTGTATTAAACTAACATACCCTGCAAAGATCAAAACTATAGGTGCTGTAGTTTTGTCAAAATCCCAGATTTTGAATAAAACGCAGGAACCGTCATTTTATTATTACGATAGAAATATTAGTCGAACGCACAAACGACACAGTACGTGCAAGGCGTGCGGGACGGATATGCACATCAAAGGATAGTACCGTAACACAACCGATGGAGTGATACACATTGGCGACATCTTTGCTTTTACTCAGTTGTTCGGATCAAAATTAAAGGGAACATATCTGATAATAAAAACTATCATTTTATGGCAAAGAAGTACTAATCTATTTTGTATGGAAATGTTATAATATGGCTTTAAGTTCACCTTAGTTAGAAATATCTGCGTACAGCCCCTGGTAGTTTGGAATATCTCTGTCAGCTCCTATGGTGGCATAACCCATTGTGTCAAGAGGTATTTCGACCGGTATTTCGATTCCCGTATCATCGTATTGGTCTTCAACTGGATTTGTTGGATCTTGTTCGTTGGGTGTTACGTTGGCTGAGTAGGCAGATTGGCCCTGTGTTTCAACCCCCGTATCATCGTATTGGTCTTCAACTGGATTTGTTGGATCTTGTTCGTTGGGTGTTACGTTGGCTGAGTAGGCAGATTGGCCCTGTGTTTCAACCCCCGTATCATCGTATTGGTCGTCCACTGGATTTGTTGGATCTTGTTCGTTGGGTGTTACGTAGGTTGAGTAGGCAGAGAGGCCCTCTGCAGGTTTTCTTTCCTTGTCAAGAGGTATTTCAATTCCCGTATCATCGTATTGGTCTTCCACTGGATTTGTTGGATCTTGTACGCTGGGTTGTATGTAGGTTGAGTAGGCATATGGGCCCTGTTCAGGTTTCCTTTCCTCGTCAAGAGGCATATAGCCGTCATCTCCTATGGTGTCATAAATCATATCGTCAAGAGGTATTTCAATCTCCGTATCATCGTACTGTTCTTCCACAAGATTTGTTGGATCTTGTCCGTTTGGTGGTATGTAGTTTGAGTAGGCAGGTCTCCTCTTCCTAAGGTCAAAATCAGTCAATCAATCAACGAATTAATCAATCAATAATCAATCAATCAACCAATCAATCAATCAATCAATCAATCAATCAATCAATCAATCAATCAAATAATCAATAATAAACTATATATATCATGGAACGGGAAGTGATTGTTTCAAACTTCATCCGGGCCTGTGAATTTAATTTTTCTCTCCTATAGTTTATGAGTATATTGGCAATTTTGTGTCCAGTATTAGTTTGATAAAAAAAGTTGACAGTATTGCTTAAAGAGAATGAGAGTCTGCATTGGGAAAAGATCTGATGAAATATTCGATATTACAATTACTTATTAGTGAGAAAGATAAAGCACATTACTGTTTATTTATAAAATAAAATAAATTTATCTCTGTTATGCAGCAGATGTACTGTCGAGTACAAGAACATTGTGTTTTACATACCGTTTACAGTATACCACAATGGCTACTAGTATTATGACAATGGTCACAACTCCAACTGCTACTCCAACTCCAACTGCTATAATAATCATTGAAGAATCATCTAAGAAAAGTATTATAAGATAGGTTAAGGTTTAAAATAAGTCTTCAAGTCTTTATTCAGTATATTTTGGAGAAACCCTTGAAAAATGCTGGTGGTTTAACATTAAACAACAACAACAAATATTTAATGATGGTTAAAGGAGCAATTTAAAGTTTGATACTCCTCCCTATGACCTTGATAAGCATCTAAAATGAGACAATTATACTGTAACGCCACGCAATGGACGTGTTCTGTCGATCAAAACATACAACATACAGCCTGATGTGCTATAGGCGAGGCGCTGACCTTTTACAAAGATACCAATTTTGGGCGCAAAATGCGAGTTTCAACCGTCAGCCTGATGTGCTATACACACTAGTAGAAAATTTAAAATGAGAATTCTTCAAAGCGATGAGAATTGGACAAAAGTATGAGAATTGAAAATTTTCACATCCAAATGAATGAGAAATGTTAATTAACGTGTCCCCGAACGTGTCAACCACCTGTCACATTGTTTTAAATGAGGAATTTAAGTTTCAACCGTCATCCTTGCGTTCTGTAAATAACTACAATCAAGTGATAATTTGCTGGGATGCTTCCATAGTTTAATGACTCTCCCCGCTCCCCTTATTCAATGTTGTATAACAAACGCCGCATTTTTTAAAATGTGCTCTATGTTTGCTCCAACATTGATCGGTGGGGGAGGGAGGGATTCAAAAATTAAATAGGTTGGAAATTATAAAAATAAAATATCCTATGGTGAACTTCATATGAACGGCTTTATTGAACCAAGGGTGCGAAATATGCATATGCAGTTATTAGGCCTATGAATGTCTATAATATGAGATGAAAACAAAATCAAACATGTTGAAGGAAACACAAACATTGATACATGGAACAGGCAGGAAATCAAGCAATCAAAATTTATTAATTTAATTTAGAAATTTTAACATTATACAATAGGGTGTGTGTTTGCACGGAAGGTCATTAGTTCAAATCATCCTCCGGACACGCTCCAGAAGACATACAAAATGCATGGAGTTCAATCATATCAATCGCCTGCTTAACTGGTATTGATCAAAGTAATTCTTTTGTACTCTTTCTTTTGAAAGAGAGGAAGAAAAAAGAAAGAAAGAAAGAAATAATTAAAGAAATAATTAAAGAAAAAAAAAAAAAAAAAGAAAAAAGAAAAAAAAAAAAGAATTTTACATGGATTCGAACTTATAATCTTTGGGGCAAGAAGCGAAGTATCTAACGACATGCCACTGGGAGAAGTTATCAATCACTCTTGATTTTAGCGTATTCATTGCTACTACATTGTGCTATTGATCTTCGATCGGAATGAATTTATTCAATAAAACTCATGTTTTGATCGTATACGGCATTTTATCTAAAATATATTTTGAATATACACGGTCACTTTACACACCTTTTTGTGTGCTATATATTTATAGGTCATTATTCCTCCAAATTACCACGGTCTACCATTTATGTAAAATAAATATATATTACCTTTTAAGTTATATTATGTTGGTAGACCGTTATTGCGTCATTCTTGTTATATTATAAATATTATAAATAAATTAGAACGAGTGACAACGGTTCTCCTGCAGCGTAGTGGATTCGTTACTTTAGTTAGGGGAAAAAGTTCACTTTGGTGACCACTCTCTGGCTAGTAAGGTTTGACGATTGATTCGTCTTCTATGGACCATTTAGAAAAAAATTAGCCACCATGTCCCTCGCGAAAATCCCGGCATTTTTCGCTAGAGGCCAAAATCCAAAATGGCCGCCGCCACCATTTTGAAAATTTAAGTTTTGAACCAGAGCACCTATAATCATGCACAAAGACACTTTTTCGGATATGTCGAGTACAAGGATTCCGATTCTGACATTAGTTTGACATTACGGCATCATTTTCACCCAGAAATCCAAGATGGTGGCCGGCACCATCTTGAAAAATTTAGTTTTGAACAAGAGGACCTAAAATCGTGTACAAAGACACTTTTTGGATAAGTCGACCACAAGGATTTCAAATTTGACATTAATTTGACATTACGAACTCATATTTACCCAGAAATCCAAGATGGTGGCCGCCGGCGCCATCTTGGAAAAAATAAGTTTTGAACCAGATTACCTAAAATCGTGTACAAAGACACTTTTTCCGGTAAGTCGACCCCAAGAAATCCGAATCTGACATTAATTTGACGTTACAACATAATTTTTGCCCAGAAATCCAAGATGGCCCCATTTGGTAGAGCGTAAATGTGATTTTTGAATGAGAGCAGAAGCACAAGTGTGTCATTTCCGCCTTATCTGGGGTTCATGTCTCTTATATGGGGTTTAAACTGCCTTATCTTGGGTTTACATCCCTTATCTAGGGATAAGGCGCCTTATCTGTGGTTTAGACGGCCTTATCCTGGGTTTACGTTCCTTACCTGTGGCTAAGATGCCTTAACCTTAGCATATCGCAGTCTAAACCCAGATAATGCATATAAACCCCAGATAATGCGCCGTAACCCCAGATAAGCGACGTAGACCCCAGATAAAGCAGTCTAAACCCCAAATAAGGTGCCTTAACCCTTAATAAGGAACATAAACCACAGGAAAGGCATCCAAACCCCACATAAGGTGCCTTAACTCTAGATAAGGGTTGTTAACACCAGATAAGGGTCGTAAACCTCAGATAAGGCATCTAAACCTAAGATAAGGCGCCTTAACCCCAGATAAGAGACGTAAACTCAGATATGGCAGTCTAAACCCCAGATAAGATGCATAAGATGTACGTCCCTTATCTGGGGTTACCTTATCGGGGGTTTAGACTGCCATATCTGAGTTTACGTCTCTTATCTGGGGTTAAGGAGCCTTATCTTGGGTTTAGATGTCTTATCTGAGGTTTACGACCCTTATCTGGGGTTAACGACCCTTATCTAGAGTTAATGCACCTTATGTGGGGTTTAGATGCCTTATCTTAGGTTTATGTTCCTCATTTAGGGTTAAAGCGCCTTATTTGGGGTTTAGACTGCTTTATCGGCGGTCTACGTCCCTTATCTGGGGTTACGGCGCATTATCTGGGGTTTATATGCATTATCTGGGTTTAGACTGCGATATGCTAAGGTTAAGGCATCTTAGCCACAGGTAAGGAACGTAAACCCAGGATAAGGCCGTCTAAACCACAGATAAGGCGCCTCATCCCTAGATAAGGGATGTAAACCCAAGATAAGGCAGTTTAAAACCCATATAAGAGACATGAACCCCAGATAAGGCGGAAATGACACACTTGTGCTTCTGCTCTCATTCAAAAATCACATTTACGCTCTACCAAATGGGGCCATCTTGGATTTCTGGGCAAAAATTAAGTAATTACGTCAAATTAATGTCAGATTCGGATTTCTTGGGGTCGACTTACCGGAAAAAGTGTCTTTGTACACGATTTTAGGTAATCTGGTTCAAAACTTATTTTTTTCAAGATGGCGCCGGCGCACAGTGGGCCAGAATCGCCTCAAAGTGTGCCAAAATTATAAACGGACAATCAAACGCATTCAAACACGGTAAAATGACTATCTTAGCGGTTTTCGAACCTGCAGAATTCAATGGAAGCATTTTTAGAAATGTATGACGTCATCAAAATGCTGAACTGTGATTGGTCGATTATTTTTACGACAGTATTTCAAATGATACATGTTAAAATTTTAATTGAAAAAGCAAAATAGGGGTTCCAAGGGGAGCGAAATTCAATGATGACATTTTGGAAAGCGTATGACGTCATTAATATGCTGATATATGATTGGTCAGTTATACCTCCCGCAGTAATTCAAATGCCTGCGTAAAATTATTATAAAACTTTCAAAATCGGGGTTTTAAGGAATGCGGAATCCAATAGAGCCATTTTCCAAGGCATATGACGTCATTAAAATAACGAGTCGTGATTGGTTAATTACTCTTACAACAGTGATTCAAATGTCCGATTGGAAAAGTATTATCAAATAGCATATTCAAGGTTATACGGATTGCAAAATTCACTGACGGCATTTTTCTAATACGTATGACATCAATTGTAATTGTTATAAGCAAACAAACAACCAGCCAGACTAAATGTTGGGGTGGGCCCGGGGGGCGAACTATTTTACCGTAGTTAACATTTGAATAGGGAGCCCGTTTAAGCAACTGTATACGTGGTGTCCCGCCTATTAGGGTTAGGGTTAGGGTTAGGGTTAGGTTTAGGGTTAGGGTTAGGGTTAGGTTTAGGGTTAGGTTTAGGGTTAGGGTTAGGTTTAGGTTTAGGGTTAGGGTTAGGGTCTTAGGGTTAGGGTTAGGGTTCAATATTGACTAGTAATTAACTAGTAATATAGTATATCGTGTATATACTCTTTATTCCGTAATCAACAAGTATGATAGAAAGACGGCTTTCTGGCAGAACTACTCGTAGCATAGTGGTATAGCGTCTGACTATGGATCGATAGGTTGTTGGTTCGAACCCCGGTCAATCCTTGGTAGAATTTTAAATATAATATAGTTCGTTTCTTTTTGTTAAGTAAGAAGAAATACTTAGTAATAATGGCATGTGGAATCTAGCCTCATAATACATGTAATACTATACATTATGTATTATAAGTTTCTCCTATTCAAATGTTAACTACGGAAAAAAAAATTCGCGCCCGGGGGTGGGGGCAAAATTTGTGATTCTTCCTGCCGGACTCCAAAACGTTGCCATTGTCTTAAACGTAATCTTGGCCCTAATTTGCAGTCCATCAATATACCAATTTCTTTGAAAAAGCAACCAATTTTCCTCAAATTGGGTGCTTTTACCAATATGGTTATCAAAATACACAATAATAGGCCCCTACTGTGCATTTTCGTCTATGGTGAAAACCCACCCATCGCTTTACCAAAATTGGCAAAAAAGCACCTCAAAAGGTAAGCACATGTGCATACCATGTCAATGGAAGATCCAATATGTCTGCGCCCATGGGTGTCACGTGTCCAGAAAATTTCCCGTGAAAATTTTCCTATTAATCTTGACTGCCGGATGTTACAACTTCAACGTCATCACAAAACGACACTAAATTATTTGATTCAAATTGCAATTCTCCATTACAGACACGTGATTTGGTCGTTAGTTATATAAGCGAATGTGAATTGGATTTTTAAGTAGGCCTAGACGTAATACCAAATCTAGATGCCACGTTTAAAATTGGCAAACCATGGGGTTCTTGTGTCTTGAGTTTCTTTCATTCATAAATTCTATAATTTATATAGATGTTCAAAGCATGATTAAAAAAGTCACAAAACTAATCCAAAAACTAATCCAAACTGTGTGTGCTTTAACTATATAGTACATTTTATGAAAGCAAGGAGTTTTTATATTAAATGTATAGTTAGCATATGCCTTGTGATGCTGCGTATATCGGGCTCTTTTCTTCTGAAAGATCATGTGCTTTCATTTTCTTTGAACGATCGACAGTGCCTCCCACATATTCGATGGACGTCTCGGCCCTCCTACATCCATCTCGGCTGGTGCTGGTGCTGATGAAGTTCCTTAAGAATCAGAAGTGCTACGAACCTCTGCAGCTGAAAGTTCAGCTGCTGCATTCGAGTTCTTCATCAAATGTCAGTTTCCACAAAAATGTAAAATGATCCACATAGTGTCTATACAGTTATTCCATCGTTCACGTAAATGATAAAGCATGCTTTTTAATGTCTTTTAATACCTTTCAAAATGTTAAGCTATGTTATCTGGAAGTTCAATTCTATGATGAATGTGCAAAGCATCCATATACACATGGCATGATAAATGTATATCTGAAAGTGAGCCTGCTGCATAAGTAGCATAAAAAAGTTTTTGATAATGATTCCATGATTTTGTTTTATCTCGATCAATGATGTTTTAAAATATTGAGACCTTATGCTATTTCTTAGAGCAGAGTTGCAGTGAAAAGTATTTAAGCAATATGAGGGCGCTATGCACATATGACATGATAAGCCCGTACGCCGTACTGATCCATCAAAATCAGCTGAAATGTGAGCAAATAGGGTACATTGGATGGACCCTGGGATGCAGGCTGGCAAATATTTGCAAAAACAATTGCCATCAACATAGTTCTAAGACTTGTCTACAAATGATAACATTATTTTTTGTACAGGAATCGACAGGAATCCAAACTAAATTTCTATTTTTTCCCAAAAATGCATATTTTTACCGTATTTCACCAAATTAGCCCCCTCATTACTCCTGATTAATACAATTATTTATATTTTGGCTTTAATGATCTGGTTTGAATACTATTAGGTATGATATATGCACAATTGCAAGACAACAGTTTCTCATTTACCAATGTTACATTAGTTGTTTTCAAAATTCACACTTTTACCATTTTAAGAGAAAATATGACAATTTTGGGTTAAATTCATGACTAAACGACACTTATGAAATCCATCGAAACATAAATTATGGGCCAAATAATATACTTCAGAATGTTTTCTTTCTCAAACAACTGAAAAAGTTTTGAAATTCCACAATCACCAAATTTGAATTTTGGCACACTTTGATTCCGCCCTGGCCCACTGTGCGGCGGCCACCATCTTGGATTTCTGGGTAAATATGAGTTCGTAATGTCAAATTAATGTCAAATTTGAAATCCTTGTGGTCGACTTATCCAAAAAATTGTCTTTGTACACGATTTTAGGTCCTCTTGTTCAAAACTAAATTTTTCAAGATGGTGCCGGCCACCATCTTGGATTTCTGGGTGAAAATGATGCCGTAATGTCAAAGTAATGTCAGAATCGGAATCCTTGTACTCGACATATCCGAAAAAGTGTCTTTGTGCATGATTATAGGTGCTCTGGTTCAAAACTTAAATTTTCAAAATGGTGGCGGCGGCCATTTTGGATTTTGGCCTCTAGCGAAAAATGCCGGGATTTTCGCGAGGGACATGGTGGCTAATTTTTTTCTAAATGGTCCATAGAAGACGAATCAATCGTCAAACCTTACTAGCCAGAGAGTGGTCACCAAAGTGAACTTTTTCACCTAACTACTTGGATTGTGATCAGGAGGTCTAGAGTTCGAATCTCATTGGCGACGTTTTTTTTTATTCATTTATCCCTTTTTGAAATTCAGATAACACCTATAACGGCAGGTTTATCGATTTTTATTAGATACTTTGCGGAATGAAGTTACTTTAACTGGAACGGCAACTTCAGAAATATCGATTGGATTTCTTGCTCAAATTTACTCCAACGCGAAAGTATGGTTGGTTACTGCAACAACAGCGTCTTGTCGCTTAAACTCGGGACATGTGTATCAATATGCGTTCAGATAACACCTATAACGGCAGGTTTATCGATTTTTATTAGATACTTTGCGGAATGAAGTTACTTTAACTGGAACGGCAACTTCAGAAATATCGATTGGATTTCTTGCTCAAATTTACTCCAACGCGAAAGTATGGTTGGTTACTGCAACAACAGCGTCTTGTCGCTTAAACTCGGGACATGTGTATCAATATGCGTTCAAAAGAAGGGCATGTGTAAGAGCTTGTACATCCAAATGTCTCTCTTTTGTTTAGTCAAGTGGTTATTAGTCCCCCTTCAAGACAAAAGACTCTACCTTAAGAGCTTCGTTTGAGTAAACATGAATGAACTCGCGATACCACTCAACATGAATTATGTCGGGACCCAGCGTTAATCTCCTTATCATATTATTTTGAAACTAGCTAGGCCCTATACGTTTCAATTAATATTCTTACGATAGTTATAGGCCTATATATATAATATTATTTAATAAAGGCTCGTCAGCTTTGTCAATGTAATATTCCAATTTACTTCGCAAAGCCTAATGAAATACATTTTCTTTATTTCTTTCCCCTCCTTCTGAATCTCTCTCCCCCTTCCTCTCCTGTTTCCCCTTCCCTACATTCTCCTTACTTTCCCCTCCTTCTCCCTCTATCTGTACTCGCTCTCTCAAACTTGACCCTCCTATAATTACCCACTCGCACTCCTGTTTCCCCCTCCCCAGTGTTTTTGTCAGGGGTTTTCTGTTAGGAGGGTGTGGGCCGATTCTCAAAGGGAAACGTTTTTAAAAATATGGTCTTAAAATGGCAGAAAAAGGCCTAAAAGCGTAAAATATCACGGCGGCCAGCATCCAAAAGGGTAGGGTCAAGAAGGAAGACAAGATGGCCCACGGGGGAGCCCCCCCCCTCGCTACCAGCAAAGCACCTCCCTGTCCACTTCAAATGCCCTCACTCTCCTCCTCCCTACCCCCTCTCTTACCAGGCACAACCTATGACATGTTATATATAAAAATGTTATGCACCTGTTTTACTCTTCCAGAAGTATCGTATACTGCTGGCTCAAGTAAACCAGACCATTTACGGGAACTTAATCCCCTTGGCGTTGAAGTCAAGCTAAAAACTTGGTTCCGCAAGCTGATTTGGTGTACGCCATGAGCACACACAAAATTGTATATCAAGTGTGACGTTTGGAACAAAAATTATTTTGATCTAATTCAATCAATAATTTTCAGCAGCATGTAGCATGTTTTTACCCAACAAAATTAGATTTCCAATAATTGGTCTATTAACTGGATAATTCATAAGTGGTAATTATGTAGTCTATGAGGAAATAGGCAAACTATTGTTCTAAATTATGACGTATTTCATCATAATTTACGGTACACTATAGATACTCGCGTTAACTTTATCTTCAAGCGGCTTTAATGGCAGAGTGGTTTTGAATACATAATCCTCTATAATCCTCTAGACGTTAAAGTTTGTGGTTTCTAACTTCATTTCGCAAGGTTTCTATTTTTAAAAATTATACTCCATTATGAAATCTGTGAGATGAATTTACAATGTCTCACGATACTGGTTATGGCTTACTTACATTTTATATACACCTATTTGGATACAAATAACGTAATATATGTGTTTTGCATCAAAACAAAATAATCATAATAATTTTGTATTAGAAAAGAAGCTCACATTAATTTCAGTGTCAAACAACCATTTGTGACAGGTTGTTGACAGGTTAATTAGTATTTCTCATTCATTTGGATGAGAAAGTTTTATAGAAATGAGAAAATTTTCAATTCTCATACTTTTGTCCAATTCTCATCGTTTTGAAAGAATTCTCATTTTAAAGTTCCACTAGTGTTTTATGCTGGCTGAGAATGTATTGTCGCCAAATGTATATTTAAACTTCGATCAAAACGTTCAATATTTGTCAACTTAAGAATACATACCCATAATAAACGGGTGGTCCACCACTACTCATTCCCAATAACTGCATACAACAGTACAGGTTGTCCCAAAATCAGCGGACCCCGACCAGCGGTGGCGCTACCGGGGAGGGGGTGCAAGGGGTATCCCCCAATATTTTTCTTGCCCCCCAACTTTTGAGGGGGGGGGGGCAAATGTAATGATTTTTAAATACTATTATGTTTTAAACATCGTCTACACAATATATGATACACCGTATAAATTTATTTGATGCTCTTGTTTTTTACAAATGATAACTAAAATGTGTTTCCACATGTAAACACTGAATAACTGTTGAAAATAAATTTTAAAATCCTTTCGTAGGTCCTCTTCTAGGACACCCTGGGATGGGACACACTTGGATAACAGCCTATAATCGGATACTAAACCATAAATAGGAAACCTTTCTTGATAGATGTTGGGTCACATTTTGCCACTAGCTGTTTGTAATTGCTGCGGCCTGTACAATTTATGTTACAAGCACTGATCAAATGAGTGAATGTCGAATAGCGACAAACTGGTATATACAAAAAGATCAATCTTTATTGAACCAGTATGCTTAGCATTATAAATGATAAAAGTCGTATACATTCTCTCTTGTTTCTTGGTATAACGAGCATTTCACAATTAGCATTTAACAAGACATGACATTAGTATAATAACGCTTTTCAAAAACAAATTCTATTATCATCCGTTATGTACATAAAATGAAGTCCAAAATAATGTCAGAGGATACAACAACCCAAACACACCTCGTAAAATTATTTGATTCATATACATAATATTCACCTCTTTGGTCATCGGTGGAGCATTTTGGAATTTCTCCAAGCCAGGTGCCAGTATTTGAACAAAATAATTGTTCATCTCCTATTCGGTGAAATCCTTCCCTACAGTACACGGTGATGACATCCCCATAGGCGTAGACATTCTTTGCCGGAACAATAGAGCCCTTGTCAGAATGGATGATCATTAGTGGAAGACATCCTTCTAGAATCAAATATGTTATATGTTACGTTTAGATTTTTAGCATAGTTTCGTTGTAGCAATAGCTGCAGTTGGCTGTAAAAAGTGAATAAATATTGTACTTTAAAAAAGCGACAGCGAGGCTGTGATCTGTATCATCAGGTCACGCCCTTTTGACCATAGACTTGATCACAGTCTCTTAGACTCCTGGAAATATTGAACCTGCCCCTGTCATAGTAGAGTGATGGCTCATTAACTTGATGCGCCTTGACGTCTCGTTTAAACTAAAGCACGCATGGTCTCCGTCCCAGATCTTGATCTGGTTCACAAAATATCCAAGGGGTACACACGGTTGTACAACAAAATTTTAGGCTTAAGGCCAGAGTAAGGGGAGACACATTCGTCCACACCCGAATTTAAGATTTCTTGATATTTATCCACACTAAGATGTATTCTCTCACTTGAAACTGATAAAAATACAACTTCCTAATATTTACTTGTATTTTTGCTTGATTTATTTCACTCTTTTCAACTCTAAAAAGTCACATGGCTCAAGACAGCTAGTAAATTGGCGGGAAATAATGAGTCGGCAATGCGAGAATGCGGAATATTGTGATTACGCGCGCGATTCGCGTCGCGTGACGCGGCGCAACTCTGCGCGTATGTCCAACACAGTCAAGGCGCATTCGGTATGTTGTTAACGCCAGCAAATGTGATGTAAACAAAACAAAAAATTGCAGTGAAAAAAGCCACTTAGATTTTTTAATTATTTTGGATTTAGGCGCACTAAAAACAGACATTATAGATTCATTGGTGCAAAAAGATGCATATTTAGATCCTGCACCAGATACAGCTTTTACAAGCGTGAAAGTCTTGCCGTTTTAAAATTTAAGGACGTTTTGTGCATAATTTTGACATTTTTTTACTAAAACGTCGATTTCTCAGAGTTCATTTTTAACAATATTGTACGATTTTTGTGACAAGATAACTCGAAAAATATGCAAGCAAAAGGTAAACCTTTTTGCACTATCGTTTAGAGCACATCAAAGTCTAGGGAAGGTTTTCTCATTTTTTCAAAATATTTGTTTTGAACAAAAATATACACCATTATGTGCAATTTTTAGCTTAATAGAGTGACAAAATTGCTTTTTTCACATGTTTTTTTGCAATATTTCGAAAAATAAGACGAATTTCAAAAAAATTAAAAAACCTTCCCTAAGTTCATGTCTCTTCTCCATGAAAAACTAACTAATTTTTTTTTACTCCGAACGGATTTTTTTTAAGTTGTCACAAAAATATTGGGGTAAAAAAGTGCATTTTTGTGATTTTTTCAAAAACTCGAGATTTTTGAACAAATCTGACATCACCATGGGATTCCTTGATTCATTTCCTTTCCAAAAATGTATAGTTTTATATACTTTGGACATACAATTCAAAAATAATGATGCTCGAAAAGGTCCGTGTTCTCTCCCATTACTCTGCCCTTAAACAGCTAAAAGTGATATCATGCTAATGTAAAGGGATGCTTTTGTGTCATTCTCAACTTTAATTTCCCCTCTTTTACAAGATTATTCACTTTTATGGTATTTTTTAAAGGTTTTTGGATATAAAATGTATCTATTAATGACAAAATTGGTGGCGCTATTTAGTTACTGGAAATTACTCTTTCAAGCTTTTAATACAAATAATTCCTTTTATTGTTTGATAAACTGTGTTTATAAAATTTCCTTGTTGCTTGTTTCACCTATTCCAGCTGTTTTAATGGCAATATTAATCACCTAACCCTTGCAAATAAAGAAATATGATTTAGGATAAATAGCGCCATCTATAGTTTGCATGTATTTAATAATGAAGCCAATTCTATATACATCAAACAACCGTGTACAAAATAGTACATGCACAAACACACACATAAAAAATACACAAGTTGTGTAAAATCACTTCCCGATTAAGTGTAAAAATTTACATATTTGCTGAATAAACATTCTACACAAATGCTATGCATTTACACGTACAAAGTGGGTGAACGTTTACACAACTTGTGTATTTTTTCTGTGTGTGTTAGCGGTAAAATCAGTAGGGCCTAATCAGTCGCCCGCCGAGTAGTTAGGGCACACATGGGACAAGATGGTAAGAAAGAAAAATGTCTGATTTCATGATCAAGTGGTTATCCCTCATTCAACCACGTAAATAGCCATCGCTGTGAAGCTTCTATGACATGGTTGTACTTAACCGGAATCTATAATCTTACTCATGATAGTCTATACATGCTAACTTGAAGCTGTACGCGCACGCATATGGCCTATCTCTAATAATGTACATGAAGGTGTTACAACTTTCCCTTCATCATGAAAACAGACATCATTTTTCTTTCTTACCTTCAAATATCTCGATGTACTCGATCTGCAATCAGTCCATGAGTACCTTCTCCACGTACGTCATTTGTCACCGTGAAGCAAATTTCACTTCCCGATTAAGTTTACCACAATGAGCTATTAAATGCACACCCCCTATTAGAGGAGTAACTTTTCAATCAAAGAAATGTCCGGATTTCCAAGTTTACTTTCTAAAAACGACTGGAATTCCAGCTGTCAAGGACACTGGAAAAAGCTTGGAAATCCAAGGTAAAGAAGGAAAAACCGCGGAAATAATCAAAATGGGCTCTCAATATTGATTGCCCCATGTTCAAAATGTCAGGAGTCTATAAGACTATGACCAGGTCTAAGATCAAAGGGTCATGACTTGATATGTTTGGAGCGTAAGTTTTAAACATCAATCATTACTTATACAAAAACTGACAAACTTAATTGCTGAATGGTCTTACCTGGTGGTGAAGTATATGAAGCTTGCAATTCTGTAACAGCAGGTTCTGAAAGAACTTAAAATTTTATGTTGGAATTACTATGAAGGATTTGAAACTGCAGGCACTTTTTCACTTAACATATGTGACCCGGCAGCACAAATGAGCCGTAAATTCCCTAAATTGTATTCTGAGTTACGGTGTAAAATGTGTACGAAGGTCGTATTCATCGGTAACTTAAGCTGGCCCGACATCCGTCTCATTTTGATAGTCAAAAACGAATCAATAATCCTATTGTTGAAGTGGATAATAAGCTTCTACCTTAGATGGCTATACGCCGTAGAAGTGACGTAGTTAACTACCATAGCAATAGATGAATACAATTTTGACTATACCGCCCTGCACTACAAAGTTCACGCGGTACCGATGCACTGAACCATAGACGTCAAAGAAAGGCTGATCACTCGCACCTGTAAGATAAGTATCTATGAAAAGAGCGGTGTTGTATTCAATCTAGGTTTGCTGACAAACACAGGTGATTTAGTTCAATCTGCTTGTAGTGCAGGGTGGTCTATTCAAAAATTGTATTCATCTATTGATATGGTTGTTAATCCGATTATGACGTCACTTCTACGGCGTATAGAACTTTTAATAGCTCTGGTCTTTGTTTGCTTTTGCTAAATCCTGCTCAAGTGGTGGGTTACCAGGCATTGTATTTTGTACAGGTATGCATAACCAACAATTAACAATGAGAGAACTTTCTTAAACCTCGTTGACTTGGGGATGATTTGAAATGACCGCCAATTATGACTGTTTGATATTTATTGCCAGCAATGTGGAAAAAGAGACACATGTAAAAACGTAAAAGCTATAATTTTGTTGAAGGAGCAAAGTTTAACAAACCATAACCCCGCTTCTGGATATCGTTTGAAGTCAAATGATATACCATTTTTAAGTTTATGATGTTTATTTTTAAACACGAAATAAAACAAAATTGACCGGGGAGGAATTTACGGCTCATTCGCCGTGAACGGTCACATATTACTACTAACATTGCCTCTTAAAATCATTCTCAGCTTTTGATTTTGAAAGCTAACTCAGGTTCTATGGTTATAATCAACGTGACAATACTAGCTAATACTCATGCAACAAGCTCGCTTAGACACGGTCTGGATTTTGTAGCTTGAAAGTCGAAAAAGCACGAGTTCAGGATAAAGCAAAACTCTAAAATATACATACATGTAGTGTAAAACTGTGAAAATGTGGAGCTTCCTCCATGTTGGGCCCCAGAACATTTATACGCCGACAACAGCGTAAACGCTCATATGATCATACGGAGTTTCATGTGGAGTTCGAGGGGTTTCAACGGGTTCGTCGTTGGACAAGTAGAAAACTAGAAAGCTTTCGTCAGCATTAGGTCTGACTTCTTCAGGAAAGGAACACAAAGTTTTGTCCTGAAGAAGTAAGAGCTGCCTCATCCCGAAGAAAGCTTTATAGTTTTATGCTAGCTTGTCCTACGGCAAAGTCGATGAAACCATCGAACTGTATTATGAATACCAGTCGTTAGAACCAATCGTGCACGTGCTTATTCAAGTTATCCAAAATGAGATGGAAGTGTGAGTTCAAGGTTGAATTAAAAATTTAATGAGTCATCATAATTATTATAGTTGTTGCTTTAATGTGTGACAACTGAATGACAAATCAGTTTAAAAAACCCTCCATGCTCCATGCATTCATAGAGCAGTCGGCATTGGAGGGATCTTATTGTAGTAGTCCGGTTGCAGAGCAAGGTTAGATGGTTTTGGCTTTGCTGATGGTTACTCTTTGGGTGGTACAAAATAAGATCTCGGGGGTGTAAAATGGCCACCCTTTGGCAATTATAAATATTCAAGATGACCGGTTTGGATAATAAAAAAAGCTCGCTAAATATAGCTTTAGGTTGACCCACTAGCAGGCTATGTTAGCACATCTATGACGAATTTTACGAACGTCCGGATCATGAGCAAATCACTGAATGGGTCTTTAAACGACGGTTCCTGCGTTTTATTCAAAATCTCAGATTTTGACAAAACTGCAGCATCTAAAGTCTTGAGTTTTGCAGGGTAATTTAGGTACATTACAATCAGAAAAAAAGAATTTTGACAAATATTGAGGGCGTTCTCCTCAGCAAATGTTAGAATATGGCTTTAATACCTAGGTAAAGTTCTTTTGCCAGACTTAACTTCTTACCAAAATTAATGTACACCTTAGAATTAAGCAGATCCAGTTGACATTTTACTTCTTCACAATCACATAAAAATATCAAGATTGCCACCACCAAAATAAAAAGTTTGGGAAGAATCTGGCATTTTCTTTCACAGTCTAATAATTGATTAATAATTAATCTTGTGGAGCACAATATGTACACCGTACTATATACCGGGGTACTACGCAGTCAGTCCTATTAAATTGGACGCCCCTCAAAACTTTGGCTGTGTCTTTTAAGATGGAAAGTGGGCTCATTTCCATCTAATCCAAAATTTCCAACAGTAAAACTATTTCAAGTGTTTCTTAACAATGTCATTTGTTACCAAACTAGACTGAATAAAGTCATCAGTCGACTGAGTGACAGTGACAAATTGGCAAATTTGTAAGAACGAGTAATATTGCAAGGACCTAATAAACTTTAACTAACCATTCCTCATTTGTTGCCATACATCACAGTATGTATGCATCTTCTTGCCCCTCGAGGTCATCATCAATTTAATGTGACACAACTATCTTCCCTCTTGTGATGTCTTGTGATCGTTTCATCTAAACCCTTGTCGGCTTCACGTGAGGGTTTCATTACGAGCATGACGACAAGGTAGTCTGTTGATAGCTTCCCATTTGGTGATCTTATTTGAACAAATTGATATCTGTATCAAAATGATCAGTCACAACTTGAACCAATCCTTCTTGAGCATCTCCAATTCCTTGACGACTAATATCAATAGCACCTGCAACTGAAGCTGATTTCTTGAAGCGTACAGGACCTCATTATAGCAACATGTAACACCGTAGTTGAAAAGGTAGTTTAAAAACATCTTTGAATCTCTGAGTAAGACACCCAATGCCACTTGAAGATCAACTGCTCCCTTTTGCACAAGACTCGTAACGACGTTTCCAATCAGTTAAGCTGACAAGGATTCCTTCAACTTATGCTAGGAAATGTTTTGGTCTGTCAGACACTGTTAATGCAGCCACACCCTTGTCGATGGAGATATTGTAGTGTGACTTATCAATACGAATGTCTTTGCACTTTCGTACTACCTGTTTGGCGACTATTCGGATGCTATACCCATAACAACATATTTCATTTGTTTTAAAGATGCAATGGCATGATTAGGGAATACAATAATACTGGAATACTTTGTGATGAAAGTTCAAGAAGCTCTCCGGCAAAGTGTGTTTGGAGTTCTTCATTGTGTCAACTACGAGCAGTACAAGTTTATGTGATTTCGAATTCTCAATGTGTGCAGCATTCCTGATACGATTCAGCAGAATTCCAAAGACGACTCTTACATCTTAGAATCTAGATCATGTTTTAGTAATTCGTCAGTTGCATCTTCAGCAGATGCCGCGACATTGTTTGGTTCTTTATTCATTATCAATGCCACTGTACCAGCACGTATATTATTAGTGGTAACGTCGCGTCAGCAAGTCTTTTGGACCTTGGATGATCATCAAGGACGCTCATTCCATCCTTGAACTCGAAGGACAATTTCGTTGCTGTTGAATTTCACGGACATCATCACCATTTATAGCAACTGTACATTGTAGATTTTCGTTTGACTTTTCACCTCCGTCGGGAGCATATATTCCATGATGACCCTGTGTTCACTTTTGGTAGAACCTAAACATTCATGGAGGTAGGCTTCCTCTGCAGGGTAGCCCACCCATATACAGTGATGCAAAAATCGAATATTTTGGCAGTAATGTTTTGAAGGAATAAGCTTTCAAATTCATTATACCGTGCGACAAAGTAGCATACCTGAACTACGAACTTTTTGACCGCCCCTCGTATATCGCGAATTTCAAAAAATCTAAAATGTTTGATTACATAAAGTAAACGGGGTTTTTGCTGCTTGATTAGTATCATTGTTATCATTTGAGGCCGACGAGAGTACGACTCATTTTGAATTGGTTTTGAGCAAGCCATGCATTAATTATAGCAATAATAAGCCCATAGCAATAATAACCCATGGATGACTCAGAAAATCAAATCTCTTGTAAAATATCGTCAGAAAGCTTTTTGCAGCCCATGATCATGTTGAGCGTTATAAAATGTTACGCAATAAGGTCCAGCGTGCAATTAAGAAATCTAAGGTTGATTATTATGCAAATAGAGTAAGAAATCTTCAAGCTACTGAGCCACGAAAGTGGCACCAACAAATAAGATCAATGACCAGGAACACCAAATCTGAGCTCAGTATTCCTATTTTAGGTGTAAATGATGATGATCATGGTACCATTGACCCCGGATCAATCACCACCACTCTACCCCTTGGGATGAGTATGCTGAGCTCAAAAAGGTCAAGTCTACCAAAGCTAGTGGCCCAGACGGTATCTCTCCCAAATTAATTAAGGAATTTGCATATGAATTGAGTGTCGCCTTGACCAATATTCTGAACAGCTCATACGCTGATGGTGTTGTGCCCACTCAATGGAAGAGAGCCATAGTTTTCCCAATCCCCAAATCAAACCCTCCTAGGACTTAGGCCCATCTCTTTAACAGACTGTTTTTCCAAAATCAGTGAAGGGTTCATCACACTGACTGGGTGCTGGAGGATATCCAGGACACGCTTGACCAACAGTATGGTAATAAGGGCATATCCACATCGCACTATTTGGTCAGCCTTCTTCACTCAATTCACAAAGTCAACAACATTGGAACGGTGGTTAACGGACTTCTCAAAGGCTTTCGATACGATCGACCATACTATCCTTAATAGTAAGTTTATCCGCCTTGGAGTCCGCAGATCCATCGTTCCATGGTTGTGCATGTGTGACTTTGTCAGTAACTCAGTCCAATGTGTGCGCTATAACCAAACTCTCTCTGAGTATAGGGTCCTCAATGGAGCTCTTCCCCAGGGAACTTAACTTGGTCCCATTGGGTTTCAAGTGGTGATCAATGATGCAGCCAAAAACATGGATTCTGATATCAAATGTTAATGTTGGAAGTACGTGGATGACTTGACACTTGCATAGAATCGCTTACATCCACAACCAAGCAAGCTTCAGGAAGAACTGACTATGTTCAATGACTGGACTAACACCAACAAGCTTAAGTAGCAAGCTTAGCTTAAATCCCTCCACATGTCAAGCCATACAGATCTGCTTCAAAACAGATCCTCCTGCTCATTCTGATTTAAATATTTCTGGCATCTCCCTGAACTTTGTCGATGAAGCAAAAATATTAGGCGTGTGGATCCAAAATGATCTCCGTTGGAATAAGAACATCTCTCAGATCACATCTGAAGCAAACCAAAAATTATACATGCTGCGCATGCAGAGAAAATTTGGCTTTAATGAAGATGAGGTGATCACCGTATAAAAAGGCTACATTCGCCCTCTTTTAGAATATGCTGATGTAGCCTGGCACTCCTTACTCTCTGCTGGTCAGAGTAGTGCCCTGGAAAGGCTACAACGTCGTGCATGCAGGATTACGCTGGGCCAAAATTTCACCTCCTATGCTGAGGCCTTGCGAGCTTGAGTCCCTGTTTGATAGGAGAGAGAACCATTGTCGCAGGTTTGCCGATGGGCTTGCCAACTCATCGCGTACCTATAATCTTCTTTCCCGTACCAGACAGGCGAGTCATGCTCGCAATCTCCGCAATGCGCATCACTACTCCCAACTGCGTTTCAGAACATCCCGCTTCAAAAACAGCCCATCCCCTATTTGTTGATGTATTAAGCAAGTAGCGCGCCGTTTATTCGGGTTTTCTTGCACGCACGCACATTTCAGCTTTTATATTGGTTTATTGTGCAATAATAGTGTGAATGTATCGCATTTACTTGTGTCTGCCATTTTATGTTATTTTATAATTATACTTTTTTCACTCATATTTATATCAATTTTATTAATGCTTTTACTCTGTACATTGACATGTAATTTAACCTTCGGGTCACAATATGTTGGTTTTAATAAAATATACTTGAATATTTGAATAGCATGAGTGCGAGGCATATATCATACTTGAGAGATTTGCATGTTGTATTAAACCTGAAATTGTTCACTCCATAATATTGCTCCGGACATAATAAACCTTTCATACCGCAATGTTTCTCGACATGAACAGTGCATTATCTTTATCAAATTGAAAATTATAATCTATTCAACTGGACTTACTATTTTGAACTGGCGACCGTTTCACATCATTTCCTGATTTTCTGATTTTTCGGCGGCGATTGGTTATTGACCCGTGACGGGGTCAAAATCAGACGGCATGATGAAACATCAAGAATAGGATGTGAAACTATTGCCAGTTAAAAAAGGTAAGTCCAGTTAAATGGACTATAATTTTCAATTTGATATTTTGCATACATTTATATAGAATTTTATATAACTCATACAAAGATTCTGATCGTTTGATTGGTCAATTACTATTGAATATTTTTGCTTTTTATAGAAAAAGACTATTGCACTCCGCGCCAGTACAATAGTTCATATTCGATTGCACTGATGCGCAGCTACCATAGCAACGCTTACAGACGTGGGCGTATACAGCGAACGGTGACCACCTCGACTCGCAAATTATAGGTTTGGGTGTCGCTTCTAAAATAAATACAGTTTGTAATAATTTTGTAATTTATTTTGTTTTCCTGGTGATTTATAAAATTAAGTGGAAGATAAAGAATTTTATATGAGTTGTATAAAACACAAATATTGAATGTTTTTTATTCGTTCAATGGAAAGACTATTTTCATGAGGTGAAATATGAACTGTTCCATTCAACTCGGCAAAGCCTCGTTGAATAGAACCGTCCATATTTCACCTCATGAAATTATTCTTACCATTGCACTCATAAACATTCAATATAGAATATATTATATGCTTACCAATGGCATTATTAGTTATCGGTGCAGTAATTGCAGTTGTGGTTGTTTCTGTGTCAGGTTGGGTTGGAAGAGACTCTATAAAAATAAAATAAAAACATTAGTCGACTTAAAGTTGACTTAAACTAAAAAAGGCATAACTAATGCACGGAATTTTCCTTACTTTTTGATTATTATCATTTTTATCATTTGAGGCTATCAAAGGTGATTAGAGTACGACTCATTTTGAATTGTTTTTGAGCAAGCCATGCATGTCCAATTAACCATAGCATGAGTGCGAGGCATATAATTATCATACTTGAGAGATTTGCATGTTGTATTACACCTGAAACTGTTCACTCCATATTGCTCAATAAACTTTTTATACCGCAGAATATACGTTTCCCCGACATGAATTGACGGGAATTAGAACAGTGCATTAGCTATATACATCAAATTGAAATTTAAAATCTATTCAACTGAACTTACTGTTTTTGAACTGGCGAAAGTTTCACATCCTATCCTGGAAGTTTCTTCATTTTTCAGGCCGTCTGATATATTTCTGCGGCGATTGGTTATTGACCCGTGACGGGGTCAAAAATCAGACGGCATGAGGAAACATCAAGGATAGAATGTGAAATTGTCGCCAGGTCAAAAAGTCATTTTCAATTTGATAATTTGATATTTTGCATACCTGGATGACTGAGAATTTATATAAAGTCTGCACAAAAAGTAACGCAGCAGTTATATATACAATGATAATAAACAATACAGTCACCTACCTGGACAACCGATTCTTTAGAAATGCTTAGTCGCGCTAAAAGTCGATCGATACATGTTAAAATCAGCACAATTCAGAGATACACCTTTTGCTATGAAATTAATTTTCTCGGTCAAATATAAAGCAATATTTTTTTTTCTTAAGTAATGTCAGTTAAAGACGTGGTGCTTGGATATACATTTGTTTAAAAATCCTGGTGTTAAAATTAAGCATCAAATTGTATCTTTTAGTGTGATATTTTTGATTTTTATAGGCCTTGAGTTCGCCTGCGAGCTTTTTACGGAATTGATTTTTTAGCGTCTCAAACTAATATAGTTTGCTAAAGAAAGATATTTCCCACCTCTGTAAAGCACATCGTGTGGGTCTATATATTATAGTTTTGTCAGAATTTCCGTTTTAATTTTACCCTTTTTCCTTCATGCTCTGAAAATGTCAAACTCGGTGCTTTTATCTCGTGCGCAACCAGCAGAAATAGTCGATATTTTCATTGTTGTCATCCAGGGCAATTTTCCATTGAAAAGCAAAGATCATGAAGATTGCCCGACTAGCGATTTGGTAGCCCAAATCCCCAATTGGGTTTTCTGGTAAATGAGGTGAATTTTAAAAATTTGCTCCCGTGATAGCCTGCAATTTCAATTTATATGGATTCCATGATTATGAAAACCATTTTGTCTGTCTGTGTGTTTGCTTACCTAGGTTAAGAGACGCACGCTTGAGGTTCATGAAAATCCACGGTCCAAACCTAGAAAAATTAGCGTATTATTATAGGGATTTTAATCTTCTGTCCCTCCTATCTCCATGTGAATTTTGTATGACCCCCCCCCCATCGCGGGTTGCCATTTTCATTACACCCTTCAGACTTGTGTTCGGGTTTCTGTAGAGATTCATCAGTGTTCGGGTTTGTTTTTAATTTGACATGTAGGCCTATATAGGCCTAACCATATTTGTCATAATGAAGCGCTATACCTAAATGTATAGCTATGCTATATATTATTATGTAATATCATGTACATGTAGGCCTATAGGGTGGGGTGGGTGCAGAGGTGTGTGAGGTGGGTAGTGGGGGTGTATGCAGGGAAACTTTGGTGTGGTAATCAACACACTTTAACCATGACTTTCAATGCAAGGCTTATTGTTGCCACAAATGTTTTTTTTCCTTAAGGTTATTTAATAAGTTTTATAAACTTCCATGTTTAACCTGGTATTGTTTTGGCTGCTTCATTAGGGCCTATGACTTTCGGTGGGTTTCCAAAAGCAGTTTCAAACAAACACAAACAAAAGGCACCATACCCAGTCACCTTCATGACAATTGAAACACTAGGTCAAGTATTAACATCCAAGTTATTCTGTTTTTAGGCAAGCAATTTTAAATAATTGCTTGAACAGGTTTTTGTTTAAAAACAAACAATGAAAATGAATGGTTCTTATAAGGCACAATCTCTGATGAGGAACTCAAAGCGCGTAAAGCACGAAATTTACAAACAAACATAAAAACAATCAATTTATAAAGATGTTTAAAAACAAAAACCTGTTTAAGTTAACAATGATAATGAACGGTTCTTATAAGCCACAATCTCTGATGGTTCTTATAAGGACAATCTATTTCTGGCGTTTAAATAACGAAAGTCTGGGGCGTTACGCCGGGGCGTTACGAAGGTTATTTCTTTGGAAGTGTGTTCCAAACAGTTTGCTTGATCATAAAACATACAGCGTAATATAATGTTTTGTAAAAGAAAGTTTTGTTTAAAATATTGCCCAATTGCATGTAAGCCTTCGGGCAAAGTTGTTTTGAGGAGAAGCAAATTTCAACACATTGGTCCGAATCACTCACGTGATGATGAAATATCCTCATCGTGCTATAAACATGATCAGTATAGGAGCGCTATTAGGCCTGGGAATTTCGTTGCTATATTGAAGTTCTGGCAACACTGTATCATGCCGGTATTCCTATTAAACCCAGGGATATCGATCCACAATGCTAGTATTATTAGCCTTATATTTCACGCGTTGATTTTGAACAAATTTCAGCCGGTGAAAAAATGGTGAAATCAAAACGTAAATTCTGACAAAACTATGATATATCGCTCACGGTGATGTGCGTTAGAAAGTTGGGAAAAATCCATCATTAGCGAACTATATTACTTTGAAAAGCTAAAAGGTTGATCCAAGAAAAGGCTCGCGGACAGAGTTTAAGCCTATCAAAATCGAAAATCTTACACGAAATGACTGAATTTCACGCCTAAGTTTAACACTAGGATTTGAAAAAAATAAGTATCAAGCACTACAATTTGACCTGACATTTACTGAAAAAATAAAAATGATTGCATTTCATTTGGCCGAGAAAATTAATTTTACATTGAAAAGGTGTAACTCAAAATTTAGCTCGTTTCAACACCAAATTCGATCGTTTGTATTGCCACATTAAATGACTGAGTGAGCCTTGCTAAACAAAAGAATCTGTTGTCCAGGTTGCTAACTGAATAATAATTGTTTCCACAATATTTCTACATAGAAAGAAGAATGATTTATTCACGCGCATTTTGATACCCCATTTGTCAAAATGTTGTATAATAATAACAACACAGTAGAGCTTTTAAAGGAAAATACCCGAATTTAAAAGTTGCAGTTTACAGCGATCAATGATTATTACGCAAACATTGTGACACGTAACCCCCACTCCATTATCTTTGCGCTGACTTCAAATCAATACAAATAGCTGCAACTTTTAAATTCGGGCATTTTCTTTTTAAACACTGCTGAATTGTTAATATTGAACGAAATTGGACAAATGGGGTATCAAAATGCGCGTAAATAAATCATCCTTCTTTCTATGTTGAAATATTGTGAACACAAGTATTAGTTCTGACGCTATAGACGTATTTAAATCAGCTGTCTTACTTTTTGTGCAGTCTTTATATATTGTGAATTATCGAATTATATTATTACAATGCTTACCAATGGCATTATTAGTTATCGGTGCAGTAATTGCAGTTGTATCTGTGGTTGTTTCTGTGTCAGGTTGGGTTGGAAGAGATTCTATAAAAATAAAATAAAAACATCAGTCGACTTAAAGTTGATTTAAACTAAAAAAGCATTTAAAATTAAAATCTAGTCATGGGGGTTTTATTATTGTTTGAGTGAAAAATTTCACATCCACTCTTGGATGCATCGTCAGCAGGTCAGGCACACTAATCTTCTGGCGCATCCCCCGAGCGACTCTTCAGCCACCTTTTAACACTGTTTTAAGTTACCTGATGTAACCTGCGGTAAAAGAGTTACAACCGAAAAATTAAAAACATGAACATTGGACACGAAGTGGTTTCGTCTCAAAAAATGATGTTGTTTTTATTCTATTTGTCTAATCCTTGGTTTTTCGCATTTGTGCACATTTGAATCAACCCGATTAGTGTCACTCCCAACTGAAGTGTAAATAATTTCTTGAAGACAAACTAACTTTGGGATGGTTTAAAACGACTCCCAGTATGTATTTGCGACTTTTGAATACAAATAACAAATTAGAAACATGCTCATGTTCAAGTGGGCAGAAACAGGTTTTCAGTTTTGAGAGCATGTCAAAAACAGCGAGGGCGCCGTTACGGGCTGCTACTGGGAAAATGAGGTGAAATACTACCCATAAATTGAAACATGTTAAACTTTTATTTGAAATCGACTGGTTATCATAAAATATCTCAAAAAAAATCCTAAAATGACTAATAAATCCTGTCATTATGACGTCAGATCAATGGTTCATTATATCCCGTATTTTTATATGAATTCCTTAATATGTGGGACCAATTTCTCTACCCATGTAAACAGAACTTATAACCTTTTCATACCTTAAAATCCTGTCCATCAAAATGAACCAAAAAACATACAGATATGTGTTTAGAGTAGCGTATTGAAGCATAAAATCTATGATTGAAGTAATCATGTGTTTAATTTTTGATTTTAAGATATGAACTTGTGAAAAGTTATAAGTTTCTTTTTGAGCTTTAGTTTATATGTACACATGTGGATTGTTATTGTTTCTTTTTTTATCTTAAATGATTAAAAAGGGCTGCCATAGAGGAATAATATGATGTCGTTCAGGGTGCTAGAGTGCAACAGGCAACACAATCTATGGCACTTGTTTCATATGATTTTAATTAAATGATTAAAAAAGCTTGAGGGCTGCCACAGCGGAACAGGTAAAAAAGTGATGTCGTTTAGGGTGCCACAGTGGAACAGGATAAAGTCTAATGGCACTTGATTCATATGATTGTCATATTATGATTGAAAAAGCACGAGGTCTGCCACAGCGGGACAGTTAAAAGACTGATGTCATCGAGGGTGCCACAGTGGAACAGGATAAAGTCTATGGCTTTTCATATGGTTGTCGTATTATTATTAAAAAGGTATGCAACCTGTCACAGTGGTGTCGGTAAAATGATTAAAAAGGGCTGCCATAACGGAATATTATGATGTCGTCCAGCGTGCCACAGTGGAACAGGAAAAATCAATGGCACTTGTTTCACATGATTGTCGTATTTTAATATCTTAAAAGATATAAAAGGCATGTCACAGTGGTGGTACAGGAAAAGTCTATGCACTTGTGTTATATGATTAATTAAAAAAGCACGAGGGTTGTCACACTGGAATAGGTAGGAACAAAATTATGTCGTCAAGTGTGCCACAGTGGAACAGAAAAAAAATATGTGGAACTTGTTTCATATCATTGTCGTATTATAATTAAAAAGACACTTTGAGGTCTGACAAAGCGGAACAGGTAAAAAAAAAAGGTAATATCATCCAGGGTACCACAGTGCAACCGGCAAAAAATCTATAGCACTTGTTTGTCGTATGATGCTTGCCACAACTGAGCAGGTAAAAAAAGTGATGTCATCCAGCCTGCCACAGTGGAGCAGGAAAAATGTATGGCACTTGTTTTATATAATTGTCTTAAAATAATGATTTAAAAAAGCACGAGGGCTGCCACACTGGAATAGGTAAGAAAAACTGATGTCGTCCATGGTGCCACAGTGGAACAGAAAAAAATCTATGGCACTGGCTTCATATGGTTGTTGTATTATAATCAAAAAGGCACGAGGCATGACACGCAGCGGAACAGGTAAAAAAGTGATGCCATCCAGGGTGCCACAGTCGAACAGGAAAAAACTTTCATAATGATTGTCGTACTATGATTGAAAAGGCCTGCCATAGCGGAACAGCTAGGCAAAGTGATTTCGTCCAGGCTGCCACAGTGGAACAGACAAAAAACCCTATGGCACTTGCATATGATTCAAAAGGTACAATGTATGATGCTTGTCACAGCGGAACGGGTCATATGGAAAGGTTTCTATAAGAAAACGATTCTCTTATGAAACACCATGCGCACAGTTTCCACCTCGATACACCTGAGCACACATTTTCGTCCAAGAGCTTCCAAGCAGAGAACAACAAGTAGTAAATGTCTCCACCACAGTCTTTAATTATTACACTACACGGTTGAGTGCATAGCAATGTTAGAGCTGTGGAGCTTCTAGCTGAAAAATTGGCCTCTTTGATTGCTTTTTGTTGAAACCTCAAGTGTTCCCTTCATCCAATCAAGAGTTTTTTTGTTATATCAAACGATTTAAAAAAAAAATATTTATACCATTCGGCCCGTAGGCCTGGCACAGCCCAATATTGCAAAAGCAATAAATTAAAGGGAGGCCAAAACATCAAAAATAAATAGAAAACTTAAACCAAAAACACAGAATAAACAAACACCAAACGGAACTGGCTAGCCAAGATTGGCACGAAGGGCTGACTTAAAGGAATACAGCGAATTACATTGGATAATGTCCTCAGGGAGGTAGTTCCAGAGTTAACACTTCCCCATGAAACACTTGTCGTCACTAGGTCAACAGATAACGCAATTCAATGTTATAGCAAGGCGAATGTGGAAAATCTGTTCAAAACTACCAAAAGTGTTCCTAATAATATTTTTCAAATTTTATGTCATTAAATGAAAAAGCACACTTATATTGTCCATATACTAGCGTCACTAGAATGAGCAATGGTCAATTCTCTTTAAATTGCAAATCTTGTGTTTTTGTCATACGGTTGTAAATTCAATGAACTGTGACTTTTAAAAAAGAGCGCTTACAAATTGATATGAAAAAAGGTGATGTGGTCCAGGGTGCCACGATGGAACAGGAAAAAAATATGCCACATGTTTCATATTATTATCGTATGTGATTATGTCGTCTAGCCTGCCACAGTAAACAGTAAAAATATATGCAACTTTTGTGACTAATGCACGATGTGCTGTACTCCCAATTCGTGACACCTGTTTTTAATCACTTTTCATGACTGATTAATATTATAGTAGTAATAAAATAATTACAAGTTTCGTGACCGCTTACATGAAGGTAACACCCAAATTAGACATACGGCTGGTTTTAATAACATACTAATTATAATATATATTTTGCAATATATTGAATTTTTGGTAGGGAAAAGTTTATAAAATGAGTAGATTAAGATTGGTAAAGATATATGCCTATTATAGGCCTACATGTATGTTCTTAGTGTAGCACAATAAAAGTACTTGGATATAAAGTACATGTTTATTTATTTATTTATTTATTTATTTATTTATTTATTTATTTATTTATTTATTTATTTATTTATTTATTTATATATTTTTCATAAAATGCTAGAGTGAACAATAGCTCATGAGGAGTGACACAGGTCAAGAACTAAAATAGGCACATATGCATGAAAGTAAAAGAGCAAGGTACACCAAATTGATGTGGTGGGGGAAACAAGTAAAATACAGACTACACAGTATGCAAGGGGGGAGCAGCAAATGTAGGCATAACAAGTAGGCAAAGTTCGATAGCCAAAAATTACCAGTTCCAAGGCCCACAGAAGTGCTAAACCTGCAAAAACAACAAGGATCAATGGGAATACAAACGTGCACTAGAACGAGTGCTTAGAATCACTGTGCATACAAACAGACACGATAAACCAATCAATCAGTGTAGGCACAAAAACAGGCAAAGTTCAATGACCTAAAATTGCCAGTTCCAGAGCCCACAAAAGTGCCTGAACCCGGTGTCTGAAAAAACAGTACAAATGTACACTGGAAGTGATGGAAATCACTATGAACATAGCAGACAAACAAAACCAAACGGACAAAAAAAACCCCTGACGTTTCGGGCAGATAAACTGCTCTTCTTAGGAACAGACAACAAATTGAAGGCAACTTCAAATTGAACTCAGTAGCAAGTAAGTCCAATTTGCTCCTATTGAGTAAAGACACAGCTTTTTTGCTCTGAGTTTGCTGTCTTGTTTCCTACTGTTTGCTGTCTTGTTTGCTACAGTCAATTTGCTAGTGATCAATGCTGGTAAACCTTCACTGAAGAATAGCTCACGGAGCTATCGGAAGACTTCCATTTTATTGACATAGATGGTTTCAAAAAAATGAGACGGGTGTATTAAGGTATACAGTAACCATGTTCAGGAGTGACAATTTGGCTAGTACTCTTTCAAGTATCTTGTTCTACAAACTTATTGACCGCTCCTCATACATTATATCAAATAACTATTCTACATACACTATCCCCTAATATAAATTGTACGTATAGACAAGAAATGACATATAACTCACCCATCACACACTGGCAGGCTTCTCCTTGCGCATCACAGAGAGTCTCTAACACAGGACTATTATCGTCTGTACGATAGAACTTAATGCATTTTCTAGCTGTTACCAAAACAAAAAATAATTTAAAAATTCTAACAAACATTTCAAAAGTAATTACTGTTTGTCATGTTCACAATTCTCATCACCACTAGTTCCCAAGCTGTACATTATCTTCAACTACACAAAACACACCTCACACACAAACAAGCACACCCCGACAGGAGCCATGCTGGTTATTGTTGAAACATGTCTTGTATTTTTCTTGCTTTTAAAATCAGAGGTCGTCCAACTAGCTACCCTTCAATATTTCTCCCACCTTCTCTCCTTTCCCCTTTGTATCCCCCTCTCTCCCCTGCTCCCTCCAGTCTGAACTTTTCTCTCAGCTTCATAGTCGTCATGGCTGTACAAGGTACATTGTCAGCTCAAAAGGTGCACATGTTACGGAGTTTGGTTGTTATTTTTGTACACATTTCGCCATGATTATAAATGAGACAAACAAAACTATTCATTGTGTATGTACAAGGTGTCCCATAATAAGGTTACATGTAGAAATTGTTTGCTAAGTTTCGATTCCGTTTCTTAAAAGCGACTTAACTTATGAGCGCAAGATGACATGGGTGTTAAGAGTGCCTAACCATCAAAATATCTCACAATTTAAGTTGAACACAATCACACTTTTGTTTTCAGATATTTTTCTTTATTACTTTTTATGTTTCTCTTATTTTTCATTGTTGAACTTATTGCACAAAAAAAAACATATTGAAAAATTAAATATTGTACACTGAAAATAAATCATTTTTGGAGCTTCTTGACTCTTGGTGGTAACAAATAAAGGAAATAGGAAATGGTTATTTGATAAGAACATGTTTTTGGTGAAAGCAGTTCTGCACACTGTATCTCCTGTTATCAACATAGTGAAATGAAAAGCAATCTTTTGCATAGGGCTTGCTTGGATTTTGTTGACTTGAAATCGCGGCTATTTGTTTTTTTTTACATTTCTGACTGAACTCTCGAAATAAAATTGAATTAAATTAAATTAAATTAAATTAAATTAAATTAAATTAAATTAAATTAAATTAAATTAAGTTTTATTCGTTGTTTATCAGAATAAAATACCGCATCTGCCATGCTATGGTTGTGTCTACTCAAATGCCCCGCCAAATGCACGGTGGCCGTGACGGTGGTATAATGAACCTCATGTTGCATTATGTCAAGTAAAGAGCTTGGTCAGGAATGCCTGGAATGTGGGCTAAGTGCGTAGGTTGTGAACTTGACATTCACAGGGGTACTAGTAGAGGGTACATAGATTATGTCATGAAAAGGATATTCATATTTGTTAACACTAACTTAGATTATTTTCAAAAATCTACATGTAACCTTTTTTGGTACACCCGGTACGTGTGTGTTGGTGTCTACTATACTTACTAGGTAGATAATAGTCATAGACTTTCACTGGTACTGGTTGTACATTGCCGACTTCAAAGTCTTGTTGAGCTTCAAAAGTCACACAGAGTGGTTGTACAGCATCACCGCCAGGAATCTCAAATCATACATGCATGAAATATATTATGTTACTGGTATTTTAAAATATGCCTATGACAAGCCCATCTCTCCAATCTCCATTCATTTTCATCTCACAAAATGGAAAGCCACATATCTTAGCATACTGGCATACTAGGTAAAATTTCAGGCCAAAATTGTAAACTCGCCTCACTGACACGCTATATAAATGATTGACTTATAATTGATTGACTTTAATGCTAAGCTAAAATGGACCAAATTGAGGATAATTGTGGCCTAAAACAGTCCAGCATCACAAATCTGAGGCCATATTTCGAGTTAGGACGGAGCAACAGTGCAGAGGTGAATGCAATTCTTAATGAGGTTATTTCCTTTTAGGTAGGTTGCAAAATCAGGTACTCCATCCACATGCTGTGATATAAATTATATGGAGTACCGTTCGTAAAAGAACCCGCGGCTGCCTGACAGGGGTGGCATAATGTATTCTAAAAGGGTTGTTTGTTATTTTATTTGTTTTTAACTATTACTATTTTTAAATTCTCTGCAACTATTTTGGCATCTAAACTATTCATAAATGATTTAGTCTGGGTTAAGGCACACTTACATTATCTGCATAGAAGACGACAGAGCGATCTGTAACTTCATAAAACTGGATAAGTGGCGTGTCATCTGTTACCTGGTCAATAAACCGTCAATAAAAATCAATGATTTGAAGAAAAATTCAGAATTGAAAAGACACTTGAGGTAGTATTTTTTCCAAATATCACAATTTCTCTAAATTTTAACTTGACAACTATAATATATGGCAACAAGCTAAATGAGTGATGTTGACTTAATTCCACGTAGGGAACTTGGTTTCCCTGAAGACCAGTGTTTTGAATACTTTTCGCTACTATATTGTTGAATACCCTCCATTGGCTTCCGGTGAAAAAAAGAATGAACTTTACAATCATACAACTGCATATCGGGTAGGCCTAGGCATATTTACAAGATCTTGTCACACTTTGTAATCATGCATCCACATTCATCTAGAAGCACTCGGCGGCTCATCACCTGACAAAACTAGGCTCTATACAGTTCGCTCTAATAAACGAGCCGGGGATTGCTGTTTCACTGTTTTCGGGCCTCTGTTTATGTTAGAGAAGCGGAATCTGCGGCTGCTTTTAAGCGGCTTCTGAAGACATACTTTTTTCCTAATTTGTAATTTATTATTGTTATTTTTATTTTGTTTTCCATATATATTTTGTTTTGGAACAAAAGCGCTGTGTTATTTGTAGAACGCTATTATAGATATGTGCTTTAATAATAATAATAATAATTACGCAAGTCAACAGTGGTTGTCGTTGGACAAGTTTGAGGCCCGAATCGTTGCGATCCATAACAACAGGACATTACTGAAAGTCGTGGGAAGTCATGTAGGGAAAATCTGCAGGAGTCACAATTGGGCTATCAAACCAATCACCAGTGAGATTTCAAAAAAAAAAAAAAAAAAAAACTCGAGTGGAACAAGCAATATGAATGCACAGACTGATGGTTTGTAATTAATTGAGTGATCCGTCATCCGTGCAGATAATAGGCGTGACTTGTAGGTACAAACATGGAGCTATTATAAAGATGGAGATGAAATAGATTACGTAACGCATTGAAACCTTGTGCCGATTTGAAATCTGACAAGCTATTCATCGAAAGGTACCTTTTGTTTGGGACAAAGGGCTTCCGCCATTAAATCGGTAAGCTGACCCGACAGTGTATTAACGCTTTACCTAGCAGGCTACTGTCAATAAGTGATCAAATGAAAGTCGCGTGAAAGCGCTTACTTTAACGAAAAGTACCCTTTGTTAGCATAACACACAAGGGTGTGATTGAGTAGCCGTAATCACAAAAGGCACACATTAGCCGCTGATGTATAGTTCGTTGTCACCCCACTGACATTAGGTGCTTCATTTAAATAAATTGAATGCGCTTGCTGATGATTACACATCAAAGCTGACATGTCTGCATGTCTGTATATTGTATAATGGTAATAGCTACGTAGGCCTATACATGTAACATATAATAAGTATACCGGTACAGGCCTATATAAAAGTTGTTTCACAAATTGACATTTTATTTTATTTTAAGAAGGACTGAGAATGTCATAAACAGTGGCGTACTGAAGGGGGCAGTTCTTCTGTGAGAGGTCTTGGTAGGGGATGAGGGTGGAGGAGGGGATATGAAGAATGAGAGGGGCCGGACTGGAGGAAGAGAGAAAGAGGAAGAAATAAAAGAGAAATAAATAAATAGACGTAAATAAATAGAAAGGTAAGGAAAATGATAGGAATGAGAGGGGACAAAACGTAAGAGGGGATGGAAAAGGGAAGGGAGATAAGAAGAGGGAGTGATACTTTATCAAGGAAAGAATAAGTACAGAGAAAGGAAAAGAAAGGAATGACAAATAAATGTAGGCCTTATAATAATTATTATAGAAACTAAACACAGCCCCCCCCCCACACACACATAGGCCTAACAATAACAGCACTATAGGCAGCCATTCGATGATGTCAATGCCTTTATCCGTTACGTATTTAAAACGCCCAGTCAGATGTATTTTACACCTGCCAAGCACAAGTCACCAAATTTATAAACTTGGACGTTGAATGTACACTCTCATGAATATTGATTGGCAACATTTTCCAATATGTCAGCTCTCAAATCGGACACAATAGAACAATAGACCATTCAGTGCGTTGGGTACAAACATTTAGAAACGTTTTATTCTACAGAGATAAAAATGAAAGTTAAAATTTTCAAGCAAACAGTGTTGGTCTGAATCATTTCATCCAGCGTCACCAGCAATCACAGCTAGAGAGTCACAAGCAGATTTTGATTCGAACGGTTCAGATTTATTCTCTCTCTTTTTTTTTATTTGATTATAGCGCCAGTTTGCCTAAGCTCCATTTCTTCTTCTTTTTTATTTGTCACTCACCTTTTCCAAAGTCATAGCAATAGGTGTAAACCCTGATTGGAGACCCACATCAATAATAGACATGGAGGCATTTCCTGCACCATGGTATCTGCGAACAATAACAATAAAAATGCAAATGAGCTCGTAGTCACTGCGCTCTGATTGCCCATTCCATTTTTTCGTTATTTTATGACCTATTTTAGAGGTTCCGCAACAAGATGAGTAACTGACGTACAGGGTGTCCAAAAAGTCTCGATACCATTTTGAACTGTCATTTCTTTCACAAGGATTGCTCGAGGGGAAATCAAAATACATATTTGGAAAGAGTAAACTCATGCAAATAATTTGATATCAAACATATTACGTTTTCCTTCACTATTACAATATTAACATAAAAGATCAATCAAAAGTTCACCTCAAATTCAACACATCAATACTAGTAAGAAAAAATGAGAGCAGTTAGTGGATTCTTGGGATCCGGAGATGTGCTGTAAACTTATTGTATAGTTTTGTGTGTAATATGCCTAACTGCTTCACCATAGATAGATGGCAGGCCCGCGAATTTGGGCCGAGGAATACCCGGGGTTTGCATCGGGTTGTCCCGGATATTGGGGGGAGGGGTATTTGGTGGCCTCCATATCAAGAAGAAATCGCCAGAACTAAATCGTGATCAAGGACTGGAATTGCCATTCTTACACAACGCCCTTATTCGACCAAAAGTTGCCAATGCTCAACAAAAGAGCAAGTCCATCACAACATCATAGGACTTCTTATGCTGAAGATGTGTGTCGCACATCAAAAATTCAAGATTAGTTATTTTTTTGTGCTGGAAGTTAGTTTAAACTTTTAGGAAAACAAGTTCTGTTTGTGCACTCTAATAATTATTTTACTCAACCTGAGTAAAATCGTACTCCTTTTGATAGTAAAAAGGTCACAGCTCATTTGTTGAGTAAACTTGACTCAACGAAGGTTGGGTTGAGAAGCAACTTTACTCTTCCTTTGAGTAAACATTTTACTCAGTAAAGGAGTCAATACATGACTCCATAATGCAGTTATTGTTACCTACTGTATACCCACAACACAGAGGCACTCACAATAGGTAATTGACCTCTACTGGTAGCGCCGTGTTGTAGGTATAGGGCGGCAACTAGTTAGCATCATATATAAGAAAGTATAAGACCTATGATTTTAGTACTTGTTCTATAGTGAGATTACTTATTCTTTTTAATGTGTCTGCATTTTTAATCCGATACAAGTTTCGGTAACGGGGGACCATACATTTGTGTATGATAAGTAAAATGGCAGGAGATCGCATGAAACTCAAGTCAGAGAGAGCCCAAACCAGTGTGAAGCCAACCGGAAATGGTAACCATGGCAGTCAAGTGGCCCATTTTAGGCGCTAATTGTAGTAGATGGAACTAGTTAACACTGGGTTATTGTTGGCACTTGACAAACAGTACTTAAACCCGGTAAGTGTTGTAAGGTGATGGACAATTTACTGTAGACATAACTGCATAACTGCACTATGCAACATTTTGTTGAGATAACCTTACTCAACAGTTGAGCTGTGACCTTTATAACTCAACAGGGTGGTAAAACCTTACTCAATCCACAAGGAGTAACATTTTGCTCTGTATTTGAGTAATTTGTTTGCTCAACTGTTGTGCAACATATATTTGACCCAACTGATATTGAGCAGACTGCTTGATAAACTGTTGAGCAACATGAAGTTGACTTAACTGATATTCAGTAACACTTTTGATATATGTAAAATGAAACACTTAAACTTCTGCTGCAGATATTCTGATTTTATATTCCTCACACTTCAAAAGAATGCTATCAAGATTCATGTAACTGTGGTGTTGTTACCATTTAATTCACATAAAATAACACAAAATCGTCAAGAGCATAATATCTTGTGCAAACAAAACACAATTCTTTTGTCTCCTCTTGGTTCTCCACTTTATATGACATGGCTCCAAAATGACTACACATGCTCAAAAATCAGAAGTCCTCTAATGTTATACTGTCAGTCACAATAATGGTTTATTGTCAAGGGTACAAAATATAAATTGCTCCAAAGCTGTCTTACAAATGGCTACAAATTCTTCGTCTATATCAATATTAAACTACTCAAGTAGTTCTGCATTATTAAGTTACCAGAATATGAAGTGACAAATATTAATTAGCCATTGGTTCTCATGTGACATTTAGATCACAAAGCACACATGAACTAGACATCAGCAATAGTGCAAACTGTTCTCTCTTTCGTTTTCCTCTTGGGAAGAAGAACGATTCTCATCATTTTCTATGCAAATCAGAGCAATTGTATTATATGACCTTTATAATGTTCATCATATCCTTTACACCAGGTATTCGACTAGGTTCCTCTACCCCACAGATTCCAGGTAGTCCAACTTGAGTGTCTCTCATTCAAGCTATCCAAGCTATCAGAAAAATCCAATTTCACGCATTCCTACACCTCAATGGCTGCCATAGCTGGGTCTCTGCTAAGTCTATCCCACCAGAAATGTGAAATGATGCGTCCTTGGCGGGAATTTTAAACTGCATTCCATCACCCGTGTTACAATACAATACAATACAATACAATACAATACAATATAACATCGATTTTAAGCGGCTTTAATCCACCCAATTAAGCAGTGTGATGTGCCCTCAGTAATTTACTTGATTTTATTTCAATTTACTTTATTTCATGAGAGCTAAAACTAAAAAAAATGGGAAAACCAAGAATTTGTGTATTACAACATGTTTTAGGGGAAACCCCTTTAGTTACAGTAAACAAACTCAATCAGAGTTATTAATAATCTGGGACATCCCACTATTCTAGAACATTCTCTATTATTTTAGGAAATCCCCAAAAAGTGAATGACAGAATGGTCTATTAATAGATTTTGGTATTTTGGTTTTTGGTTTTTGGTATATAGTTTGTCCCTTGCAGAGTAACATGAGGGATTGTTAACTCTACATGTGTTGGGTGTCATTGTGCTTCCCAAAGAGGTACATTTTAACCAGTTTACATACCCAATAATGTGCTATTTTTGATACAGCTACGAAGGAGATTTTTGAGTACACAAACGTGCTCCTCCTCATCAAAGGATTAAAGTTTTTCTGTCGACTTGCTGGTGTATGGTTTACAAAACAACACATCTGTCAAATACAGTGGAGCAGTGCCGAAAAAAGCCTGTTTCCTGGAGATTGGTGAAAGATGCACCATTTTTGGAGATAGCAGCGCAAGGAGATAAGTGTTTGTCGAAAGCAGCGCTAGGGGATAAGCGTTTGGAGAAAGCAGCGCAAGGAGATAAGTGTTTGAAGAAAGCAGCGCAAGGAGATAAGTGTTTGTAGAAAGCAGCGCAAACGGATAAGCGTTTGGAGAAAGCAGCGCAAGGAGATAAGAGTTTGGAGAAAGCATGCAACACGTGGGGATTTTGTTCACAAGGATATTTATAAATACAAGCGTACAATGGACTTCGCTGATTTTTGCAGGACAACTGGATAAGGATATGTACACCAGAACTCTAAGATCACCAACAAGAAAACTGCGGGTTAAGTACTGATTAATTAAAACTGTGATTGTGTGACTATATTGTATTATGCAATTGTTGTTATATGTACCAATCATATTTTACTTTCAATTAAACACTTAGATTTTGTTAGCTTAATCAATCAGTTTATATGTGTTGTGCATTCGTGTGAATTTAAGTAAAAGGTGCAGTGGTTTTGGCCTTGAGTCAGTACGACTCATAACGGTAATCACAATACCAGTTTGGTACGCCGGGAACCCAGTAATGGCCGAATATATTATGACCATCACTTGGCTCGTTGGATTCGTCTATAAGATCAAAAAGGATATAAAAAAAACTTACTGTGAGAACATTTCTCTTGAGAGAAAAACAAGTGAATACATGACAATGTATGATAAAGAAATGTTTTACCCCCTCCTTTGACAGGCCAAAATGCGTGCCCCCGCACCTTGCTTGCCAAAAAATCAAAGCCCAACCCCAACCCCCAATTTCTCCACCCCTGTGAGGGGCATAATTATTGCACAGCACAAAACATATGGGTACTACATGGCCATACAAATTGGATTGCCAAAGAATCAAAGACCCTTCCATTTTTCCACATGGGGGGGGGGCTCATATTGCATAGCCCCTTACCACATGTACATACGCATAATTTTGGCCTATATACATAATTATATAAATACTCCAGGGTATTCAATACGACGTAAAATTCTGTCCTCCACAATTCGCTGTCGTAGTGCACGTTAGAATATGGCCGTTGCTAGGTGAACTGGCACATCAAAATTCGGAACAGGTGTATGAGCCCAGGCCTGGAGCAGTAACCAATGGTTACTAACGTGCACTACTACAGCGAATAAGCGTGCTTATAGTGAGCCAGATTAGCCGGTATTTAGCGTATAATAACGTATAAGCAAGGGGGTGACACTAACTTCACGGTTGTTCTATTATCAACGCAAACCTATGACAAATCCCGCTGGTTTGCTAGTTAGAAAATGAGGCCAGTTATCGATCGGATATGAATAATTAATTTCGATCCCTTTTAGGGTTGGAAAATAACGACGCCGTTAGTTTTGCGAACTCTGCCTGTTCAATGCGAGTAGCAAGCTTGAAAGCGCGCTAGCTAGCAGAGCTGGGAGTAATCCGGTGATGGCGCACTAGTATTTCCCATCAGCCACCAGTGACTTGTTTTTTACAGAAAGTCTACTAATTTGATAATGGAATAACCTTTCGCAATAGTAATGTCGAAATTAGGAACTTGTGTCAATAATACGACGGTAGTGAATCACTTGAATTTGATACGATATTCAGCCAGCGATTTAGCGATAAAAAAACCTTTGACCACTGACCTGACCTGAAGCACGTGAGGCGCCATATTCGTTTGTTTTTATTTCCTCGTGTGATAATAAATATCATTCAAATTTACAGTTGTCGGCCGTGAACGTAGTTTATTACTGGCCTAAGAAGTTTGTTTTTAAAAACAAGTAAATAATCATCACTCACCGTTCTATTTGATCTTGTGGATTTCCCAACACGTAATAAATTGAAACGCCACTACCGGATTGCTCTCAGGTAGTAAAGCGGGCGCACTTTCAACCTTCGAAGCTTGCCATTCACTACCGCTGGTAATATTAATTAAGTGATGTCACTGATGTGCAGCGTTTCTGGAATAGCACTTGTATCGTGCATGTATAATTTGAATCTGTATTTAATATGTGCATGCATATTACAGGAGTTTAGGCCCATTGAAAAAACAATTGAATAATTTAGGAGATTATCAGGGGCTGTGCAATAATTATGAGTCCTGGGGAGGGTAAAATTGGGGTGAGAGAGGTGCGATTTTGGCCTTAAAACGCTTTAAAAGGCTTAGGATAACCGGGGGGGGGGAGGTACTTGGATTATTTTTCGACGGAGATGTGCGGCCCGAGCTTCCGAACCCATAACCATTTCTAAGGGTCACGATTTTACCGAAAATAGGTACCCATATCTAAGGATTGTCAGGAAAGTAAGAACCCATATCTAAGGATTTGAGCTTGAAAATAGTAAAAACAACATGTTTTTCCCCCGGGGGAAAAATAGCACGGAAAATCTTAAAGGGAGACCCATGTCTAAGGATTTGTCGTGGAAAACCTTGTACGTGAGTCCCCCCCCCCCCCCCCCACCCCGAGATAACAGTAAAGGTCCAGAAACGCTTATGATATGGAAATTTTAATTTGAACAAAAATTCTTTAATCACTATTGACGGTTTCGTCTACCATGGTCAATAATGAGTAAAATATCGGTTTAGTTTAAAAAAAAAGTTTTCTTACTGTAGGCCTACATCTACAAATCTGATATATTTAATCATTATTTGGGATCCCAATAATTTGAATGTCCAACAGGGGGTGGTCACAATATTTTTGGCAGGCTGAGAGGGGAAAGCGATTTATTTATTTATTTATTTATTTATTTATTTATTTATTTATTAATTATAATTATTGAGGCTTGTTCAAGTAACTCACCTCTAACATTTCACGCACTCACTTGCACCGGCTCAATAAATCAATCAATCAGTTAATTAACCAATCAATCAATTCACAAACAATAAATATGAATAAATTATATGATATTCAATTTCGATCAATAGACATATCAAACCATCAAACAATGAATAAATGAACTGATCGACCTTTTTTTCTAAAGAGTGTGAGTGAGTGATTAAACAAAATAAATACATGCATAATTATTTACATAAATAAACAAATAAACAAATAAATAAATAAATAAATAAAAATAAAGAAATAAATAAATAAGAAAAATGTGAACAAATGGTATCGTTGAATTCACAAAAATAAACATTGCTGACAGGAGGACTCGAACCAACGATCTTTGCATCGCCAGTCTGATGCTCTACCACTGAGCTACGACGTCGTCTAGTGGTGAGAATCTAGTTTTTAGCTTATACAGTGTTCGTCTGTGACAATGCCGCCTCGTGAAATAAATATAAGTTATTTTTTTCAATTATCTTTTTTTTTCAATAGAGCCGTAACATTTTGTTTAAACATTTCAATTTTTATTTTCTTTAGAGCAGAGACAAATATTTCCCCTTTTCTACAATTTGAGCCCAAAATAAGAATCTACTTCTTTACTACTGATTTAATGTTACACGTCTCACAACAGATATTTAGCTGGCTTAGTGGTCTTGCACTGTGCTTTTTAACCGGGAGGTACCGAGATCGATTCCCACCTCTGCCTGTAATTTTTTTCAAGCCTGGGAAATAATAAGTTTATTTGGCTTCACAACGCTAAATTATTCATGACTTGCCTAACCTGGTGGTGTAAAGTGCTCCCCATAACATATGAATATTAAGCAATAACACAATGGCTAATTTAAATAAGAATGCGTCACATGCAAATGAGGGATTGCCCTCTCCAGGAATTGCTTCATGGTATAAGTACTGCAAAATCAATTGTTATTGCAGTATAATCTTTCTGTATACATCCACTATAAACACGCTCAAGATAACACTGGGCAATTTGCCTGATAATAATAATAATAAAATAGGTGATAAGTATGAATGGTTGTGGAATCGATCTAGAGACCTGTCTCTCTGTTATCTTAAGCTATCCTCCAACATGGGTTCCACCAGGAGGGTGAAAGTGCATATGAACAATGCCGGAAACTACGTCACGCTATTGTTCGACCTAGGCTACATATTTTATAACGCATGCGTGTTCGTCAATACAGCTTTAGTCTCCTCCACCTTCGCAACACGGTACGTGGAGTGTCTGGAATCACACTGACGGCGGAGGAGAATACTAGCTGGTCAGACAGTTTAATTTTATCAAGCATATAAAGCGCGCTTCAGACTCCGTATTGTACGTACAATATTGTATGTACAATACTTTTCGTGACGTCAAAAAGTATTACACGTGCAATAAATAGTATGTACCGGGAAAATATATATTGTGCTACAATCATTGGTTGCTTAATTGATACGTAGTTGCCAAATTTCTAAGAGTGGTAAATTTAGTGAGTGTTCGTGCACGGAATGATGAACATCTTTTTATGTCTTTTTGTATTCAACTGTACTTAATATTAAAAGGCCTATTAATACTAACGATATTAATAATATTAAAATTGTAATAATAATATAAATGGCGCATTCAGTTCTTATTTATTTATTTATAGATTTATTTATTTAGGCCTATTTCTTATTTATTTATTTATAGATTTATTTATTTAGGCCTATTTGTTTATTTATTTATTTATTTGTTTATTTATTGATTGATTGATTGATTGATTACTGATTGATTAATTGATTTAGCGAATCATTTATACTGACATTTAGTCATATATTGGTTTAGTCAGTTTCGTAAGTATTATTTGTAGGCCTATGTATTTATTCTGGTTTTGATTTGATTGATACTGATATTTTTATTGTTTTTTAAAGTTTTGGCATATAACGTTATACATTATAACACGTTGTGTTTTGAATTTGCAACAGCTTTTTACATGTTGATATCGTTGAGGCATGTTATGATGGTGTATGTCATAGACCTACTTATGATCATCCCAATACATCCATAAACGTGTTAATGTGAAACGAGATTACTTGAAATATATATTTCAGAGTTGAAAGAGTTTCAACTACACCAGGCACAAAAAGAAACTCGTCAGTTATATTCATCCTTGCTGTTCAATAACTTGATAATTTTGGATAATTCTGAAATATACATTTTGTTAACTGGACTTTGCTTTCGCATTTGACACCCTGTTCGTGAAAAACGAACAAGAATTGACCAAGATATGCGCCTCCAAAGCCTCAAACCCCAAAATCAAAAGTTGCATTTTCAACGATTTTCAATGGGAACGCATCGTTGTATTGCACACAATCAATAAAGCACACACAGTGTAACAGGCACAATTGAATCGTTAAAATTGCAACTTTTCATTTTGGGGTTTGAGAGTTTGGAGGCGCATATCTTAGTCAATTCTTGCTCAATGTTCACGAACAGGGTGGCAAATGAGAAAGAAAAGTCCAATTAACAAAATTTATATTTCAGAATATCCAAAATTATCAAGTTATTGAACAGCAAGGATGAATATAACTGACGAGTTTCTTTTTGTGCCTGGTGTATACTAACATAATTCTGAAATATGTCTCTCTGATTGGTTGATTGTCAAGAGGATTACGGCATCCTCAAAGCCTCTTGCTGTAATTCTCTAATCGATATCTATTATAGGACCGATCTTTTGAAATCCATACAACCGTGTCAAATGAAATAGTCTCGGATCATAGTTTGTGGACGATGCAACATTGATACGTCAGATTTCGGAATTGTATTAAAAATAGGCACAAATCACATTGAAGAGGTTGAATGCTGGCAAAAGTAGCTAAAATAACTATGGGTCGAATTTACATTAATCAGTGTCCTGGGCCAGGATAACATTTAGGACTCCTTCGCATTCTAAAACAATACTTTGAACACCAAATGTCCTTGCTTTCATTTTCTCATTTAATTTGTTTTAATTGTAATTAATTTCTTTGTCCACTGGCTCTGTGGTAAATCCGGTATTGCCAAATATTTATCGTCCATTACCCGTGTTAATCTATTTATTTATTAAAATGCACCATCTATTAAATTCCTGTAATACAATGTATAGGCCTAGTGTATTTGATAACAAATTTGTTTTTATTTTTTATTGGAATTTGGGTGCCATTACACGAGTTCATATATATAAAATATGTTTGGGCATGGCGGAATTAGTATATGATTAAAGATAGACATACTCTTAGGCCCCTTTTTTTAATGTTTGTACATTATTAATATTAATATTTATGTACAAAATGCAAACGAATGTATATATATTTGATTGTATTGTAAACATTAAATTTGATGTTTACTCATAATTATGTCTGGAAAGTCAGGGAAAAACTAAGGAGCATCGGTATTTAGTTTCCCGGGAAAGTGGATCAGATGAGCAGTGAGTAAAAGCATTCGCCCTAAATCTTTATTTGATTTTGATTTTTTTATGAATTTATTAGGCCTACTGTTAAAGTGCAGAAAAAACCTCAAAACGCACTCTAGGATTTTTCATCAGCAACAGTAGACATTTTTCTTGCATAGATTTTCTGGTGTCCTGGCTTGGATTTAGCAAACAATGAACCGTCAGGGTTATAGCGCGTTATTTAATCTGATTCAACTAGTCGTGGCACGTATATTTATTGCACGTGTAATACTTTTTGACGTCACGAAAAGTATTGTACATACAATATTGTACGTACAATACGGAGTCTGAAGCTCGCTTAATACCTGAACAATCACCGTCATTTGATCGATTTACTACAGAATATATTGTATATTCAAAATATAATTTTAGTATTGTAAACCTGTTAACTTATATATTTGTGTACTAATGTATAAGGACACGTGAATAAAATCATGTCGAAAACAAAATGGCCGCTAATCCGCCTATTGTCTAGACCTAGGATACATATTCCGAATGAGGGCAGCAGACTAGGATGCTTATCCCTTCCTCTGAATCCCTGGTTCCATTTCAATGTTATACCGTTCCAGATGGTTTATTGCATACCCTCTACTATATTAGAATATCAGCATGATCGTATGCAGGGCAGGGTAAATGCATAGCATTAGCGTTCGGACCAAGTAAGCTTACATTCATTTACATTACGTCATTTTCATCATGCATCAGACAGTGACACAATAATTGCATAACTTACGGGTCAAAAATCAGCTCTTACCTTCACGAATGGGTGAAATTTCCCCTAAACCCCCAGCTAGATGACAGATCATACAAGTCCGCATGCTTGCAACTCGGCTGGTATAAATACGTGGGTGGACTACGCGACGCTGCATACGATTGTAGTCGACGCGGAGTAATCCCTCATCTGTCACTGCGTCAACGTGCCAGTTTTAACGCAGCGTTGATCTAGAATTCCAATATGCTTTACTCAACATGATGTTCACGGCTTTGCTCGGGTGAGGGGTTATACGGAAATTCGTGTTTTGCACTTTGTTGACTAAATCTTTTCTCAACTTATTACTCAACATGCTTTACTCCGCACACTGTGTAAAATAATTTTTAGAGTGTGGTGAATGACATTCATATTGAAATCGCCGAGGAACCAGTTTGGTGAGAAGGGGAAGAGTAAGGTACAATATACTTTAAAGACCCATTCAGTGATTTGCTCATCGGGACGATCGTAAAAATCATCAAAATTCAAATTTTTGTACCCTTGTCACTGCCATAGATGTGCTTACATCGTCTGCTAGTGGTTCAGCCGAAAGCCGTGTACTTATTAAGACAAAATAAGGCATTTTACATGAATCCGTAATTTATATACTGACAGTATATAAATTAGCTACATGTATTTGAATAGGTCTTCAACTTGTCAATTCTGCTGTTTTTGTTGTTGTTTTTTTACCACCAAAGTTTTCATTTCAAAAATACCAAATGACCTTCACTTCTAAGCAATTTCTAAATAATTTTAATTTTTACACTTTCGCTGGGATCACTGAGTAATAGGTCTGTCACACTACGACGGACTGGATCAACGTACATCACCGAATACAAAAATATTTTATTCGGTGGAAAAATCACCAGTCCGGCAGAAGATTTGGTGGGATTTTGGGTCCGATTCCCGTTCGTCTCTCTATGCGTTGTGGCCGCTAATAATCCTGCAGGCGTCTTATATCCGATCGTTCAATGTCCGACAAATGACCGGATTTGGAGGTCCGATTCCCGTTCGTTTCTCTATGCGTTGTGACCGCTAATAATCCTGCAGGCGTCTTATATTCGATCGTTCAACGTCCGACAAATGACCGGATTTGGGGTCAACGTCCGACAAATGACCGGATTTGGGGGTCCGATTCCCGTTCGTCTCTCTATGCGTTGTGGCCGCTAATGATCCTGCAGGCGTTTTATATTCAATCGTTCAACGTCCGACAAATGACCGGCGAATCCGTCGCATGTGGCACCAACAGGGACGTCCACCCTATCAGAAAAGTGGGGGAGGAGAGGGTGTTTGAGAGGGTTTTTGACCCCTTAGAGGCAGTGACGTAGCAAGCACTTTTTCAGAAGGTGAACAAAGTGGGGAAAGACAACTTTTAAGGGGGAAAACTTTGACGAAAATGGTCAAATATTGGCTAATAAGTACAAAAGGGCTACAAATCTGATATATCAGGGCAAATTGGTGAAACGAAAGCCTAATTGAAGTCATTGAAAAGTTTTCACCATTATTGTATAATATAAACAATTGTTTTAAAAATAACACGTGGATGTCCATAGCAGAAGCAAAAAGGAAGACTTGTCCATTTTTCAAAATGAAGGTCCAATTGAAGCCATTTGCACGGGGACTGTAGGACCTATTTACATTATTAGGTCTAGGCCTATTGTGTAAAAATTTAGTTTTAAAAATAGAAAATTGGGAAAATTGTTTTTGGTGCATCATTTTTACACTATTATTGCCTTAAACAAAAAACAAAGAAGGCCCGAACTGAATTTGCAAAATTTAAAATAATTTCATAATTTCAGGTAAAGCATGCATGGATTGATATGTTAAAGTCAGTAATAGACCTAAGTCCGTCTTAAATACTGACTTTTGTGACAAAATATCACGGGCCCTACATATCGACGGGTAATTTTCACAGGCTTTTGGGCCAAAGAACCACATTAATTTTAAGCACTGCCTATAATAATCACAGGCCTATACTTAGGCTTACTACTATCCTGGGCCTACTCAATAACGTACAATTTAACCTTTTCCATGTTTCTCTTCTTTTTTCTTTCTTGTCAATCACTAAAACTGGTAGGAATTTGATATTGCGTCCTCTACCCTTCAGAAAGTGCCCCTCCCTCAATACTACTTACATGCACAGGCCTACTAAATTACGTGCAATTTAACTTTTTCTCTCTTCAATTTTTCTCACTTTCTTTTCTTTTTTTCTTCTCCCCCTTTTTCTACTTGTCAGTCACTAAAGTACTGGGGGAAATATGATATTGCGTCACACACCCTTCAGAAAGTCCCCCCCCCATGATCGATGCACATGTTCGCCATAGGCTTACATCCGGCACAAGCGCCTGCGAAACCTTGCAAACACCTGCGGTATATAAACGAAAGAATAACGAACAAACCCATGGTATATATACAGAGCAGTACGAACACACATCGGACAACTTCCGAACATGTGTATTCGGCACACTCCGTTTCAAGTTTTGTGCATGCACAAAACTTGAAACGTATTGTCGACGGACTAAACAAACATCACCTAACACGAAACGCATTTGGCGGATAATAGCAGGACATACGAAGAACATAAAACGAACATTGACGAACACTAACGGATTTGCTAAAATACCATCCGTTTCTTATACGGAAGACCGATCCGGTGTAGTGTGACACTAAGACGGTCTGGGTCAACGTACATCACCGAATGCAAAAATATGCTATCCGGTGGTGAAGGCCTCACAGGAACGTATTTGCAACGAACACGGGCCGAGTGCAACGAACAAAGAACGAACATGAACGAAAGGAGAGCGAACAAACTCCGGCAATATGCAGCACCATACGAACACACATCGGATAAATACCGAACATGTGTATTCGGTACACTCCGTTTCAAGTTTTGTGCATGGACAAAACTTGCCGACGGACTTAACGAACATCACCCAACACGAAACGCATTTGGCGGATGATAGCAGGACATAAAAAGAACATAAAACGATCATTGACGAACAACAACGGATTTACTAAAATACCATCCGTTTCTTGTACGGAAGACCTATTCGGTGTAGTGTGACAGGCGCATAAGGTTAGTGTTCGGTCGAACATAGAACAACTTACTTAACGCACACTTGAATCTTTACTTTCTTCTTATGTCTCTCAGCTTCTATGTCAGTAGGCGTGATGGTTACTTCAAATGCGCATTGGCTGTCATTGGCACTACCTTTATGATACTCCAATGTAACCTGCAAAAGATATTACCAAGATAATGTTAACATGGTTAAAATCAAGAGTTAATAACTATGGTGGATATTGTCTTTGTCATTGGATTGGCCCAGTGGGGTAGTGGGGTAAGGGATGAAATCAAAACTCGACCGGTTCGGTTGTTATTGTTCTAAACAACGGGAACCGGACGGAACCGCCGGTCACCCGCTGGTCGAGTTTTGATTTCATCCCAAACTAAACATTCAATAAGGGCAAAGCAGAGGGGCAAAAACAAAAAGCGGAATCGAGGAGCCACGACGGTGATGTGAGTGTGACTTTTAAGAAATTAAAGGGCTCAACTCCAATTTGTCCAAATTTCCCCGTAGAGGTAATACAGTGACTTCAGATTCAAATTTCACCTGATTAACTCGATTATTATTACTCAAATAAATTACTTGAATTGTTACAATACCCATTCATGCTGATATTTCTAGTAATTTGGTAGCCAGAATAATTCTTTTTAGCATTAATTTACCTTTTAATGTAAATCATTCAATGGTATATTTACTATTGGATTATCAAGGTGGGGCTAGGCGACTGATTAATCAGTATCAGGCGTCATTATAAATCACTCTGATGCGACAAAATATCAAAAGCCTTCTAATCACAACCATTCAACGGTAGGTCATGTTTGAAAGTACTGGTTCTGCATTATTAGGTAGGTAAGGTTTATATGAATTATCATGTGTGGCTATTTGTGTGTGATTAATGGCACCAATCATTGGGCAGCAACTCTCAAATGTAATTACTTTATACTGCAGTTTGGTTTCGTTAGGTAGGTTCCTCCGGATCTATCGCGAATAGTGGATCTATCGCTGTATTAATTTTCCAAGAAAATCAGATCCATCGCATCACATATATCCCAAACATTCAATCTGTCAAATATAAATCAATTTGGCACAGTTTCTACCAATTAACCTGAAATCTTTGGGAAAGAGAGACTTTGAGATGGAACCAGCAGGCACATGTTATTGTATAAGACGTGCTACCGTCACATACTTACAGATATTGTAGCCATACCAACGCCGCTGGTTTGAAATACTAGATGACCTTCAACTGGTGCCTAAAAAAATAATGAATAAAAAAGGAAACACAGTACGTGAACATGACTGAATGGCCTCAGCATCATAGGCATCAGGGCATTGCTAGTGTGTGAACAGGACACAGGACTGGATCATGGCTGGAGCTTAACCTTTTTTGGCACTAGCTAGCCGACAGACATTTTACAAGTCCGAATTTTGTCCGGAAATAATGTTACAATAAATGCGAAATAGAAGACGAAAGACGATAGTCTTGTACATAGCAAGAGCCTCTGGGTCCATGGACAAGGAGCAGTCCTTTATCAGCACTCATTTCGTTTTCGCTTTTATTCGGGGCCCCTGAACCCTCGCTGCCTATGGACTTCGTCCACCCTGTCCACCCGCTTGCTACGAGTTTAATACGCGTAGCAGTTAAAGCCATATTATAACATTTCTGTAAAAATAGATCAGTATTTATTTTCTATAAAATGTTAGTTTTTACAGTCAGATATGACCCCTTTAAATTTTGAGCCGAACAAGTGAGGTAAAGCATAGAAAATTGGAATTTACTACTATAGCTCCCATGCATGTTACTCCCGCGGTTGTAATACGGTACGATCCTCGGAGTGTGTGTGTATGTGTATCCCGCACGCCGTGTACGTACTGTGCATACATATTCGACTAATATTTCCATCGTAATAATAAAACGCCGGTTCTATCGTTTTATTCAAAATCTCAGATTTTGACAAAACTACAGTGTGGGCCAAAAACAACTTTACCCAATTTTAGAAGGTGGTTGCTCGAATTGTAGAAGAGCATAATATTGTTACATATTCTAAATGTATATCTTTATAAAAGTATGTGATGAAGAAATGAACAAAATGGTGCTAGTTTTACGTCTGAGGGTCAAAAATCACTTTGTCCACACGTAATTCAATGGGATTTGTCCGATTGCTAACAGTAAGGCATACATATATGCGTTAGGCATACATGTAATTAGTAAACACGTTTGGCTTGTCTTTGAAAAGTGATGATTGTTTTACATGCTTGAAAGAAAATCCAATCGATTTTAATCCCCATTTACTTGTCATGTACTCGAACTTCACTCCTGTCATTGACCAACACTTAACATAATAATACAATTACAAAGGTTTCATCTGGCGCAATGTTTTAATTTTAAATAGGTCTTCGTGCATTTTGTGACTGCGTGGCTTATTTCTAAATAGGTTTGCAAGGTGTCAAGATAAGGCAATTCACAATATAAGAGGTATACTTAAGAACAGAATGCTTTGTGGAAGTGCAGCGTCAATTTCGGATTCGTTTCCCGAACGTTAAGAGTCCCACCGAAACCTACCATAACTCTACTTACGAACAACTTTCACAACCTCGGAAATGTGTTGAATAGATGCAAAGCACGGAGCGGACGTCCAAGAACTGGCAGTTCAGCTGCAAATATTGCAGCGGTACAAAGGGAACTTGCAGCTAACCCCACTACCCCAGAGTCAGTTGTCTACGCAACAATTTGCCGAACATACCACAAACGCAATAAGCGCAATAACTTTCTTGTAGATAACATTTGACAAAAAATGACAAAAATGAGGTCTGAGGTTACAATTATTGCTTAGCGCATATTTGAAGAGAATTGTGTTTATCTTTGCAGCAAGAAAGCTGCATATCATGACGAAATATCGTAGCTTGACATTTAAATTGCTTATGTTTGATTTATTTCATTGTGTTATATAAAACTGCTGAACAAATTTGTACGTATACTGAGTGGTTCTCATTCTCTATCGAGAAATTGACCCTTTCATTTAAAACTAGCGTCACGTTTGTAATTTAATACATTTTTGGATAGTTTTTTCACCAAATACTCTTAAGAAAATGTTCTTTACGAACAGGTGAAAACAATATGAAGCAGACTTTTCAATTTTGAGATATGGACCTTTTAAATTGGGTAAAGTTGTTTTTGGCCCACACTGTACAGCACCTAAAGTCTTGATTTTTGCAGAGTATCTTTATTGACTAAAGTACATTACAATCGTGTAAAAACCAGAATTAAAAAACAATTTGAGGGCGTTCTCCTCAGCAAATGTTATAATATGGCTTTAACCATTGCGCCCTACTTGTGACTTGTTCTTTATAATGGCGTAGATTTCTTTATAACATCGGGGGAAAGGGTGAGGTAGGAAAAATCTTAGTATAGTGAGTCTTGAAGTATAGTGAATCTATCACCTTTGGCGACTGAATAAGTTTATAGTACAAATGAGCGCGAAGTGACCGAACAAACATTTTTGCCATATTGAAGTTAAAATTGAGAAGGGGCGCCCTATGGTGAAAAGTAGGTGAAAAGTGGCAATATTTAGGCTAAAATTGTTAAAAAGAGTGACCTATGCATATGAGCATAAAAATGCCACACGCCAGTCAGGCGTGTACTTTTTAAAAGTTACACGTCCGATAGATAAAGTACACACCATTGGCGTACGAGCGCGTTTCATAGTCTAGCCCTGATTAAAATGGCCTCAATTCATTGGCATGTGCACCAATATCAATAAGGGGAAACAACTCGTAAGGAGTACATTATTATGTAATTCAAACACAACGAGGTACGACAGTATGCTAACTCACAGTCCTCAGTCAGGGGCCTAGCCTCGGGGGCCCATGGACAAGAAACTCTGCGGGGCCTTTTTAGTAGGACCAGATTTACCATTGGGATGGCCCCCAAAATTGCCCTGTGCACGTTCCTTTTAGCCCGAAAACACCATGTTTTGGACCAAAATATGGTAAAACTGCCCAATTGCGATTTTATAGTAGGCCCCCAATTTGAGAACCAAATCATGGCCCCTTGAGTAATGTCTTCCTCATGTGCGGGGAGTTTGAGGCCTCCAAATTTTGGTCTGGCCCACTCGCAGGCCCAAGTAAATCCGGCCCTGCCTTTTCCATCTCCTTTATCAGCGTTTATTTTATTTTCGTTTTTGCTCAGGGCCCCTGAACTCTCGGGACCCTGTCATCCCGCTTGTTACACCCCTGACCTCAGTTCACATTACAAAAATCACTAATCACAAATAGACGGTTCCTTGTCATGCTTGTGCAGAACATAGCCTAATTTGTCTCAACCTTCAATTACCTACAAAATAATGTACTATCGGAGTCTAATATCTTGCAAATAAATTTATATATTTGTTTTTGTTTTCACATAATCAGAAAGGTTAAAGCCATAATGTGTGATTTGCTACACAGCGACGCGCTCAATTTTTTCTCGAATTCCTACTATTTTAATGATTGTAATGCCAAGTGGTGTACTAAAATACTACACGGAAGTGATTTAATTACAGAAAAATTGAATTTTAACATTAAACCGGAGATATCCGGTTTTATATGGCGGTTAGCTATGACGGTTCATCGATCGAGGTCTCGTGAATGTCAGCTCATGTGTACACACATATCATTGAATCAGTCTGCATATCGCTTTTCGTCGTACTTCTTGACGTATAAACTGTGTGCATATCGCCATTCGTCGTACTTCTTGTTTGTATTTCCTAGCTGCGTGATGCTCCGCGTAAAAATACATGTAATATATATATATATATATAATATAACAAGTATAATTTTTCAGGTGACCAACTTTGGAATTAAAAGTGCTCAAACCCATTACAGGTGAGCGTAGAAACAAATTCAAAGTATAGACCTCTGGAAAAGGCAACCGTTACTACTAGTTTCACAGCATACCCTCACTTACGATCATTGGGTATACCGATCATCAGACGGATAATTTGTCATGGTTTCAACTCAACACAAATGCATATACATGTATATACATTCTGTGGTGTCAAAACCAGGACAAACCTAGCCATTCCAACACAGTCTGTACTCCTAAAGTAGTCGAAAGTGCTCAACCACTATAAAAAGTGGGGGCGTAATATAACAAGTATAATTTTTCAGGTGACCAACTTTGGAATTAAAAGTGCTCAAACCCATTACAGGTGAGCGTAGAAACAAATTCAAAGTATAGACCTCTGGAAAAGGCAACCGTTACTACTAGTTTCACAGCATACCCTCACTTACGATCATTGGGTATACCGATCATCAGACGGATAAATTGTCATGGTTTCAACTCAACACAAATGCATATACATGTATATACATTCTGTGGTGTCAAAACCAGGACAAACCTAGCCATTCCAACACAGTCTCTACTCCAAAAGTAGTCGAAAGTGCTCAACCACTATAAAAAGTGGGGCGTAATATAACAAGTATAATTTTTCAGGTGACCAACTTTGGAATTAAAAGTGCTCAAACCCATTACAGGTGAGCGTAGAAACAAATTCAAAGTATAGACCTCTGGAAAAGGCAACCGTTACTACTAGTTTCACAGCATACCCTCACTTACGATCATTGGGTATACCGATCATCAGACGGATAATTTGTCATGGTTTCAACTCAACACAAATGCATATACATGTATATACATTCTGTGGTGTCAAAACCAGGACAAACCTAGCCATTCAACACAGTCTCTACTCCAAAAGTAGTCGAAAGTGCTCAACCACTATAAAAAGTGGGGCGTAATATAACAAGTATAATTTTTCAGGTGACCAACTTTGGAATTAAAAGTGCTCAAACCCATTACAGGTGAGCGTAGAAACAAATTCAAAGTATAGACCTCTGGAAAAGGCAACCGTTACTACTAGTTTCACAGCATACCCTCACTTACGATCATTGGGTATACCGATCATCAGACGGATAATTTGTCATGGTTTCAACTCAACACAAATGCATATACATGTATATACATTCTGTGGTGTCAAAACCAGGACAAACCTAGCCATTCCAACACAGTCTCTACTCCAAAAGTAGTCGAAAGTGCTCAACCACTATAAAAAGTGGGGGCGTAATATAACAAGTATAATTTTTCAGGTGACCAACTTTGGAATTAAAAGTGCTCAAACCCATTACAGGTGAGCGTAGAAACAAATTCAAAGTATAGACCTCTGGAAAAGGCAACCGTTACTACTAGTTTCACAGCATACCCTCACTTACGATCATTGGGTATACCGATCATCAGACGGATAATTTGTCATGGTTTCAACTCAACACAAATGCATATACATGTATATACATTCTGTGGTGTCAAAACCAGGACAAACCTAGCCATTCCAACACAGTCTCTACTCCAAAAGTAGTCGAAAGTGCTCAACCACTATAAAAAGTGGGGCGTAATATAACAAGTATAATTTTTCAGGTGACCAACTTTGGAATTAAAAGTGCTCAAACCCATTACAGGTGAGCGTAGAAACAAATTCAAAGTATAGACCTCTGGAAAAGGCAACCGTTACTACTAGTTTCACAGCATACCCTCACTTACGATCATTGGGTATACCGATCATCAGACGGATAATTTGTCATGGTTTCAACTCAACACAAATGCATATACATGTATATACATTCTGTGGTGTCAAAACCAGGACAAACCTAACCATTCAACACAGTCTCTACTCCAAAAGTAGTCGAAAGTGCTCAACCACTAGAACAAGGGGGGGCGTAATATAACAAGTATAATTTTTCAGGTGACCAACTTTGGAATTAAAAGTGCTCAAACCCATTACAGGTGAGCGTAGAAACAAATTCAAAGTATAGACCTCTGGAAAAGGCAACCGTTACTACTAGTTTCACAGCATACCCTCACTTACGATCATTGGGTATACCGATCATCAGACGTATAATTTGTCATGGTTTCAACTCAACACAAATGCATATACATGTATATACATTCTGTGGTGTCAAAACCAGGACAAACCTCGCCATTCCCAACAGTCTCTACTCCAAAAGTAGTCGAAAGTGCTCAACCACTATAAAAAGTGGGGGCGTAATATAACAAGTATAATTTTTCAGGTGACCAACTTTGGAATTAAAAGTGCTCAAACCCATTACAGGTGAGCGTAGAAACAAATTCAAAGTATAGACCTCTGGAAAAGGCAAGAGCGACAAAGAGTTGCGCAGCAAACGAGCACATACCTCCATGGGTATACCGATCATCAGACGGATAATTTGTCATGGTTTCAACTCAACACAAATGCATATACATGTATATTTAATGGTACGGCGACCCCCGAGAGCTACACTCTTTCCATACACGACGATCAGTCTCTACTCCAAAAGTAGTCGAAAGTGCTCAACCACTATAAAAAGTGGGGCGTAATATAACAAGTATAATTTTTCAGGTGACCAACTTTGGAATTAAAAGCACTCAAACCCATTACAGGTGAGCGTGAAACAAATTCAAAGTATAGACCTCTGGATAAGGCAACCGTTACTAATAGTTTCACAGCATACCCTCACTTACGATCATTGGGTATACCGATCATCAGACGGATAATTTGTCATGGTTTCAACTCAACACAAATGCATATACATGTATATACATTCTGTGGTGTCAAAACCAGGACAAACCTAACCATTCAACACAGTCTCTACCCAAAAGTAGTCGAAAGTGCTCAACCACTATAAAAAGTGGGGGCGTAATATAACAAGTATAATTTTTCAGGTGACCAACTTTGGAATTAAAAAAGTGCTCAAACCCATGTACAGGTGAGCGTAGAAACAAATTCAAAGTATAGACCTCTGGAAAAAGGCAACCGTTACTACTAGCCCCACTTTTTATAGTGCATACCCTCACTTACGACTCTTTTGGGTATACCGATCATCAGACGGATAATTTGTCATGGTTTCACACTCAACACAAATGCATATACATGTATATACATTCTGTGTTGTGTCAAAACCAGGACAAACCTGATGACCATTCAACACAGTCTCTACTGTGAAAAAGTAGTCGAAAGTGCTCAACCATACTATAAAAGTGGGGGCGTCAATATAATGGGTTTGATACTTTTTTTCCAGGTGACCAACTTTGGATATTACGCCCCACTTTGCTATAGTGGTTGAGCACTTTCGACTACTTTTGGAGTAAGTGTTGAATGGCTAGGTTTGTCCTGGTTTTGACACCACAGAATGTATATACATGTATATGCATTTGTGTTGAGTTGAAACCATGACAAATTATCCGTCTGATGATCGGTATACCCAATGATCGTAAGTGAGGGTATGCTGTGAAACTAGTAGTAACGGTTGCCCTTTCCAGAGGTCTATACTTTGAATTTGTTTATATATATATAATATACATTGTATGCGCTGGAATGAAATCGGTTTGCCTTATTTGTTTGGCTCAAATGTAAAAGGGGACAATGTGATCAGTGAAAACCAACATTTAAATAGAATTTAGAATCTATTCTTAGCGCATATCACATTAAATGTTGTGCTTGTTATCTGAAAATTAAGTTATATATAATATACCTGGATGGCCTGTAAGACGAAAGCATTCTCAGGTAAAAGCTGCCATGCTGCCTGAAATCGTGCATAAACAGAGGAAGTAATATCACAAGTAAGATCAATATCTCCAGTATGCATGTTATGAGATCGCAGAACATATTCAGATAAGGCCTGTAAAGATACCAATGTATCCTGAAAGAAATAACAACAATATTAATAACCAAAATGTGGATCCAGTAAATAAATAAAGAAAAGACAATGCACAGATTTGGTTCTTCGTTATTAATTCTGTCCACTTCAGTCCACAGGCAAATTTGTTCTAAACATGCTAAATGTCGGTTTACCTTTCTAAACTACGACATGTACATCAAATAACTTACATTACCATATTATGATTGTATGACAGCATTATTGAATAGTGGAAATTTGTAGAATAATTTTAATACATCACTTGATTAGTTTAGGCAATTATGCTACACAATTACAGTTACCTGAGTTGAGGACAAGTTTCCAATGTAGCTTCTTTGTAGCGTAAGCCATTGTACCATGGCATAACTATACGAAATATCCCCAAGAGTTATATGTGCTAGCAAGGCATAGGCAGTAGTTTCCACCGTCAGAGATCCACCCCCTCTTGGTCCATAGTACTTGGTTCCTTGAGCTGCAAAAATAGTATAGTATTTTATTTAGGACCCCGAAATGTAATAGAAACAATCCAAGTTTACATAAAATCAAGGTTTGTCATTCAGTAATGTCACAATGTGGCTAGCACATGAACAGCTGCAACTAGACTAGTAACAGGGGGGGGGACTAAATTCACGGTTTTTGTTTTAGCCACGCAAACCTATGGCAAATTTGGTTGGCTTCCTGTCAAAAAATTGAGGCAAGTTATCGATCGGATATAAATAATTCACCTCAACTCTTTTTCGGCCCATGTTATTGAGGTCACCACATAAAGGTAGCGAATCGTACCTGTTGAAGATAGTAAAATGAAAGCGGAAATGGGGTCAACTACTATGATCCCATCAGGCAGCAGTGATTTGTTTTTCCAAGAACGTCTTCTAATTTGATAAGGGAATGACCTTTTCCTAATAATATCGAAATTGGGATTTCATATCAATAATACGAAGGAAATAAGTGACAGGCATGACATGTATGAAATACAAGTTGTATTTGGGCAAAAAAACCTTGACACCTGACCTGACGTTGCATCACTCCTCCCCACTTCATACATCAATTCTCCCAGTCCTATTTCCCAAATATGATATTTAAAAAAAAAAGTGAATTTCAGTTCGGCAGAGGTGGTCCTCGAACCCACGCCGCAGCTACATACAGAATACGCAAGTTCAGCGTGGTAATCCATTGGACCACACGACTTATTGGTAGCCAACTTGAATTTTAAATATATAGGCTATAGGCGACTCCAACATTTATCGGGTATAGAATAGAAATACAACAATACGTGTATCGATTTTGACTGCATCATGCATGGTATATCGGTCCGTGCAAAGTACAGGGAGCCTGTCATTTTCTTGTAGGCCTATAGTCCCCGGGGTATAGACCACTTGACATGTGACGTCATTGCCCGGCAGTATGCGCGTGAATTATGGCAATTTCCATTGTTCTTAGCCCTGCAGTGTGCGTACGCATCGTAGTTTGCTCAAGGCACGTGCACTTTAAATCGCCCACCACATTCCATACAGTACAAGCCATTGAACAGTGTAGTTGTTCGTTCAAGCATAATGATAGACCCGTCCCTCGCCTTTGTTGATAAACAATGATGTCAAGTGGTCTATAGACGTTGGGTTTCAAGATTTTCGCATAGAACCCCCAAGATGATTTTAGAAAATGGGAGATTAGAATACCATAAAAACGATACAGTAATCTTTATCGGGGTTCTAAGCATATCAGCACTAGGCAGCCATTCAATGGTGCCAAAACCTAATGCGTTACATAATTAAAACACCCAGTCAGATATATTTCACACCTGCCAAACACAAGTCACCCAATTTCGATAACTGGACGTTGAATGTACACTCTAATGAATATTGATTGGCAACATTTTCCTTTATGTCAGCGCTCAAATCGGACACAATAGAACAACAGACCCTTCAGTGCGTTGTGTAGACCCTTTTTGTGCAATGTCATAAGCATACCAGTTGAACATGCTGTTGGGAAATAGCCAGAAGATAGGATTGAATTGAATAATCTGGTTATAACAGATAAAAGAGCATCAATAGACTGTTTATAAAACTCAGCGGGAATACCATCAATACCAACGCTCTGCATGGTTCATTGTTCTATTGTTTCCGATTAAGGCGCTGACATAGAGCGTGTTTATAGTGAGACAAGCTTTCCGTTATTTAGCTAAACTACCGCGTAGTCTAGATTTGCAATGGTTAGTAAAACATAAACAAATATAGACTGCGTGACAGTCCAGCTAAATACCGCATAATCTGGCTCACTATAAACACGCTCAAATATTGGAAAATGTTGCCAATCAATATTCATGAGAGTGTACATTCAAGTTGGCGGTCTGCCTTTTATTCCATATTTTAAGATAATCGGTTCGTCGTTATTGCCTGTTCTTCTGTATGGATCTGAAATATGGGGCTACAAGTCCTATACTCATCTCAAGAGGGTTCATGCATAGGCTTGTAAGAAATATCTTGGTGTCGGCAGCAAGACAACACCATAGATGAACTCCTGGATGGGGCAGCTTTAATTAGCATGAGGCCGCATTGATATGTAAATAGCGTATTGTTATTTAAATTTGTGCCCAGACGTATTGAGGGCGACAGTCATGTTATCCAGACGGAGAATGGCTGCATAAGCCGGGCATGTCAATTTGCTGAGTAAAGGCTGATAATCACCTTTCTGTATAGGTAATAAGCTAGTATATTTCGTGTACCAGTTGGTTATAACAAAAAATTAGTATCATATTAAATATATTAAATGTATAAACTTTGAAATTTACATGAATTTGAAGAGCAGAGCTTCGAAATCTAGCTAAGTCAGGTGATGTGAAATTCTGCTACGTGACCCCCTCTGCGTGGTAGAATTATATTCATAAAACATTGAATTTAACAGATATCATGGGCAGCCAACCACGATTTATCAGCATTTAAAATATATGTTAATTAACAAAGATAAATAATAAAGAGTACAAATGGCAATTAACTAGTAAACAAGCCTGAAATCTTAAAATGTTGCCACGTGATTTCCCGAACACATGATATGTCACCATGTGGCCACTATTCAGATTTACCGTAAATATTTGGAGTATGCTTGCACATCATGCACATACACTGTGCATTTCTTTACCTCCGTATAAAATCAATAATTCATGCTGGGAGCCAAGTAACATTGTCTGCTCAGTGCAGATTGGTATTTTATTTTACTTGAGAGCATAATAGAAATACATAAGACGAATAAGGCGCCATGATGGAAGGTCAGGTCGGGTATCAAAGGTTATTATAACTTAAATGCTACTTGTATTTCCCACCTTGCCTCTGTCACCTATTTCCTTCATATTATTGACAGCAAGTCCTAATTTTGACTTTGCTATTGCAAAATGTCATTTCATATCAAATTAGTAGACTTTCTTTGAAAAAACATATCACTGGTGCCTGATGGGAATACCCGTCCGCCATTTCATTAAACTGGATCGTTTTCGCCTGGTTTGTGCCCAGATGTATTGGGGGCGCGCTATACTCTCATTGAACAGGCAAAGTTCGCAAAACTAACAACGTTGTTATTTGCCAAACTCAATTAACATGATCCAAGGGATCGAACATGAATTATTCATAACGAGCTATAACGGATCGATAACTGGCCTCACTTTCTAGCTAGTAAACCAGCTGAATTTTTCATAGATTTTGCGTGGCTAATAGAACAACCGTGAATTTAGTGTCACCCCCTTGACAACACTGTTGCTGTTTTAGGAGTATGCGGCAGATTTCCACTCTTTGTAATGAATGCCTACCGTTGTATTAATTATTGGTGTAAACTATTATGTATGTCAAATCAGGGTCAAGTTCAAGTTCAAGTTCAATTTTATTAAATACATTCAGGCCTTTGGCCCATAGTATTACAAAATATTTTGCATTATAAAGCATTACAAATACAAAAACAACAGTTATTTTACAATATGAGAAAAACAGCAGTATTAATGAAGAATTTTTACATGAAAAGTATTGCGATTAAGTTTTAACTACACTATTTCTTAGACTGAATGCATGAAAAACAAATGCAGCTAAGCCTGCCAAATTGTTCGAGTCTTCCGTATTTATTAAAGAATACAACTTTTGACGAGTTGGACGAGACAAAACCCAAGCTGGCAGGTATCTTAAACGCAAGCTGGTGAAAAAATTGCAAATTAGAACAAAATGGAATTCGTCCTTGATATCGCCCGTTTCACAAAGGACATAAATGCGACATTCTCTATCAACATTCTGAAATGTACCCGATTCAATAAATAATGAGTGACTCGAACACCTCAACCGGCTAAGGGCTTTTCTATGAGATGAAATTTTAACAGAAAACAAGTATATTTCAGGATTAAGGAGAGTTTTATATAAACCGACATTGATATGTTATCAAAATGTTTTAACTCAAACCAAAAACACATGCATTATCATGTTTTAAAAACATTTTGGTGTTTGCTGAATAGTATCCGTAAGCAAAACACTTTGACAGCTGTTTAACACAACGAAATAGCAATGGAGAAAAATGACGTTGCACGACCTTCTGTTGCCCGTCCAAAACAGACAATTCAAGACGACACGATCTTGTCTAAAACTTGAAAAATTTTACACACCATTCTATGTGCCAAATCATTTTTAACGCCTCCTGTTCACACACCCAAAACTTTTTAACCCTCCATTCAGAACTCAACAAATTTTATGACCCCTACATATTTTCCAGCCCCCCCCCCCCCACCAAGGTATTTCTTAACACTCCCTTACCCTTAACAAGGCTTTTAAAATATGTTGCCACACATAACAATGTTGTACCCGCAAGAGTTCACCACAAAATACGATGGGAAACAATGATTTATCAGGTTTGTCAGGCTCGCTTTTTAATACATCAGAGTTGTTAGGAATTACAAACAGGTGAAATATTTTTGCGAAAAAAAAAGAAAGAAAAAAAAAAGAATAATAGGCACTTTGTTTAGGCCTTACTTACCAGCATTATGGTTAGCAAGTGTTTTCAGTTGTGTATTGAACTCGTTAGCTCTAGCACTATTAACCAGGGCCAAGGCATATGTCACTATCGCCAGTGCGTGTGGATATTGGCTAATCCCAGCTAATTTGATTTCTAAAAACACGATGGCCTTCCTCAGAGTTTCTGTTGAATCCTGAGAAGTAACATGATATATAATGAAGATAAATGCGTAAATCACTATCACCAGTTTGAGTGTGGATCTTGCCCAATCCGAGCTCAGTATTTTGCTTTCTAAAAGCACAGTGTGGCATTGCTCACTGTACCTGTTCTTATAATTGATTGGTCTTGGAACTGTAATCCCGGGCTACGATCCAGGAAAACAACCACTGCCACAGCGAAATCATTAATTTGATGGTTTTCACCCATGCCTCAGTGTAAACCATCTTGTTCATGTACGAGGATAGGTCAGTATGTAATGATAGTTGACTGGTAACCCCATATAAGGATTGTTTTCATGGCATTTCTCTATGATAACATAAAGACTGCACCTTTGTCTTTCTAACAACACATCTAAAAATCATATCACATACTTGATTACGTAACAGCATTAGCATAAAATCAGGGTCTAGAGTCACTGGCTGAAAATGAGGCGTTTTTGTTCAGGGAAATAAGAGGCTGAAATGAGGTATTGTTGTATATTTTAGATTTTCTTTGGGCTTGAAAGGTTTTAGTTTATTTATGATTTGTGGTCAAATATGTGTTATTTTCGACAAAAACAAGGCTTTTCTTTCTATAAACAACTTGATATTGCCAACAATAGCAAGTCGTTTGAGTGAGAAATTTATCTTTTTAAATTTTCTGTTCATTTGAGATTGAGCTCATAAAAAAAAATCACATAAATTATTAAATTTCTATTTACATTTGGTAATATTTTAAGCCATATTTACATGAAATTGTGCAATTTTCATACATTTCTAGCATGTTGTATCAGTTATCTCACCTAAGCATATACGTAGATTGTTGTTTGATTTACATCAGATATCATCGTACTGAGTACTAGCTCTCACATGTGACCAGTCATTATATTTTAATCTGTTTCATTTTGAAGATAATTAAGGTCATTTGTAATAACTGCTTTTTCATCTTCGCCATTTTTGCAGATAATGTTGCTTCCCTTCAAGTCCCAACGTTGTTGAAGTTCAAATACATCCCATTTCTACCCAAGTTTAATGGCACTTGAAGTCTTATATTCTACCAAAAGCAGACACAGGACCTAGTTTTTATTCCTGCCTATAACTAGCCATATGCACCATGTACTTTTGTTGTTCTCGGACGATATAAAACACATGCATTTGCTGTAATTCAAAATACCCGCCTTTTTTGCATGATTTGGCAGTGTCCATATTCTATTGATTTTATGCTAATGTTGTTACGTAATCAAGTGTGTGATAACATTTTGCACGTGTCGTTTGAAAGAAAAAGGTACAGTGTTTATGTGATCACGGAGAAATGCCATGAAAACAATCCTAATATGGGGGTTATCAGTCAACTATCACAACATACTGACCGACCCTCGAATGTTATCTTTGAAGGTGTAAATTCCTTATACATCCTTCCCTCCCCCATCCTAATTCCCCGTAATGTTTTACAACGCACGAGCGTAAGGATATAAATGTCACCCGAGCACGAAGCCTGAGATTAATTGACTTTTTCCATTTTAAATATATTATAACACATGCGCAGCAAACTTGTTCCATAAAGGCAAATATCTGTATTTTGATGTAGTGAGTTTGAAACAAAAATATCATAAAAGCGCTTTAAATTTCACTACTACTATAGTGGAGAGGAACAAGCGACATAACCATGATAACGTGTCTTGTCCCAGGACACAACATGTTGGCTTAGTTCATCATGGTCTTTTTATTTATCATCTTTTGAACTTACCAATGTTGCACAATTGCATTCTGAAAGAGTTATAAGCACAAAAGCTGTCAGTGTGATAGGTTCATCCACGCTTCCCTGTTGATGGCACAAAAAAAAACATTAAACAGTAGGCCTATGTTTGGGAGGGGGGAAAAGGCAACATCATATTCCGCCCCCCCCCCTAATTATTGCGATGTTCCATACGCCGTATAGGCGTTCATACGTGCGTACATACCGCTAGCCTCAGTTCCTAACTGGATTAAACGAACGAGCACATGCCGACTGGGACCAAATTTGGCCACATGAGGGCGATTATTTAATATTTAAAAAGGTATATGGCTATAATAGTTCTGTGCCTAATTTAATTCAGCCTGCTTTTGATGTTGACTAGCATGCCGCTGAAAATCAATTATAATTTCAGTGCTTTTGGTGGTAAAATAATATACTGTCGGTTGATTAAAGACCACTAGGGTGTATCAAAATGAAATACACAGTTTGGGAAATGCCACTAGATTAAAAAATATGAGGTATTTGGTCAAAAAATACTTCAGCTGATAGCTGAATCAACATCTTGTCCTCCCACAACTGTAAACTTACTGGCGTGTGACCTATAATTAGGGCCCAGTGGCTACTTTTGTGTGCCGTGTAAAAATGCAGGTGCGCGAAGTCAATTAAAATAACATGTAAAACACAGTTTTACCACTTTCTTTACAGTAATTGAAAGAACGCCTTACAGACTTGATTGGCAATCGTGTGATTGATTTGAAACACCAAGCGGAATGGCCCCTACAGGTGAGCGTAGAAACAAATTCAAACTAGTGGCAAATGGTGGTCATAGACCACAAACCTAGCTGGGGCATGTTGGTGTTTTGGAGGTATCTGACCCCTGCAAAATGTTCCAAAAATGTTCCCCTGGTCATGAGGTTTGTTGTCACCGAATTTGAGTCCCATACGACTTACAAGATGCCCAGAAAGTTAAATTTTACGTTTTGACCCAGATGACCTTTGACCTGACCCCTGTACAGCATTACAAACTGTTCCCCTGGTCAGTAAATTTGTTATCACAAAATTTGAGCCCCGTACCCCTTACAGATGTCCAGAAAATGCATTTCTAAAATTTGACCTCTGCATGACTTTTGACCTGACCCCTTCAAACTGTTCCCATGTTCATGAGATTTGTTGTCACCGAGTTTGAGCCCCATACACCATACAGATGTCCAGAAAATGAAATTATATGATTTGAACCCTGTTAACCTTTGACATGACCCCTGTAAAGTGTTCCAAAATATTCCCCTGGTCATTAAGTTCGTTGTCACAGAGTTTGAGCACTGTATCCCTTACAGATGTTCAGAAAATGCATTTCTAAAATTTGACCTCTGCATGACCTTTGACCTGACCCCTGTAAAATGTTCCCCTGGTCATGAGATTTGTTGTCACTGAGTGTGAGCCTCACACCCTTTACAGATATCGAGATAAGGCAACATAGATTTTACCCCCTTAATGACCTTTGACCCCAATTCTGTGTGCAAGGTATGGGCACTGGATAAAGCCGATGCACATGTGTAAGTGACGTCATTGTGCTATGTAATATGTGGCAGAAGAAGCATTTTGAAGGTATATGATTATATTCCGGTAATGCCCCCTTAATGACCGTTGACCCCAATTCTGTTTGCACCCTATGGGCATTGGATATAGGCGATACATATGTGCAAGTTACGCAATTGTAGGGTGTAACATGTAGGAGCAGAAGCATTTTGAAATTTTTGTTGCCAGAAGAAAGAAAGAAAGAAGAATCGGAGAGCATTACAGTACCTAGCTGGGGGTGTAAACCCCCCAGCTAGGTAAGTATAGACCTCTGGAAAAGGCAACCGTTACTACTAGGTAATGGGTTTGAGCACTTTTAATTCCAAAGTTAGTCACCTGAAAAACAATACTTGTTATATTACGCCCCCACTATTTATAGTGGTTGAGCACTTTCGACTACTTTTGGAGTAGAGACTGTGCTGGAATGGCTAGGTTTGTCATGGTTTTGACACCATAGAAGGTATATACACGTATATGCATTTGTGCCAACTTGAAACCATGACAAATTATCCGTCTGATGATCGGTATACCCAATGCTCGTAAGTGAGGGTATGCTGTGAAACTAGTAGTAACGGTTGCCTTTTCCAGAGGTCTATACTTTGAATTTGTTTCTACGCTCACCTGTAATCGGTTTGAGCACTTTTAATTCCAAAGTTAGTCACCTGAAAAACAATACTTGTTATATTACGCCCCCACTATTTATAGTGGTTGAGCCTTTTCGACTACTTTTGGAGTAGAGACTGTGCTGGAATGGCTAGGTTTGTCATGGTTTTGACACCATAGAATGTATATACACGTATATGCATTTGTGCCAACTTGAAACCATGACAAATTATCCGTCTGATGATCGGTATACCCAATGATCGTAAGTGAGGGTATGCTGTGAAACTAGTAGTAACGGTTGCCTTTGCCAGAGGTCTATACCAGGGCAGCGACATTACCTCATTTGCATATCCAAATGACCCGTCTCCTCCGCAGCCAATTTGGTTCCGCTCCATCGAAATCAAGCTGGTCACGGAGGAGACTACCCTCCTTTGGGTTTGGTCATTTGTGTATGGAGAGCCCTTTTTGGAGTCCGGAATGACTTAGGCTACGCTCTCAGCTAGAGTCCGACGCTGCATTGCACTAGAAATACCTTTTCTGTGAAATCGCTATAGAGCCAACCGGGAACACGTATTCGTTTTGAAAATATAGCATTAAAATTAGTATCACCCTTGTGGCCCCTGTGCAGTGGAAAACCTTAATTCTTTCATTAAAAGGAAATGAAAATTAAAAAAAAACACGGATCTACCTGTGCACCTATAAAATGAGCACAGCAATTTGTCTCAAATATGAATGAATTTTAAGAAACATTCGGGATATGATGAACATTGACCTGACGCCATGATAGTAGGATCTATTAGTCGTTTTATATACAATGTATATACCGTATTGTCATAATACTAATATTTGTCATTATATATAATGAGTAATATTTAGCAACATAAATGTGCAGTTCATATGCACAAACGAATACTGATCTTTATGATATTCAGGTTTTTGTACATCACATATAACATGCCACATAGGAGGTTATACGTGTTGACCTTCATCTATTGTATTTGTTCATCTGTGTATGGAGAGGATTAGCGCCATTAAACGCCATTAAAACTCCATCAGTATTAGGGCGTAGTTCGGTGAACTCACCAGATTGCTATTCCAAGTACTTTGATAATACAGATAATATGTATTAATGGGTCGAGGCGATTGCATTGAAAAACCTAATAAATTATTCATAACAGTTACGTAATCAATCGATAGTGCGGACACTTTTCATTTGCAAACCACCAAAATTCGTGATCTTTTAGCGTTGGAAAAGAAACTACGTGAATAGAGTGCCCTCTCAAGAATATCTACTCACTCCCTCATTTCAAATATTTAGTTTTGGTTTCTCTTTTGTTCAGAAACCAAAAATCAAGGGATTAAAAAGTAGAGCTGATCTGGTCTGCAATCATAACACTATTATGCTGGGAGGACACAGTATAGGGTATATAACCAGAAGTATACAATAGCCTATTGTGCTAACATAATTATTATCATGATTGATATCGGAAATCTATCCCGCGGACGACAGTTGATGCTCTCTGTCGAAGGTAGGTGGCATATTACACTCACGAGTTCTAGGCCTAGAAATCATATACATGCGCGTATATTGAAGGATGGGGCGGGGTGGGGGATTTGTTTGTTTGTATGAAACATAAACGATGCATGGAGATGATTTGATTATGAATTAGTTTATTATCCCCGGGAAGCACAACCCCTCTTTAAGAGGGGGCTCCCCTCCCTATATAACCACCTCTTCCCTAAATTACCCCTTTCCCCCTCCTCCTCCCCTACATTCGATATCTTCATCTTGAGCTCTCCTCCCCCTTCTCTTTCACTTCCAATGCTCTCTCCCAACTATTTCTCTCTCTCCCGGCCCATATCCCCTTGCCCTCCAACCACCCCCCCACACACACACAACACAATCTCTTCTCCCTCTATCTTCTACTTTTTGCAGTAAAATTGCTTCAGTAAAAGTCATTAGGTTATTAGAGGTCATATAATGGCCTTCCATCGATTATGGTACATGGGATTAATTACAATAGTGGCCCCTTTTGTAATGTCGAATGCAAATATTTCGATGGTCTATATTTTTTCACAGGTGAATTAGCCTAGGCTTATTCGGTTTTGTAAACCACGTCTTTCAATGTAGATTACCATGCTCGATTTCTCTCCTCGTGAATATTGCACTGCGAAATTTAAACATTTCTTTTGTATACTTAGAGTAGGTAACTTCAAATCAAATAATTTTACGATTCACACCACTTATAAGAAACTGAAACCAAAACCGAATCTGACTGACACAAATGTTCGGTTTTAAACAAAAGGTAGAAACAATGAGTTCGATATCTTATGATTCAAGTGGTTAGGCAGGACAATATGAAACCACGTGACCAAAACCAAAACCAAAACTAAAACTAAATATTTGAAATGAGGCAGTGTCTATACTTTGAATTTGTATATATATATATATAACAACATAGGGTCTACTATTATTTTCTTGTATTATATTGTTTCTACCAGGTTCAGCCTGAAGAAGGACTGCACAACGTCCGAAAATTTGCTATGTTTCTACTGAACTAAATAATAATATAACTTGAACTGCTACGTCCGGGTGAAATTTCCAACTTCTTTCGTCTAAAACAACATTTTAATATATAGAATAAGCTATAATATAGTAGCTAAATGCACAGCTGAAAGAGTGCTCAATACCTAGGTAGAGCGAAAATACATAAATTTCAACACATTTAGTCCATGATATGGGTTGGTACCCTGGGTTTCACGTCCGTTTTCTACGGGCGATCATCAGCCAACTGATTATTTCTTTTTTACACGGCTTGTTACTTTTCTCCTATGACGACAAGTCGATATGAGTTCTGGTTTCTTATTTAAAGTGTTTTGATTATTGATTATTTCGATTTTCTCCTCTAAGCAAAGGTTGCATAACCCCGATTTGATTTGATTTGATTTGATTTTATTCGGTATCTCATTATGCAGTTACTGTCCGTTTTTCCTATTCAGTGCACACACAGCGCTCCAATTGATGATTGACCTTTAGCTCACTCACTGTACTGTAAGGAATAGACTAGTTAGTGGGCTGGAGGGAAAACCCTTCACCCAATAATAGCCATAGAGACTCACATGTGAATTATAATGTTCATCCTTAAGGGAGGTGGAATGGGCGTGGTCCAAGACCCCTCAAAAAAATTTTCCAAAAAATATTTTTTGCCATATTTTGTTTAAGAAAATCATAAGCTATCAGGTCAGCCAGATAAAGTTAAAATTTCCTTTTCAAAATGCGAATTTGAGGGAATTTCATCTCTTTCAATTTAAAACGATTTATGGCAGGGTTGACTTGCTATACATGCCGTAACCAGTTTGGTTTACGACTGGTGGGAGACTAATCAACGAATCAGCTGATCAGCTGGATTGGTATATATATGTACACACATGCGAAGAAGAATTCCAGTCATCTTATTCTTTCTAGTGAATAATTCATCCACTAATATTACTTTTACTGATATCCTGGCATGCCTGGAGAAAGAAAGAGGCGTCGTTAGCAGCTATCACCTATATTAAGTAAGTACTTCAGTCTAAAAATATGTGTGACGTGTGTTTAGTAACTTAGCCGGGTAACAACATGGGTAAGCTTAAAGTAAACATGATAAAGATATTTAGCATTTTCTCGGTCGGGGCTGTTCCCGGGCATGCCGGGGACTGTTCTATCTATTGCACTATACCTACTTCTGACGTAGGGGCTGTGCAATAATTATGAGCCCGGGGGGTTGCGGGGTGGGGGTGGGTGTGATGTAAAATTGCCACCCCACCTGGAAAAAAGTCCACTTGTACAAAATAAGCACCCCCCTAATGCCCTATAAAAATTCCTGGCGGTAAAATGGGAGGGGGGGGGTGCCAAGAAATTTTTATCGAGCCGAAGGGGGTGGGGCAAGCAATTTTGGCAAGCCGAGCCGAGGGGGGGAGCAAGTGATTTTTGGCACACATGGGTGCCTTGCTCCAAGTTGCTCGAGAAGAGATAGCCAAGAATTTGTTCACCGATAGCTTCACATTCTAGGTATGCCAGGCAAACACATTTGCTAGTCAGCCAAATTCGCCTACAATGTCAATGCATTTTTACATAGAAATGCCCGAAACTTGTGCCCGAAGAAAGAAACCTACATAAATATGTTTTCTATACTTCACTTGACCCAAATATATGATTTTTTATGGTGATAAGTCACTCGCACATGGAATTTTTGATTTTGATAGCAGTTCCATTAAAAAAGCTGCTATCATAATGAGACTAAGATCTAGAAACACCCCGAAATGCCGTTTTGGGGAATTTTGCTAGCTGAATCTTTTTGACATTGTTTGATGAAAGTCAATCTTTGACAAGATGTAACTTTGCTACGGAAAGTGCTATGAAAAAAAGGTTTTCAGTTTTGGCTTTGTTTACTCAAGGGCTTTAATTTGATACAATGTATATAAAATGATGCAGTTTGATGGCAAATTTGAATTCACCTAGCATACCTACATTCTAGAGACCATTGCATTCAAAATCTAGTCGGATTTGCTGAAGCATGACACGTACCGTGTAAAGCAATGGAAGTTCAGAAGTAAAATAGTAAATTACACAGCTGATCACGACAGACAATCGCATCAAAAATGTTGCTAAAATTAAACTTTAGCAAAATTTTAGACTGTTCAAAATAGGCAAATCTTGCTCAAAAGATACCGTACTGTAGTTGACTCATCAAAATAACTTTCATCCAAATTTCAACATTTAAACAGAATAAATATAACAAAAGATTGCACCGCTGTCCAACCGAAAAACATTTTAGCAATGCACTCATCGAATGCGTAACTATCGTGTGCAAAAAAAATTTGAAATTCGAAGCTAGAGTTATCAAGTAAGGGGCGCCTTTTAAATAAAACACTCTAAAATGGCTTTATAAAGGAAAACAGTTACGGAAACACTTTGCCAATTTCCTGCTCGCTGCGTTCACAACAAGTATCATGTACATTAGGCTTCCTCAAATATGTTGAAGTGCCACATGAAATAAAAGAAAACAGCAAAGTGCCACTCAATGGCTGCTTTAGCACCTGGGGTGGGGAGCCAGAGGGTGTCCCCCTGTGAAGCTATCGATTTAAAAAAATTTGAGGTGCAAATGACGCCATTTGGTGCAATATTTTTGTACTATTTTAGCCGTTGGTAGAGGACATAAAAAAGGGCAGAATGGCAGTCAGGAAGGGCATATTTTACCTGTATCAAATTTTGTGTCAATAAAATACATCATATAAAAAATTCGATATATACATCATGCATTATCTATAGTATATTCCTTTGCTAAATCGTAAATAAAAAATAGAAATGTAGAATATTGGAGATATTCCTGCTGGATGAAGTTTGATCAAGGCATTTGATTTGATTTTTATTTTATCCATTCTGAGGGATAAATCACAAATAGTACCACAAATAGTCTTGGAAGCTACAATCAAGGAATTTAATAGTTGGTACACCTTGACAATATGTTGGAACTCTTCATTGCCGCTCTGAGAGTTAAGTGAAATTAGTATAACTATGTTTGATGAGAAGTACATACAGGCCCGTACGCAGGGGGGGTGCGGGGGGTGCGACCGCACCTCCCCAAATTTGCAAAAGTATACAAAAAGTCCCAAAATCAGGTTTTTAAGCTTTTTTGGTCAAAAAAGGTCCAAATTTGGGGAAGAAAGCCCACTTTTCACAAAATCGCCCCCCTTGGAGAAAAAGTCCACTTTTTCAAAATCAGCACCCCCCCCAAAAAAATTCCTGCGTACGGGCCTGAGTACATACCTTCTCCTTTCCTCTTCCCTCCCCCATTCCCCCCCTCAATCAATGTTGGGGAGACTGGAGAGCCCAATGGAAAAAGTGCTTTCATCAACATTGAACTGGGGGAGAGGGGTGGCGATTTACATTTAGTATCCCCGAGTGTACCAACATTAATTTCTTTGATTGTAGGGCTTAGGCAGCCAGCAAATGTTACACACCCAAATTTGTACACGTCCAGTTTTTGCCCACATGGCCTATACTTTGTACACAAATGTTTAAATTTACACACCCAGTTTTTTCAATTTACACACCCAAACCTTCAAATCTTGCCTAAGACCCTGCAAAGTGATCCATGGATGTTCTTTAATAAAATTATTTTTATGTGCAAATGCCCCCTGCCCCCTAGTAGTGCCACCACTGTTTAGAACTGAGGTATACTTTTATTTAGACATTTGATGAATTTAGTTGTACAGCTGTCTTTCAAAAGAAGGGAACTAATTATGGTGAATACAGTACCTGTAGGCTACTTGTGTGACGTTGACAGCTAAATAAATTTGAGCCAATTTTTAACTTTCATTCAATCTCCATGAACTTTGCCAGTAAGTGTTATAATTATACTGAACTGTTTTACTACTTCCAGATGGTGGAGCTTACTCCAGGCATGGCAGTGTTTGTGTTTCCAAGTACACTGGATATGGAGAAGACATTTGCAAAACTATGTAGAAGATTGATGGATGATTTTTACAGTGGGGCAGAACAGGATTAGATGTGATCAAACAAGACCATGAATGACACACACCAGCCATTGTTGGTAAGAACAGCTATTCCGTATATATGTTTCTTTTCATGTTGCCTGGTGTAGCTAGGGGGTTGTGCGCCAAGGGCAAGGATACAAAATGGATGTGCCCCAAAGCTGTGAAAGTACCAACTTGTCAAAATTATCACTTGGTCATTTTGTGAAATGCAGTTACACAAATATCTAGAAACAAAATCAGTGGCTCCAGAATAGGGTACATCTCGTGCCCCCCATCACCTCATGTCACACAAATTTCTTGTCCCCATTGCAAATTTAAAATTATTCCAAAGTCGTTTTGGGGGTCAATAGCCATACCATATGCATAAGGCAGCTATTTTATTCATGCATTGTGTACATTACAAATGACTGCTGTACTAGTAACTTAGTCCTTACTACTATCAATGAATAAAAGATGATCAAAATAACAGTCTTACTCAAAAAATAACAAGGCCAAGTTTATGTAAACAAAATTGGCTGCCATTTGCTGTCTTTACTGTGTAATTGTGAATACATAACGTTACTGTTTTTGTGCCAACTTTGACCTGTTAGGCTGATACTACTACAGAAGAGTGATCCCACATTTGCACATTTATAGACCTTGCTCAATTTGATGAGACAGCAGTCACAGCACCCAATATGTTAAAAGAATGGAGGCTGAGGTTCTTCAAATCTTCAGATGGGAGTTCTCAGCAGAGGTGGTTTATATTGTGAAGTTGTGGATAGGTAGTGGTGAGCAAACTCAGAAGTTTAAAATTCTAGAGCATTGTAGATGCTAGGCCAGATGAAAGGCAAAGTATGAAGCAGAATGCGTAAATAATCATGACACATATATGCCTTGGAACTGGATTTGGGAAACCCTCATCAGTGTCTACAGAAATGACTCCATCTGCAGCCCTTGCTGATCTAGCTGTGCAATGTGCATGATCCTTGGATCACACTTCATATTCAGAGATAAACAATATGGTCCTGATTTCCTTTCCCCAGAATGTTGAGACTCTGAAGCATACATGTACCAAAGCATCACTCAATGACATTAATGCCCTCAATATCAATGAGCGTTGAGCATGGAGTAAAACCCAGCTCTGATTTCCTGCGAGTGCCAATCGAAGATATCCAATCTCAAGATTTGAAGAACCTCAGCCCTCTGGATAGCCCTCTAAGTTTCCTCCCTCATGACCAGCACTTGAATCCTATCACAACTTTTGGGCTTGCCAAGTCCATGATCAGGGATGTAGCTACAGTGGGCGGTGGTGGGCGGTAGAGCCCACCAATCGGTTTTGGAGCCTATCACTCGGCTCCAATTTTAGCATTGGAGCCCACCACTCAGAGGCCAAAATTGCAGCATTTTATTGAATTAGTTAAGAATTTGGTCTATTTTGGCAAACAATTTCCACCTGGGAACCAAGGGAGAACAATGCCAGTGCATTGATTGGTCACCCCAGGTTAAATAAGAAATAAATAAATAAATAAATAAATATGCAAGATTTTCATCAAATGCCACCCAGCACTGAAAATATCCTAGCTACAACCCTGTCCATGATATGACCATCACAGACTGTGGCTGCTTATAATCATGTGTTTTAAGTTGAACAATCAAACTCGGGTTGTGCCTGCGAGCTCGTATGGCGAGACAAGGCTGTTTGGCGGTTCGTAGACTGAGCCCAAGTTCAATTTTTCAGCATACGCACGGTCATTAATAGCTGTAATCTGTGGCCCTCACTGACTTCATGAGCCCAAAAATAGTTCAAGCAGGGAGGAAATCTTAGAAGGCCTTGAACAAGGCTACCCTCGAGCTCATCAGGCCTGTGTGTGTTGTCTCATCAAATTGAGCAAGGTCTAGATGCAAGTGTGTGATCTCAAGTCTTTAGTATTATCTGCCTAACAGGTCAAAGTTTATAGCACAAATAGGAAAGTTATGAATATTTTAGCAATGAGCGTTGAGCATGGAGTAAAACCCAGCTCTGATTTTCCTGCGAGTGCCAATCGAAGATATCCAATCTCAAGATTTGAAGAACCTCAGCCCTCTGGATAGCCCTCTAAGTTTCCTCCCTCATGACCAGCACTTGAATCCTATCACAACTTTTGGGCTTGCCAAGTCCATGATCAGGGATGTAGCTACAGTGGGCGGTGGTGGGCGGTAGAGCCCACCAATCGGTTTTGGAGCCTATCACTCGGCTCCAATTTTAGCATTGGAGCCCACCACTCAGAGGCCAAAATTGCAGCATTTTATTGAATTAGTTAAGAATTTGGTCTATTTTGGCAAACAATTTCCACCTGGGACCAAGGGAGAACAATGCCAGTGCATTGATTGGTCACCCCAGGTTAAATAAGAAATAAATAAATAAATAAATAAATAAATAAATAAATAATAAATAAATAAATAAATATGCAAGATTTTCATCAAATGCCACCCAGCACTGAAAATATCCTAGCTACAACCCTGTCCATGATATGACCATCACAGACTGTGGCTGCTTATAATCATGTGTTTTAAGTTGAACAATCAAACTCGGGTTGTGCCTGCGAGCTCGTATGGCGAGACAAGGCTGTTTGGCGGTTCGTAGACTGAGCCCAAGTTCAATTTTTTCAGCATACGCACGGTCATTAATAGCTGTAATCTGTGGTCCTCACTGACTTCATGAGCCCAAAAATAGTTCAAGCAGGGAGGAAATCTTAGAAGGCCTTGAACAAGGCTACCCTCGAGCTCATCAGGCCTGTGTGTGTTGTCTCATCAAATTGAGCAAGGTCTAGATGCAAGTGTGTGATCTCAAGTCTTTAGTATTATCTGCCTAACAGGTCAAAGTTTATAGCACAAATAGGAAAGTTATGAATATTTTAGCAATTTCACAATTACACAGTAAAGACAGCACAAGGCAGCCATTTGTGTTTACATAAACTTGGTCTTTGTAGATAGCTCCCTTATGTTTAATTTTGAGACAAGTATGCTTTTTTAACATCTTTATTCATTAATAGTCCTAACTGCATGAACTAAAATGCATAAGGCAGCAATAATTTCTAACATTAACATTAGGGTATGGTCATTGACCAACAATTTCAGCATCACGGAGGCCCCCTAATATGATTTTGGAATAATTTTAAATTTGGTATGCAGTAATATATTGACCAATGGCATGTTTTGAGACTAGGGACAAGAAATTTGCTTGACAAGAGGGGCATGAGATGCACCTTACTCCAGAACCAGGGAAAGGTTGGGACTGGGGTGGCACCCAGCATACAAAATATGCCCGGTCAGTCGGCCATTGGCATGTAACTTTTGGCCTGGCGGAAATTTTCTGACTGGCATCTAGTTGGCTGGCCGGTAACTTTTTTAAAAGGTCAAGCCTGGCTGGCCTGTAACTTTTTGAGGCATGATATTTGAACACTGGTGGCACCCCCAATATACGCCACAGTATCGTTGTGATGAAAATGAGATTTTAATATGAAAATTTTAATGTACACAAAATCATATAGACATCATGGTATTTACACAGTGCACTCAAACTAGCAATTTTGAGTTAAGATGTTATGTCCCTGAGCCCTTGATTTCTTGTTTATTAGGAGAAGGGAACTAATTATGGTGACAATTAATTGAAGATAATATATACAATGATTTGGTACATTGTAATAGTGTTTTAGGAATGAGAACATTTCAACAGAGATATGTCAATAATAATCGTATTTTTTTCTATCCACAGCATACACACTTGCTTCACAACTTGATGTGGATACTGTTACAGAAGCCAAGCGAGCATCTTAAAAATAAGGAATACATTTACCATGTTTACAGGGGTTGCTATCCCACAATAAGAAGATCCAGTAGACATTAATGTGGGCATCATTGTGAATCTTGGAACTCAGTACCCTCCTCAAGCCACGTCAAGCTTCACTATTTTCTTCTTCTTCTTGGATACCGCTTTACGATGATTAAGTTTAGACTTATCAAAATGAACTTCTGGGTGAAGCTTGAACTAATAAAAGCATTCGTATGATTAAGGTTAAACTTGGCTTTCGCTTTCAGGCATTATTATCGTGAACCGATGCATGGTGACAAATTGACGCATAAATGGTGAGACAATGAAAATCCTTTTGGATGCATGGTGAAGCTTGGCCCAACAGAACACTTTATATAGTGAAAGTTGACTTCAAATTTGTGAGCAAAAAGTAAGCTGATCGAGGTGAAGCTTGACCTCCAATATCAGTTAAGGTGAACAAGGATGAATGCTTCAGGTTGGCTCAAAAGTGCTGAATGACCTTTGCATAAAAGACAATTTTTGTGCATTTAGGGGCTGTCATTTTCTTCAGAATGGGGTCATGAATATACTAGGGGTCATACAAATTGTATACCAAACATAGTGAGGGTCATAATTTTTTACACCAAAAAGGAGGTTATAATTACTACAGTTTCCTTCAAAGAAGAATGGCACTTGTTTACATTTTGAGAGTGGGCATAGTGTAAACACGGTAGTAGGGTTATGATCAGTGGCGTAACTAGGTTTGGTAGCGCCTGGGGCAAGAAAAAAATTTGCGCCCTACACCCCCAGAATATCTTAGGCGTGGGAAATTTTTTAAACATTTGCTTGCTGGACGCGCAAAATTTTGGACAAATAAGGCCTACCACTAATTAATTTTGGTTACTAGAAGTTGAATATCGGTCTTAAAATGTTCTTTCAATAGATTTTGTGCTGAAAATTTTGACTTTCATCGCTTGGAGGCGCGGAATCGATGCTGAATTGGTCAATTTGGTGCCCCCTTAAGGGTAGCGCCCGGGGCACGTTGCCCCCCTCTGCCCCCGGTAGTTACGGCACTGGTTCTGATTGGCTGATTCAATCGTCTGACAAACATAACTACAGACATGATAATTTGATTGGCCGATTACGCGCCTTAGACATTGGTCTGCACAAACAAAGCTCCTTGTATATGTCGCTCATTAACAGAATAACAAGGCATTCGCGTCAATCTGAGCAAGGGCTGCCGTTCTTCTCTGAAAACGAGTGAAAGGGCGTGTGACTTAAAAAAAATGTGGGTGCCCTACGAGCACATTTACACTTTCCATCACAAATTTTACAATCTTTAGTTACAATGACAAAATAATGTTTCTGTACTGTGCACACCTTTCCATCAAACACACATTTCTTAACTTTTTGGAAATTTGTCTCTGGTATGCGTACAAAAGGGCGGTCATCAAAATATTCCGCCAAAGATAGGGGGTCACAAAATTTTCAGCCCACGATGGAAGGGGTTCATAAAAATCGACTCTGCTCACTGACATATTCATGACCCCTCACCTTTGTTTCATAACCACCAAGGCCAAATAAAAAAATAAACATGTTTCACGTCCCCTCTCGCTTCCTTTTTTGAGGTTTCTTCAATTATATTTTTATTTTTTGAAATTCAGTTACAACTTTTCAAAAAATATGTCTAGGAAGTAGAGATGCTTTCTATAGTCTAAAGGTTTTGTGATAGTTAGAGGGGCCTATCTCTCAGAACAACAAATAAAAAGAGGCCTCCTCCTTTTTCCAGGCATTATTGTATACGCTAAAACAGCTCTAATTATGGGTATTTACACTGATTTTGCGATAAAAAATACAAAATAAAAGGCCCCTCTTCGTCCTTTTTTCAAAAACCGGACGTGAAATATGTTTATTTTTTTACTTGGCCTAAGGTGTAGGACATTTTTTTTTTTTTTTTATAGCCCCCACTCCAGACGTATTTTTAATTGGACTTGCTCAAGTGGCATTTTCTATTTTATTACACAATTTGTTGCCATTTTTATGAACTTGTAAGTTCTTAAAATAGCCTAAAATGAGGCTATAGCATCCATAATTAACAGCCTTCTCTAATATTAATCTCCATAGACTTTACATGTAAAATGAAAAGGTCCATAAAAAAGAACGGTAACAAATTGTGTACTAAAATTTGCACAAAATGCTAATTGAGCAAGCACAAATGCAATGCACTAGTTTTCGTGAGGGGCTATCTGAAATATTTTTTATGTATTGTATATATATGGTCTTTTTAAAAATAAAATGTCCATCTGAAACATAGGTGCCCTCCCTGCCCGAAGAAAATAACAGCCCTTAGCAGCCACATATCCTGGCTATATGCACCTGGTCAACTTTACAAGCAAAAAGTTGATGGTAAACTTTTTGTTACACCCTGTATATCCCTTTTCTGTATCTTTTGTGTAGTTATGTCAATGCTATTGTTGATAGTAAAGTAATTGTGTATTTTTGTATCACACAGAGCATACTGCATGATATATAGTGTAGCACACTGAGCAAAGTGCATGCTGCTCTCTGCATGTATCATATTAAAAAGGGCATTTTGTTTGTATTGCATGGTTTGCATTAACCAATTTTTTAGGAGCTTCAAAAACATGCATTCATAATGATAGTCAGAAATGAGTGAACTATTTTGCATCTGACGATCATGTCAATCCTCACCACGGCCTGTGATATGTTTAACTTTAAAAGCACACAATCAGAGACAATGGCCAATGATGTCTGAACTTTAGGAAGGAAAAGGGCAACTTTTCTAGGAATTGTTTTCTAGCATTAGTTTCCTATTACTAAGACCTAACTTTTTAGAGAGTTTGTATGTTTAAAGGTAAAAAACTAACCATAGGGCATGCTGTTTCCCGATGGGTTAGAAATTTCAATCATCAAGAAAAATGAATACAAACAAACTGTTTCTGAGTTTGATTGACAGGTGAACTAGGCCTACATGGTAGTATCTTTAAAGGAAGTTTGTCAATCACAACATTATGCCTTATATGTAAAAAAATAACTATCAACACGAATCACATGGTTTTATTTAAAACAAACTCATCGTGACTATATAAGCGATTAAAAACCCCCGACTCTCAACGGGGACATTCAAAATTCCTGGGCGCTGAAATTGTCGAGTGTAATGACAATTGAGTACTGGTACAAATAACCATTATGTCATTGCACTTAGACAGATTCAGCGCAGGAATTTTGAATATCGCGTGTTGAGAGCCGACTGTTTTTATTCGTTTTTATAGTCAATATGAGTTTGTTTTAAATAAACCATGCGATTCATGCTTCATAATTATTTTTCTAACATAAAAGGCACAATGCTATGATTGACGGAGACTCTGATTTTATGCATCATTTTGTGCATATTGGCATATGTGAAATTTATTAAGTTATTTTTTTTGGTTAATAAGGCCGATATCAAAAAAATTAAAAAAAACTGTTTCTAGAATGTCGTCTCAAGATAAAAAAAGTATTTTTGTGTTATGATGTAGCAACAAAGGAATATTCTGTCCCAAGAGGTATAGGCAGTAGTATTAACTTCAAGATCATTCATCCATGGTAGAAATATCATGCGATGAAATTTGACCAACCTCCTTTAATGTTACTTACACCTAAACCTTGATGTACATTATAAATTGAAGGCTTTAAGGTGGTATGGGTACACGCCCTTGATAAATTTTGTGACTAATTTTGCATTTTTCTTAAAAATTACTACACTCTGGTAACAAAAGTTATGTATAATACTTCACTGACATTTCAGTGATTGAAGACAAGTGGTTCATTATATAAAGAAATGAGGTACATTCTAGCGGTACCTCTTTTCTTATCATCAATAACATACCGCTTGTCTTGAGTCACTTAAATTACAGTGTAGTAACTGGATTCCTTGCCCTATAATATACATAACTTTTAATTGTTACCAATGTGTTATTACTTATAGAGAAAAATGCAAAAATAATCGCAACTTTATCAAGGGGTGTAGTACCACCTAGGTTTTGCCCGTAATGGGCATTTTTCAGTTGTTTGTTTCTTTGTGAAAAGGCAAAACTCTAATCATTCATAATTTTTAAGTGCAAGTATTGTATTCAACCAAATAGCTCTTTGGGTGCTTACACAAGACAAGCGGTTTGATACTTGTGATAGAAAATGAGGTACATGTACCGCTAGGATGTACCTCATTTCCTATCATATTTACTGAACCGCTTGTCTTGATTCACTGAAATTTCAGTATAGTAATTGGATTCCTTGCCCCAATAATATACATAACTTTTGTTACCAGTATATGTTATTAATTTTTGAGAAAAATGCAAAAATAGTCACAAATTTACCACAGAGGTGTAGTACCCCTTAAATGGGTTATGATCAAGTTTGAAAGTTCAATGACCTTTTCCCACTGAATGCAAGGTGTTGTTGAAATGGCTCCATAGCCTAGATTAATAGTGCTATTTCTCAGCCAAATATGGCAACTTGTAGTGCATATGAACTGAAATCATTGGATTTTGAAATGTTTGCAAGCTCCGAGACATAGCATTTTTTTTGGAAAATGGCATCAAGGGTGTATTAAATTCATATTGTTTCGATATCACGCCTGCCCCCAACTCAACACAAAAGTTGACAACCATGAGAGTTACCAAATTGCGTGGAAAAGGGGTTATTTTTTTACCAGTAGCAAGGACCTTGAAATTGGCAAAATTTCGTGAAATTTGACAGTGAAATTAGCATAATAGGGGTATTTAATTTGCACTGTCCGCGATATTTTGATAAAAAGTAATTGAGAAAATCCAGAAATTTTATGTCAATATTTAGTGTCATTGATAAGGGGTGTTTGAAATTCTAATCATTGAAAGCGGATGTTTGAAATTCTAGTCATTTAAAACCGCAAAAAAGGGGTTCTTTTTGGCCATATTTAGTCCTCGATTTTGCATGAAAAAGGGGTAATTTGATGAAAAATCATTGCAAAAGGGGCTTTTGAAAGATTTGGTAACTCTCATGGTTGTCAACTTTTGTGTTGAGTTGGGGCGGGTATCTACGCTAGTCCTGTGGTGAGTCTGTTGACATGATAAAACAATATAAAAACTTGATCTCGAATTGAAGCGATTAACTGAAACACTCCCGGGAAGCAATTCAACAAATGGGGACGCTTTATAGTTATATATTTAGTAAGTTGTTATTCGGCACTCTGTCATGTTATAACAGTATGATATACTAGTAATACAATACAAGTGGCAAATGATGTCAGTAATTTATATTCAACAAACACATTTATTACAAATGGAGATAACTTTATTTAGCAAATAAAAGATATTAATGATTAAGTACAAACTTGTGATAAAGTGTGTTTTTCATTGTTATTATTCAAACACATTGTTATACACCAAATGGGCTATTCCAGTTGAAATCCATACACCCCCTATGGAATACATGACCTTAATCTTTGACACAGGTGATGTAGATTTCAAGTGGAGTCACCCATTCAGGTAACCACAATTGAAATTCACACTCCCTGGGAGATTAAGGTCATATCTTCATATTGGGCTATTCAGTTACAATCCTTCCACAGGGGAGTATGTTTTTCAAATGTAATTGGTCAGGGTTAATTATTTTGAAACCCATACACCCCTGCATTATGGCTTTACCTATAGACCACTTGACATCAATGTTTATCAACAAAGGCGAGGGATTGGTCTTTCGATTTGCTCGAACGAACCGCTTCACAGTTCAATGGCTTTCTTGTACCATATGAAATGTGGTGGGAGATTTAAAATACACACGCCCTGAGCAAACTACGATGCGCACGCACAATGCAGGGCAAAGAACAATGGAAAGTGCCATAATGCGTGCGCATACTGCCGGGTAATGACGTCACATGTCAAGTGGTCTATATCTTCCATAGATGGAGTGAGTATTTCAAATGGAAGTTACCCAACTGTCTATTCTATTCGAAAACTCATACTCCATCTGTGGAAGACTTTGGCTAAATCTTCCACATGGGTAGTGTGGATTTCAACTGGAATAGCCCAATGACCAAGTGGATGGTGGGAATATTGGCTGCTCATGATAGAAAGTGTGCAAATTATTACCCCAAGGTGATCTGGAGAGTATATGTCTACTATTTTCCAAGACCGAAGGTAGAAGGAACATAGTAGACCTAAATTCTTACGTCACAGAGAGGGTAATGAAATTCAGCATTCCCTGAATACAGATCAGTCAAGAAGACGATATCAAGGTTACGATGTTGGTAAGGGGCGCACCATTAGATTTCCAGGGGGGCATGGGAGTTTTTTTTTCGCCCACTAGTGAGACGAAAAAAAAAAAACTTCACCCGCTAGTGAGACGAAAAAAAAAAAATTTGCCTCACTGAAGAAAAAAAAAAATTCCCCCAACCAACTTTGTATAAAAGTATACATTAAAATTGAAAAAAAAAATATCTAGCCTTTGGAGGCGAAAAAAAAAAAAATGAAACTACACAAATGAAAACCCATGATTCCTTTATTATTATATTATAGGTCATACACACATGTAGCTGGTTTTAATAGCAAAACAAAAATCTACCAGAACTTTTCTTGAAAAAATGCTTTTTGGGAGGCCTATCCATGTATGTGAACCACAGACATTGGTTAGAGATCAGTGGGGTAATCTCCCGGGTAATGTACTATCCAGCGCCATAAAAATTTAAAAATATCTAGGACCCATTTTTTTATTTTTTTGAATTCAAGTTTTTAAATATTAATAATTTAAAACAAAATTTTGGCCCAAGAATTTTTTGTTACGATGTCTGAAAAAGAAGTGGGCCAAAAACTGTTATTTTTGGGATTTTGGTAGAAAAATGGCATTTTGGCCCACATTTGACCTCACAGATGAACTTATCAAGTCTTTGCCATTCTAAATATGTATACTTTTATATACTTTAGACCAACAATTTAGAGGCCGAAAGTTTCCATAATTCCAGGTTTCAGACCAACCTTAAGGGGTATTACACCTGCCCAATTTTGTGCCTATTTTTGCATTTTTTCTTACAAATTATAGTGCATTGGTGACAAGTAAGATATGTATATTATAGGGCAAGGACTACAACTACTGCACTGAAAATTCAGCAACTCAAGGAAAATAGTTATTGATTTATTGATCAAATATTGGTTTTCCCTCATTTTTGACTGTAAATCCACAACTGTTGTCGGTGCTGAAATAAAATTTCCAGTGCATTAGTTGTAGTCCTTGCCCCTATAATATACATATCTTACTTGTCCCTAATGCGCTATAATTTTATGAAAAATGCAAAAAAATAGGCACAAAATAACGCAGGTGAATACCCTTCAAGTTGGACGTTTGAAATTGTAAGTGCAAAGTGTAATGTGTACAAAATCTTGAAAACGTACATGTTCATTTAAAAATGATTTGATATACCTGAGAATTATTTTCATCTTGTAGCGATAGACAACAAAAATATACCCTTCAAATATGAGAATGAAGTTCAATGAACCATGTTATTATATAGCCATAGCTAGTGGGGGGGGGCAGGTGGGGGCACGAGTCAGTGGTAATAAGAAGTATTTACTAGGGAAAAAATGGAGGAGAAAATATTTGGTCCACCCTCTCACTTTGGTCAACAATTAAGTGAAATTGAGACACATCTTTAAAAAAAAAAACCTCTGGGCAATGTGTTCCCAGCAAACACAAAAATGTTCTTAAAACGTTTATTCAATACGTTTTAACTAAGGTAACACTAGTATATAGATTTTTTTTTCTAATTTAAAAGTCCATGCTCTCCTGATTACAAAACTGAAATTTTGATTTTAATCGGACATTCGGTTCTCAAATGCAGTTGGTCTGTCAAAATGGTACAAAACCAACAAATTGGCAACAACTTTCTTTTTATAATTTTCTTTATTTTTGGCATGAAGTGTTGTCAGGTAATTTTTTCATTATATATGCATGAATTATGCAAAGTAAAGTTTTCAGATACAATTATAAGAGGTATGGTAGTACTGAAACTTGGTACATGGGCTATACACATAAAATGCAACAAACCTATGGATGTATTTGGCAAATTTCCATAATTTGCATAAAAATAATTAGGACCCTAATCAACTTTTCTAATTAGTGGCCCTAATTGATTATGCAAATTGAAATTTGTCAAATGCAACCATAATTTTGTAGCACCTTGTGCGTACTACCCATGTAACATGCCTCAGTACCTGCGGAATACTACCCTTTTTTTATGTTTTTATTTTTGCGGATGGTGTACATTCCCCTGCAGGCCACAATGGGGTATATGTAGGCTCTTTATTATTATTATAAGTGATCACTATTGCCCAGGCGAGGACAAATTACTGACCAACTGTCCTGTTTTAAGCATTCCCTGGTTTTCCTACAAAATCATTATTTTTGTTGATGGGGATGGGTAAAAGCCACAGACTGCTACATGTATAAAATGATATAAACCCATTATAATTCTTTCCTAAATGACACTTGATAATTTGCATACCCTGTAGAGCGGTCACTGCCAGCCAATCCAATTACATAGCCCATCTCCATAACATAATAATTCATTTTATTTTAATCTTCCTTGAAACTAGCTTTTTTTGAAAAACCAAATTCTTCCTCAAAGGGTAAAATTATTTCCTCCCCTGTGTGTGTGTGTGGGGGGGTGAATAATAGAAGAATAGACGGCCCTGACATTTATTTGATGTCTGTAATCATACACTTCCAAGTATCAAAATTGAAATGTGTTCATGGTTATCCAAAGCAGTGTGTCAAATGTCAATAAACTTCCTATAAATATAATACATAATTAATGTCTCCGAGTCTGTTTACATCACTTGAAGAACACTGAATTGTCTCACTTAGAATCTGCAATTCCTTAACTATTGACACTCATCATAAAGCCAGTCATCAACAAAGTGTCATATACACCATTTCACTTCAGTTGTGCTGATGTGGTTTTACACGGCATAGCTGTGAACTGAAAATGTCTGCTGCAGCCTTTATTGTTGTTTTATAAGAAGAAATATCTTCTCTGTCTGTCTCTTTTACCTGCTCTCTGAACAGTTTATTCAACTTTTGTGTCTTTGAGGCTCTTATGACTTTCTCTTGAACACATGAATTCACAAACATAAACAGCTGGATTGCTGTATCTACAAAGTATACTCTACATGTACATTATTCCTGGGAGTTGAAGTTGAGTTGGTAATTAATATGGGATAAAATCCCTGTAGCATGTTGCATGATACTTCAAACCACTAGCACAACACAGTTTGTCCGGTCCTGTAAGCTGCTGCATGCACCTTCAGTCTTTGCTATGATTTGTCATCTACGGCTTTCGTCAATTTCTGTCTTATGAAAGTACAAGATGTCAGAGCCCCTTGGCATCTCAATCTGCTTCCTTTGTGGCAGGGTATTATACTTTGTTGCAGACAATGCAAATATGTGACAGCACATCTTTGGAGTGCTGCTGTGGCTGTTCAGTTGAACAAATACTTAACCGTTATATGCAAGTAGATGTTTTTTTTCTTGGGAGTACATCCTCATCACTGCTTGTGTCCATGTCAGCAACTGCATTTGAGATACAAAACAAATGCGATTCAGTGTATGTGTAAAATATTGCCAGCATTATCAAAATGAAACTCAAAATTTGAATTCCCGACCAAACTGCTTATATTGCCAAACAAAGGGTTTCCATGTGTTAGCCTAAATGCAATGTTTGTGATGCGAGAAATTAACATATAGGTGAGTTTGTCTAAGGGTACTACACCCTGCCCAATTTTGTGCCTATTTTTGTATTTTCTCAAAAATTAGAGCGCATTGATTGGTGACAAGTAATATGTATATTATAGGGCAAGGACTGCAACTCTTGCACTGGAAATTTTATTTCAGCACAGACAACAGTTGTGGAGTTACAGTCAAAAATGAGGAAAACCATTATTTGATCAATAAATCAATAACTACTTGCCTTGAGTCGCTGAATTTTCAGTGCAGTAGTTGTAGTCCTTGTATGCCCCTAACATATACATATCTTACTTGTATCAAATGCGCTATAATTTTTGAGAAAAATGCAAAAATAAGCACTAAATTGGCCAAGTGCAGTACCTTAACCTGACCGACTGACAACTGTAAAAAAACTCTGCTGAGTGTGATTTTTGTTTCAATCAATGTGCACAAAGGGGTATATGACTCCAATTTGCCACTAAGTTTGCTCAATCTGTGGGAAATGTTGATTACAGCGAGAAAAGTGAACCAAAATATTTTGAATTTCTCGAAATAGGCAACATTTGCTCGAAAAGATCAAGTAAAATAATTGACACAATATTTTGCTAAATTTCTGACATAAACACAAAAGTTCTCCTGTGTTGAAACCATGAAACGCAGAGTAAAAATGACTGCACTTACCACCTACCGTTTTGATATTTTAGTGTTCTCTATCGTAAACTAGTAATGAAGCTCTCAGAGCCCAATTTTATGCTAGACAATTTGCAAAAGTATACAAAAAGCCCCAAAATGTAATAATTTGCAAGCGATTTTTAAAGCTTTTTTTGGTCAAAATTTGTGGAAGAAAGTCTACTTCCACAAAATTGCCCCCCAATCAGCACCCCCCACAAAGAATCATGGTTACGGTCTTGACAAAATAAACATCTTCCCCATAAATCCATTATCATATTATTATTAGCCTGGGAATGCATAAGTTTCACTTAGAGGCTTTGCAATAATTATGAGCCCTAGGGGAGGTACCGTATATATATTTTTTTGGGGGGGGATTTTTTAACGAGCCAAAAGGTGAGAGGGCAAGCAATTTTTGGCTGGCTGGGAATGGGGGGAGGTACAATTTTTGGCATACATTTACAGAGCACCCTTTAAATTACACATGCTAAAATAGCAACACACTACAGAAACGTTTAAAAATGTACAATTTCCTGCTCGCTAATCATGTAATTATAAATCTGAGAAAGTTTGCAAATTGGGAACCCAAAAATGTGGCATGTGCAAAGGGGAAGGGAAAAGATTTGTTGGCAGGCCGAGGGGGGGCAATTTTGCTGAGCCAAGAAGGGAAGGATTTTGGCCAGCTGAGAGGGAGGGCAAGCAATTTTGGCACATATTCATGCCGGGCCGCCTTTAAAATAAAAGCGCTCTAAAAGGCTTAGGAAAAAAGTACCGAAATGCTTTTAATATGCAAATTTTCTAGCACGCTGCACTCGCATAACATGATCTAGGCCATTTAAGGTTTGCAAATTGGGATCCCAAAAATTTGACATGTGTAAAGTTGGGGAGCAAAGATATTTTGGCGGGCGGGGAGGGAGGGCAAGCAAATTTTTGGCGGGCGAGAGGGGGGGCAAGCGATTTTTGGCAACCGTTTGGAAATCGGGCTCACAATTTATTGCACCGCTTGCCATCTTTTAGAATACCCTGGTACCATCTTTTTACATTCACAGTGTATGTGTATGGGTCGTTCATAAAAGATGACATTGAAAATCTGCAGTGGTAGGTAGGGTATTCCAAAAGAAATCCCACCGCCCCATATTGCACACAGCACAGGCCCAATAGTACACATATTCATCATAGCTGGCTTCATTTTCATGCTTTATCATGTTTATATTAAAATGAAACATTACCTGGTTCAGGTTGAAGTTTTTGTTTCTTCTGCATCCTTTTGACCTTGTCTTTGTGCGCCGGGATACGAACGATGTGTCTTAATGGTTATAACATCTTCTCTGGTGTGGTTATACATGTTATAATAACTATGATAAAGACTGCCGAATTTTGATCGCAACGTTTGTGATTCTTGTTTGAACATTATGCTATAGCTAGGCAAAATAATTCCATTGAATGATTATAGGGACTAACATTCACGGATAACTGGACAACAAATTTGAGCAGCAAACAGTCAGAAAAGTAGGAAAGAATTGCCATAATAGTGCATGATCATGAAAAGACATGATGTGAGCTGAGTGATCTAACTTTTCTTCGCATGTTTGACCTCTGTGGGGAAATTCCCACTATGTAGTCTCATTCATATTACTTGTGCACGCTAAGCGCAATAGGACGTTAATAGGACGTGACCTGAGATCGTACGTAATGATACTGATAAATATTTATATTTTTGGGCTTTAAAATGGCTGAAAATGTCTTTTTTTCTAAATTCTTGCAAATATTGCAAAAAGCAACAATAAAAATTAGGTTTACTATGCACAGTTGAAGTAGAATTGTCATAAGGAATTACTTTCTGCCTCAAAATAGATCACGTGTCATCATGGGTCAAGGACGAATAAATAAAATGGCGTGCCATTTAAAACCATATTAATTATACGAGCTAGCTCGACTTTCTACCAGAATTGGACTCAAAATAGACTATAAAAATAGTCTATTTCAGAAGAAAATGGAATATCTAAACTGCAGGCACTCTGAGGAAAAACAATGTGAGTATAAATATCAGAATTACCCCAGAAACCGACGTTTTTCACGAAACATCTAGACTGCCAATTTACGAGAAACAATTTTCTCGCTTTTTTACATGTGTCTCACTGTGTTTATATCACTTGCAAACTTCGGTAGCAACCAAAATATACACATAGAGTGACTTGAATAAAATTCGGTTGTAATGCGCATAATGTTTGCAAGAAATGCCGACGGTCAGACCAAAATTTTGAGCATGTCATTGTGAAAAACGATTCTTAATGCGAAAACATACATAAAACCGACAGAAAACAGCAAAATGGGAAGACAAATTCGAGTGTAATATTTAAATGGAAAACTCGCAGGTGCTAAAACCATACTGAAATTTTGTGTGTATGTATGTATAATAACTGTCCAACAGCGATTGTTTCTGACATTTCTCTTTAATGAAAAATGTGCAAAAAACCGATTTTTCACTAATTTGCCCCAAAAATCTGACCAGATATAAAAGTTAGTAAAAAAAGAGTATACATGACATGTACTGACCCATGGCAGTTATCACACATGATAATGAGTGTAGGGCATCTTTACTTTTCGACAGGGGCTACCCTGACCAACGTCGCTACCCCAGCCCTTAACATACTACAATTTGAAGTAAAAAATGTCACGGGAAAGCTGTTGTCGAGCTGTTTTTCCGAAGAGAGTCTTCCAAAATGTCATAACAGTCGGACGTGTAATTATTTTAATGGCAAATTGTGCTTAACAGCTGACTCGAGATAGCTCCAACTTCGAGCGAGCACCATCGTGTGATCGGTTTGATCAATTATCGCCATAGAAGCTGTACAAAAACTTCAGTTCTCTTCCTCTATGGTCATCTAAAAATTATTAAAATGCGATTTTGGAAAGATTGTTGTCGAGCCCTCCCAAATATGGAGTTCTGACTGCCCGATAGGGAGCTAAAAAATGGAAAAACTTTTTCCAAACCGTGTTAAGTCTAAAGCGACATGTTTCTCACTTACTTGTGTGATACGATCACAATAAATGTGACAAGTTTGACATGAGTTGTACCATCAACATGGCTGGATAACAATATGCAGACTTTTGTTCTCATTTCGGAAACAAAGGCCACGCTCAGTATTGTAAATGTGCGTTTGCTTTGTAATGGTGCATCCAACTGAAATTATAATACCTATTTCATCAGCACATTGCGATATCGCACAGGTAAATCAGACACATATGTTTATGGATTTAACCAGGGATATGAGACACATCCCTGATTTAAGTTGAGCTGTTTTGAATGAGGTTTATCTTGGTGTAATGGGGTTTAAGTCCTGCAAAGGTCGTGGTGAATTCTGCTGTAGACATGACTGCATAATGTCCATATTGCACATACAACAATACAAGGTAAATAGAAGATAGATGCATTAATATAAATAACATATAATACACATAAGAAACAAAGCAAGGAGATATCACAGGATAGCCCTTTAAGCCCAAAGGGCTATCCTTACGCATAGATGTATTTGACCTTTTTACTCTGTCCCATCGAATTTCAAAATCCTTTTCCTCTTTCTTTAATTTCCATACAAACTTGTAAAGTTCTGTTTCAGTTGAGTATTTTTCGTGCCGGAATGATTTAGTATGATTATTGTAACGTGTCTTAAACGGGCCACCAGATAGGCCTACATATACATTTTCTGTGTTATCTGATGACACTGTAGCTTTGTATATTATAGAAGAAGCTATGTATTTATAGCGAAAGCTTGGTCAGAGCTGTTTACCAATTTTTGTTGTTCAACCTATACGCTTCAACATATTCTGGGTTGGAGGGAGCATAACCAAGCGGATTTTGCATTCAATGAAGACAAATAAAATTGACACACAGGAGGAATGGTATGTGTACTATAAAGAATATCCAAAGGCTTGATATAAGGGTGTCACTTCAGTCGAATATGCTTCGAAGTTTCTTTTGATACCTTAATTAAATACCCTTATTATGACTTTCTTTACTCATTTCCTATAATCGTACTTTGAAGTTTTTAGTGACTTTACCTGAAAAATGTGGCTCCTGTCATCCCACTTGCCTTTACAGGAAATATCGATCGAGTCAAAAACAACAGGGGCCATAATGTAAGGAAAAGGTTTCATACCATAAAATTTGCCCCTTGATAGGTTCGGTAAGTAAACCCAAATGATCCATCTGCCTGCTGTATGTTACTCAACCAAGCCATGCCTTCACAAATCACTCTCCTATCAACAGTTATGTCCTCTTTTGCTTTGCAGAGTACTCGCAAAACAAACGATGTCAACCTGTGGGGTCAGAAAGTAGAATGAAATATATATTTGCGAGTATTGCTGCATAATCATAGAAAATGTAGGAGGAAGAAAGAAGAAGAAAGAGACCAAAGAGGAGAAGGACATGGAGAAAGAGGAATATGAAAACGAAAAGCAGAAAGAAACATGACAGAAGATGAAGAATGAGATGAAAACAATTATGATAATAATACTGTAGCTGATGGTACCAAGAATGATGACGATGATGACAACGATGACAACGGTGAAGAGGATCATGATGACCATGATGATGATATTTCTGATGATAATGAAAATAATAATTGTGATGATGATGATAATGACTATAAAATGATGATGATCATGACGATGACCACGATGGTGACCATGATCACAATGATGTTGATGATTATGATGATGATGAGGATGACAATGGTAATGGCACCGAGGATGATGTTAATTTTGATGATGGTGAAAAAAATGAAGATGATAATGATAACGATGGCAATGGAAGCAGGGAGGAAGTCAATGTTGATGATGAAGATGAAAACAAAGATAAAGGCAGTGTTGAAAATGAGGATACACAATAAAATAATGAGGATGAAAATTATGATCATAATGATGCTGACAACTATTGCTCGGGTGATAGGATGAGGAAGATATTAATGAAAAAGTACAATAGCAACAATATTACTAAAAATGATAATTATTTAAAGAGAAAACTGATGACCTACCAAGAGTTCGCTGGAGTGGTACTAAATGTTTTGAAAGCTCCATCTGGAGTACGGAAATTGTTTACCTCACGAGAATACCCTGGTTAAAAGAGAACTTAAAAGTAGTGTGATTAAATTACCGGAAGAAGTGATCATCAATCAATATTCTGATGCCTTTCGACAATGAAAAGCGAGACCGTCAAACTAGTGGGTAGAATTTGGTTTTATTTAGAAGAATCTTCTATTCAGTTTATAACTCGATAATGACAACAGCCAGCATCATTGCATGCAAATTAAATGAACGCTTGTTCTTTTGACTAAATAAAATTCTTTTTGCGTAAAGGAATGTATAGTTTAGAAAAGAATACACCTTTTTCCATTTTTCAGCAGCTATCAATTTTGAAAAACATGATGACCAGTATGGTTCACTGGAGTGCGGCAGTCCATTTTAACATTATGGTTTTTGTAAAATGCACACAATTCAGTCTGATTTTGAAGTTGCATGATTATGAAAGGTCGGTTCAAATAAATAGTATGCTTCCCCGAATAATGAAAAACTCAAGCCGCAGACCCAAGCCAATGCAAACTATGCTGAGAAATAAAATACTATTGCGATATGCGCTATAAAATGTGTGTGTGCCCGATGAAAAGCCATGTTCAGTAACCCGTTCAACCCGTTTATCGGATCAACTCCTGCATTTCTCATTTCATTTGGTATTTTTGAAATGAAACATTTAGTCAAAAAACTAAAGAAAACAGCAGTATTGAAGAAGCTGAAGCCCCATTCAAATACATGTAGCTACTTTATATACTGACAGTAGATAAATTTGCCTTATTTTTGTAATACAGGGCTAGGCTGAAACACTAGCAGGCTATGTTAGCACATCTATGACAATGTTAAAGGTACCACAATCTGAATTTTGATGATTTTTACGATCATCCAGTTGAGCAAATCACTGAATGGGCCTTTAAGCTGCGTTCACACATGCAGACAGGTAGGGTCGGTTCATAGTGAATATTCGAAGGCGAATATTCGGCTTCGAATACTTTTTGTGACGTCAAAATATATACGGCAACGAATAAAATATGATGACACGCCGAGTTGAATCGGATTAAATATCGCGCAACTGATAGCGAGATACTATTGATTTATATGAAAGGCTCGAGGTCACCTGAATATCGTTCGACGAATGATGATTTCAAAAATCCCCAATGAAAATTAACCTGCCCAGTTGTCAAATACGTCTGGATAGTTCCAAAATGGCTGATAACGAACTGAAAGAAAATGTTATGGGCGCAAGACTGCAAACCCAATTCTGCCATTTTTTAATTCGCGGACCTATTTTCTCAATAATTATAAAAATGCGACTTTTTTGGTGACTCAAATTTATGTATAGGCTTTCCACTTTTACTTAAGCTATAATTCGCCACTCTTTCTGATTAATAGAGAGATTGCGGAGAGGCGTTCACTGCAAACGCCATACGGGTTACGGATTTCTGCATTTTGCGGTAGAACGTCATAGTCCCGTTCACATCCAAACTAGCCTCCTACACAGCCAGTTTGTGTCGGTCCTAACGCTCGTCGTTCCTAGTATGTTCGTGATAGCCGCATAGAGTCTGAACCAAGACTACGTGTAAACGCAATTGCAATCATGATGGCGCTATGCTGAGACAAATTATCTAAAGATAATAGGAAGCACCCATTGATTCACCTTGGGTGCATCGAACCAGAGAAGATTATCTTCTTTCATCGAACTACTTTCCTCGGTATTGATATGCAAATACGACTGGCTGTATCTATAATGCTCTAAGCATTCAGTCCAGATTAGCGATATTTGAGTTTTGCGGGCTATTGGAAAATGAGTATAGGCCTATGTTCACACGTGTATGCTATTTGTCTAAATAATCTAAACAGAGTTTGGTGTTGGATGCCTAGGACTTCCTTGGTGTATATTATTCGAATAACCAGAAACAAACTCCATTATCATATAAATAATACCCTGTTTACTTTCTAAAGCAAAATGAAAATAGATAATCTAATATGCCTAGTTTGATTACTACCCAGAAAACATAATATATTACAGAAAACGTTAAATGTCGGGTTAAAGGTTATGTGAGGGTCAAGGGCATTAAAAGTTTTAATAACATTTAAAAAACCATTTGTTCTAAACTTGCTGATAAACGTTCTAACACAATAGACACTTAAATATGTTTGCCAAATGATATTTTACTATAGCATTTCGAATTTGGCTTAAAATGTTGTCGTATTATTTTTTCAGTATAACACGAGTTTTCGTGATTTTTATATAAACATACATCGATATGTTATCAAAACCACATGCATTATCATGTTTTAAAAACATTTTGGAGTTTGCTGAATAGTATCCATAAGCAAAACACTTTGACAGCTGTTTAATGCACAACGAAAAAGCAAGGCGAAAAATAGCGTTGCACGAACTTCTGTTCCCCGTCCCAAACAGACAATTATACCGCATTTATGCCGTAACACGACACAATCTTGCCTAAAACGCCTCTTCGCAAGCTGATTTTTGGACGGCATTTTCCACACACAAATGAATAGGCAATCTGCCCGTTCGAATTCGCGTCGAAAAAAAATCGAAATTTGTTCACTTCTTCTTGTCTATACGAGATCAAATTTTAACCCCCAAAATGGATTTTATTACATGTCGGACTCTACTTGTTCTATTAGGATACTTTGATTCGATTCATATTATGATAAACATAACATTTTTCTGTATTTTATAATGCGTTTTTTTGTCATTTTGGAACGTCATTTTTTGCTACCAACCGCAACGTAATCGCCTTACGGTAATTCCACGATTGACCAATTCACAATAGATTTCACCCTCTAGAGGGCATAATAACCGATTTTCGACTAATGTAGCTTGCCGTTCGCGTTCCCGTGTCACGTTTCACGTAAATTTCGCAATCTCTCTAATAAGTCTAAAGACCAGCCCAAAATACCTCAAATAGTTTCTGTATTTTACTGGAACTCATTAGGGTTACACAAATGGCGCATTGATTTAGTTGTGTGCCCCCTTATTAGTGCGGTACAAGCGTACCCATTTTATATGATATGAAAGTAAGGGACTGTTAAGACGTCCAGGAAAAGGAAAATGCCTAGCAGGCAATAGCATTCCAATGCTGTAGTGATGGTAAGTAATGTTTTATGCAAATAATATGATATTTAGGCTTTACAAACATAACCTAAATGTACAAGTGAATGTTTCCATATTAACGTAGCTCTATTTAAATCGACTGATGCAGAAAAAAAAGTCTAACTCCAAATTCAGATTTATGCCTCCACCCCGGTTTTACATAAATAATCATTTGGCCCCAGTTCTAGGTCCCCATATGCATCTGCCCCTGGCAGAGGATGTGTGAGGGTCTGGGGTGGTAAATCATTGGTTATTGATATAAAATGCGTTTGCCATGGAGGTTCACCCATTTTTGTCATTTTTTCCGCACTAGCGGAATTCTTGACGTTTTTGGCACCTATAAACGATGTTATTTTGGGCGGAATAAAGATGTAATGCGTTGTTATCAGTCAAATTCATAATTATAATTAATAATTAAGAGGGCAAAATAAGTAACATGTAGGAATGGATATATAGCGCTTTGCAATGAATATCTTCATAAACTATGCCGAACAAACAAAACCCCGAGCGTTGGTACCCTATCATTGCGTGTTCTTTTAAAAAAAATCTTGTTTATTTCTATAATTTGTGAATCAGGCATTAAAACACACTTAGGCCCTAGCATATAGGTCTACACAAGTTCGGAACGAGACTTTTTATCTTTTGACGCGTATTTCGGTCGAATGCCAAAATTGATTGCTCAATGAGTCATGAAATGAGAGCAATACTACTTTGATGATACCGATCTCAAGTGGATATCAGCCAATGAAAAATGTATTCACCGGAAATATATTTATGGGAGTTGAATTTTGTTGAACTCGACAGATATATATTTGGTGGGTCACCGTGGGTGGTCTCATATATAACACTTGTAAGGGCTGTCATATTTGTCGGCGCTTCAATCATATCATATCATATATTTATTTATTTATTTATTTATTTATTTATTTATTTATTTATTTATTTATTTATTTATTTATTTATTTATTTATTTAATTATTTATGTATTTTTGACTTATTTTTTGACTTATATATTTATTTTTTATTTATTTATTTATCTATTGACTCATTCATTTCTTGATTTGCTTTGCAGTTGAAACCTGCAAGAAGGTATGGGTCAACCTCCGTTGAGTTACTATTCAGGTCAGGGGCGTAATCAGACCTGACCTTCCGGGGGGGCAAGATTGAAAAGTTTCCCAATTTCTGATCAAAAGTTTTAGTATTTATGTTCGAGAGAAAGCTCGCTTGCCGCGAAGCGTTAAACGGGTGGAGTCGGTGGGGTCCAGGGGCAAAGCCCAGGCGGGGGTCAAGGTGGCTGAGCGCCATGAAACTCATGGTTTTTGGCATATTAGAAAATATCAGTTCAGAGTACAAATTTCACAATGAAAGTAGTAGGCCTATAGATCTTCTTCTCTCTTTCTTTCCCTTTTCTCTTCTCCCTTGAGTCCCTTCCCCTTTTCTCTTCTCCCTTCCCCCTTTTCTTCCCTCTTTTTTCTTTTCTTCTTTCCCTTTTTTCTTTCCCTCTTTTTTCTCTTCCCCTTTTTTCTCCTTTCCCTTTCTCTTCCCTCTTTTTTCTTCCCTCTTTTTCTCTCTTTCCCCCCTTCCCAATTTTTGACTCTTCTTCCAGGTTTTTGTGTCCGGGGTAGCTTGCACCCCCGGCCCCCACTGGTTACGCCACTGCTCCTATTTAGATCCATTTATACAGACATTAAATCATGACAATAGTTCAATGGAGTTTACCTATTATGATTTTATTAACTTCGTTAAAGAAATTCTCTAAATTTTGCTCACCTTGGTCAACGGGCAGTACTTGTTAATAGTCGGGCAACACTGTGAATTGTAGAAATATATCTTTCTCCGGTTCATAGTTTTATATTCGAAGCCGCATATATTTTGACGCCCAAAACGTATTCGAAGCCGAATATTCGCCTTCGAATATTCACTTTGAACCAGCCTGTAATATGTTGTTTAAGCTTATGTCCGATGCAATAAAAAATGTCCGCTAATCCCTCAGCGGGTTCGCATTAATCGGCAATAGCGCTAGATCCGACTTCATCAAGCTTATTACTGGTCACAGCTAACCAGAAATGGTCCATGACAAGCTGGAATCGTGTCGTAACCTTTGACCCAAATCGCGCGAAATGAGATTTTGTAAACAACGAGAAATCGATACCAAAATGACTTCGCCAATTTGGTTTTGTCTCGCTTTCATGCGTTTGCGGTAATATATCGTAGCAAATGGCGATGTAGATGAAACAACACCTCTCCTGCACTTGCATTATATTAATAATGCAGCTTTTCTCGAAGAGGAAGAGACACGGAGAAGCCGGCTTTGGTTATATATTTGGAACCGGCAGTTATCTCCGACAGCCCAAGAGTGCTGTCTACACGTAATTACTATTACCGGACACAACGTTATGACCGGACTTTAACCTGCTCGGCTTAGGAATAAATCGTCGGATATAAGGCACATTATGTCCGAAACAGTTACTTCCGACGCTCGTTCCCACTGCCACTTTTATCCGATACTATTACCGACGAAATTTAGGTCCGGTAATAAGTAATTTATGTACGACCGTGTGAACGCGACTTCACCCTAAGAAATTACTGACGTGATAATACATTAAAGTCATGTTCACACGGTCGGAAATAAATGGCTTATTACCGGTAATAAGTCACTATTGTCCGACTATTGTCCGACTCAGAACGCTACTGATCATCCTCTATTGTTATGCATAGTCGTGCTAAAATTCGATCCATACATGTTAAGTCAGAGCTGCTCTAAATCATATCTCATGTATTGTTTGTACTTCTGCAGTTCATATCTACCCAACAAGACCAAGATTGTGAAATTTGATTCAGTAGAACTGGGGAAATGCTCCATAATGCTACACCTACCTCTTAATTTAGCAGCTCAAATATCATCAATATTTACATGTCTTTAGCAAAAAAATAATGGTAACCAATTGGAGACTGCTTGCTAGTTGGTGAAGTTCTGGAGGGTCTAAAGATACTACCCAAATTGTTTAATATTGACTACGATGACATCTCAATGCCTACTTTTCTTAGGTTGTTTCTACTTTATTTATTTATTTATTTATAACATTCGGCCGAAGCAGGCTAAACCCAATAGTGCTCAGAGGCTACTAAATTTAAGGGATGCCTCCAGATATGACGGGACAGGAATATGCGAAGAGGTCCGATTTTAGAAGCAGGAGGAAAACCGGAGCACCCGGGGAAAAACCTGCGAGGACGAGCATGGATCGGCAACCAAACTCACATGTGGCACCGCGGGGAATTGAACCCGGGCCACAGTGGTGAGAAGCGAATGAGAAGACCACTACACTAACTCGCCCTCCCACTAATTTCTCTCTATAATATTATAGAGTTATACAGTAAGAAATAGCAAATAAGTAGGGATTTTGTGCAAAATATACTGCCTGGGCGAAACATGCTCCGATATTTCTGATATCAAGTTTTAGCACAATAGTAGTATGTACCCAAGTAAAATTTTCCGAGAGTTCCAAGTCGATTCGAGAAAAAGAGTGTTTTTCGCCCACACTAATATACACCTTTTTGCTTTAAAAATTAATTTTCTTGGTCAAATAAACAAAAATATCAAATAAAGCATACCTAGGCATGAAATTGTGTCTTTTACGGTAAGAATTCTGATTTTTACAGACCTGAACTTAGCCCATGAACTTTTTTGGGATTTAACTTTTTAGCGTTTCAAACTAATATAGTTCGCTGAAGATTCAATTCTATAAGGCACATCGGTCTATATATATAATAGTTCTGTCAGAATATCCGTTTTGATTTCAACTTTTTTCACTTGCGACTGCCAAAATGTCCAAAATGTCTCAGTACTTATAACCAGCAGAAATAATCGATATTTCTATCAAAATGATAATAGCGTTTAATTAAGCGAAGTCGAATTAAAACCAAATTGTCAATGGGGAGAAAATTTTTGGCCAGGCGTATAAATGGTTTTTTTTTACCCTTGTGTATAATATGGATTAAGCCGTTGATCCACTTGGAGGTATGCACATCAGTGATTTCAGATATGCGTTCACCTAGGTTAAAACAGGTGCAGGGTTATTGAATGCATTCATAATGGTTTTGTTAAGGGTTTTTGTTGTTGCTATGATACAACCAATCACTTGGCATAATTGTAGCTGGCAAATGCAAATGGGTTTTTGACTCACATCATGTTTTATCATCGAGAGATCAACGTCTACTGAAAAACCCACCCTCCACGCCCAATAAATGTATATGTTAAGTGAAAGTAAAGTAACAGTGAGTCATGTATAAGTTTACATGTTTTAGCGGAAAGTAAGTAAGAATAATCAATTGGTTTTAAGTTTTACGTAACTTTGAAAACATGTTTAATGCTAAATTATGCGGTTTAAATTAACACGAGCATTAAATGTTTTATCAGAGCGTTAAACGTTTTCAAGGTAATCATTTGAAACAGAAATATCATAATAAATGTCAAATGTTCACTTCCAATTCATGCATAACAATATAAGAATTGAAGTAAATATAATCAAGCCTTGCAGGCTTAATTGAAGTTCATTTAATGGCTTAACATGATTAATAAAACAGGTTATCATAACAAGTGGGGACACGGATAAGATAATAACTCGCAAGTCAGCAAGTGATTATAATTGTGAATTCAAGTTTAAGTCTAAAAGCTTTCAATTGTATATACAGAAATATCACAATGAATGTCAAATGTTCACAATATGAGGTAACTTCGAATTCAGGCATAACATAAGAATTGAAGTAAATATTATCAAGCCTTTGCAGGCTTAATTGAAATTAATTAAATGGCTTATGTTTAATAAAACATGTTTATCATAACAAGTGGGGACACAGATAAGATAATAACTTGCAAGTCAGCAAGTGATTATAATTTTGTATTCAAGTTCAAGTCTAAAAGCTTTCAATTGTATATACTTGAGCCTTAAACACTGCATAGAGCGGTCGTGTTAAACTAAGATGTCTCCCAGCGCAAAACACTGAGAAAAATGGTTCACAAAGGAAATGAGAACCAGCTGTATAGAAATAAAGTAATAAGTCAACAAGTTCAAAATAAGTTTGATATGACTTTGAATTCATAGCAAATTCTAAAGTCTGAAAATATGTAAGCTAAATAATTCCACAAAAAGAATCTTTCTGTTGGTGTCAAGTAGGCACTTTATCATAAAATCAAAAAGTAGCCAAAGTTAAAGAAAAAGCACTTTACCACTGTCTACCTTGTTTACTGCATAATCAAAAAACAAAACAAGTCAAAAATGGTTGTTGAAGTTAAAGACATAAGCCTGGTACATGTATGTCAACAGTTTCCTAGTCATTGTGGTAAATAAATACATGAAATGATTGAAGCAAAACTTTTCATGTCTATAAAAGAAGACGCATACGTGCAGTTATTTTTCGGCTTTCAATGATATTCTGCATTAATTATATGCATTTATGACAAATCATGGCAAATGACATGGTCATTATTTGAAATCGAATATATTTTCAATAGTAACTACATGTAACCTTTAATACATGTGTGTAAGTATGGAATTGGGTGTTATAAAATACACACGATAAGAATTCCAAATGGGATGGCCTTTCAATTGAAATTAAAATGCGCGTGATTGTTTTGTCTGCGTTTTGGGATCTTTTTGGGCTCAATTACAGCGCTGATTATGTTTGTCACGGCTTTTAGGCTTTTACTCCATAGGATATTGGTGCCAATTAGCGCAGATTATGTTCATGTTGCGTCAGGTTGGGTACTTTCCATGGAGTTGGAAATATGGTGCCAAGTAGTGCGGATTATGTATGTGATACATTATGTAAGAATCAAATATTCTATATATGAATGATAATAACGTCATAAAGAAATATTGTGCCTTTAAATATGCGCAGATTATGGTATTGTCTGGTGTAGGGGCATTTTTCTTTGGTATGAGATACTTAAGAAATCCCATAGCGGATATTCTTTATAAATAAACCAAATGATCTCTCGGTTGGTATAGAACATGACCACCACAAAAAGTGTTGTCTCCCATGTTTGTTGTTTTTGAGTTCATTGACAATTGAAAAATTAAAAAAAATCAACACCGAAATTCTGACAAAAGTATAGCCATGTATAATGTGCTTTAGAAAGTTGGGAAATATTTTTCATTAGCGAATTATGTTACTTTGAAAAGGAAAAACGCTGAACCGAAAAAGCTCATGGCACAAGTTGAAGCCTGTAAAAATCGAAAATCGAACATTAGAAATCTAAATTTCACACCTGAGTTTAACACCAGGACTTGATAAAAGTATACAGTACCAAGCATTATAGTTTTTTTCTGATATTTACTGAAGAAATGAAAAGTATCGCTTTTCATTTGACATGTTTGACAGAGAAAATTAATTATGAAGTGAAAAGGTGTGCCAAATAAAGTGACTGAGTGGGTCTTGTATAACAATAGCCATCGACAGACTAGCGTTCTGAGTGCATTCTTTGCCGGATTATATGGACTGATCCACAAATTTGTCACGGTGATTAAACCCAAGTAAGTATTTCAAGTCGCGTTATTACCGGACCTAAATTTCGTCGGTAAAGGTATCGGATATAAGTGGCAGTCGTCGGAAATAACTCTATCGCACATATTATTGTGCCTTATATCCGACGAAGCCGAGCAGGGTTACGTCCGGTCCACACCACATTTCGTCATACATACATTTTCCCAGCCACATTTCCCTAACATAATATGAAATTAAAAAAAAAGGAAATTTAGTTTGGCAGTGCCCCCCCCCCCAGGAGATTGAGCACCGAGTCCTAAGTTTAATTGTATATCATGACGTTATTTGTAAAATGATAATTGTTTCGTGGGGGAAAAAGTCATTGGTGGTGCGGCTTGTGTCAAAAATTGTAGACCACGAGCTATTTAGTTGCACGGGAGATCACCGGGTGTGAGAGGAGGACACTTGCATACCGGGAGCGTACCGGGACCAGCAAACCAAGGGGGCAGAATTTTCCAATCGTCCAGCTGAACCGCTACAAAATTACTTTATGGACATAAATGTTTAAATTTTATGCTTAATGTGATGCGATCAAGCAAAATCAGTCGGAAATCGGAAATATTATATTTTCAGTTTTTTATAGGATAGTAAAAAGCATTGAAAACCATAGAAATTGAACAACCAGTTCCAAAGATATGAGCAACTAAAAAGTTTCCAAAACAAGAGGAAAGAAAAGGAAATAGTTCCTTTGTTTGGCTATATCACAAAATCAAAGAAAGACACTGATTACAATTGTTGGTCAATTAGCCACGGGTATATGCCTCCTCCCCTTGCCCTCTCAGTTTGTAAACCTCTGCTCGCATATATTGGCACGGGTCATGTGCCTGTCAATAGACTCCCTTTTTGCTCTGCAAATCTGTCACCCAAAGACCCTTTTTTAAAAGCTTACAACAAATGCCAATATATTTTGTGTTAGAAAAGGGATGTGAGATTAGACGTACCATCTTCTATATTTTGGATTGCTTTCATCTCAATGTAGGCTGTATCTTTATCAATGGCCTTCAGGTACTGATAGATGTAGACATTTGTAGCTGTGTACATCATAGTTGTTTCCCCATCACCACTGGGTATAGGAAGGAATTCACCAATATTGAGTCCCTCTATAACTGCACTGGCCACAGGTCCAAGATTAATGCCTGTTAAATTGCATGGAGTCGTGTTCACACGGTCGAACATGTGACTTATTACCGGTAATAGTAACTTATTACCGGTAATAAGTGACTTATGTCCGACTGTGTGAACACGACTTGAGAAGAATTAAATCAGGGAAGTGAGATTAGAATACGGCAAAACTTGTAGCCATTGTATAGACGAATCCAATTTCACGCATTCCTATACCTCAGTGCGGGCAGTTATAGTTGGGTCCCCGTCGGCTCAATCTCAAAATGATGCGGCCTTGGAGGGTATTTTAAATTGCATTCTATCACCCGTATTACACGTAGACAAAAGAATGATGACAGTTTACAACACAAAAGAATCTAACATCGATTTTTATGCGGCTTTAATCCCCCCAATTTGGCAGTCACAACACTATTTTGGTGTTGAGGGGACCCAATAATGGCCGACCAAATCCTGACCATGACTTGGCTCGTTGGATTCGTCTATATCATAAATTATAATTAAAAAGCAAAAAGATAAAGATAAGCGTACTTGAAATGCTGCCGACTGGCGACTCACACGATCTGTCAATAGTTGACAACAGTCCGGGGCAACAGTAATAAGTCCTGCCAATATTTATGTACTTTTTATGGAATTATGCTTGAAACTATACTTGGCACACTTAATCTTGCAACTAGATAAATTTAACAGTAAGAAAAGCTCGAATGGACTGACATAATTATAAGAAATTGAGAGACCGAAAAAATCAGATCGAACCAGAGCAATCTTAGATTAAAGAGGTACAGAATGATAGTGTCTCAACAGGCAAACGTTGTTAACATTAAAGTAATAATGTGTGATTTTCATAAAGAATAGATTCCTATTTAAATGTTCGTTTTCACTGGTCACATTATCCCCTTTTAATTTTTAGCCAAACAAATGAGGTATAACGAAGAAAATCGCGATTTCATTCCGGCGCCTACAATGCGTGTACTACGCTCGCCGATCGTAACATATAATACTACACGGAGTATCGCGCTCGACGTGTGTACATGTGATGTCATTCACGGGAGATGTTAGCAAGCAGTCGATCGATGAACACTGTATAAAACCGGGTCGACCCGGTTTTAATATAAAAAGTTAAATTTTACTGTTATTAGAGCACTTCAGGCTTAGTATTTTACGCGGTATTTTAGTACACCACTGGGCATCATAGTTATGCAAAAAGTAGAAATTGAGGGCGTCGTTGTGAAGCAAATCACACATTATGGCTTTAACGCATGCATGTTGGGAGAGTATCTGTACCTCTTTAATCTGTAAGAATAACTTACCAATCAAGTTAACCTCGCATTTAGCTGTGATTTGTATAACATTATCAGGCATTATTAATCTCACAGTGTCAATCTGGTTTTGATTAGCATTATCATGCAAACCTGCAAAAAAGGAAACAACAAGATATACACTTAAAGGCCCATTTAGTGATTGCTTATCCGGACGATCGTAAAAATCATCAAAATCATGAATACAATTTTTGGAATATATCGTACAAGTACGAAGATGGACTTAACACCGTGTGGCAATTTAAAATATATTAAATTCTTAGCAAGAAATAATTAGAAGGAGTCTACAATACACTGAGAACTTTACAGTGTTGTGAGTAAGACATAAAAACTGGCTGGAATCAGCAATTTTCTCTAGTTATTTTCTCAGAACCATGACAACGAAGATAGGTAGTAATCAGATATTATCATGTACAGATCAGAGGTGGGTGGACAGGATATGAAGACACATGAATAAAAAAATAAATTGAGAGCAAAAAAAAAAAAAGGAAAAAGGAAAAAGGAAAAAATAGAAAAACGCCATCCCCGATCCCAGGGGCTAGATACTCACTCATATGTTGAAAGCTATTTACCACTCCATTGTCATTTTCATTTGGATGAAATTGTTGTCCAATTCCACTTGGGTCGAGTACGAAAGACAAAGACTGAACTTCACGGGTACCTTCCGGCTGGTTAAGAAGTAATTAGAGTAATATTACAATGGATATCAATATAACTCCGCCTTAAAAGCAATATATAGTACCATTTTTTACAGTTCTTCAAAATTGTTCGCCCTTTTTTCTTTACTAATTCTTTTTGCCGCCTTCTTTTTTTTGCTGCCCTTCTTTTTGCCGCCCCTTCTTCTTCCGCGCCCCTTCGTTTTTGCCGCCCCCTACTTTGACCCCGGGGGGCTGGCGCCCCCAAAGCCCCAACAAAATATGCGCATGTTTATGGATTTAAAGAAGATACTAAACAGAGAACTACACAGTCCAGTCTAAGGATAAAATTGAAATTTATGAAGGACTGGAGTCTGGACGGACCTTAAATACGTAAATCTTTTATAAAATAGGTACCCTTTATATCTGATTTCTGTGTTTTTAACACCCTATTCACGATACGTACGTAGTGCCTGGTCGTGAAAAAAGACACTTTTTACGTGAATTTTTGGCCACGCATGATACCCCCTTGTCAATGACCAGTTCCCCCAGGGCCACACCGACATCGCCTGGCTAATAATTATTTGGTGAAGCAGAGACACTAAAATGAATACACGGGATCGATACACGTGAATTGCTATGCACGATTTTGATATCAGACGAAAATCTTCGGATACTGGGTTAGAAAATGATGAATATCTCCCGCAAATGATTTTTTCTCAAGAAACCAGATGTGGTCTCATACACTTGAAAATACGTGTTGAACAGATATTATAGTCGTTACCGTGCGCTTTGAAAATTGGCCGTGCGCTTTGAACTCAAAATCTAACCAAAACTCGAATGTTATATTGCGTTGGTCCTGTATGGACTACGGCGCGCAGCAGGCTAAAGTCTGCTGCACTCACTACTCAGTGGAGGCAGTATACCGTAACCATTGACCGCAATGTCGTATACAAGCTTACTCACACAGCGAGAAATCAATTACCCCGGTTATTGTCAGTAGCCTTAGTCAGGTCACTTCGCTAATTATGCATCTCATAAGGTCCGAATAAAATGGCCATGTGGCTGTGGATTCAACCTACCATGGCGATTTCTACCATGAAGATATCGGGGCGATGTCAGTGTGCGGGCCGTGTGCACTTGTTACTTGTGCCAGGAGAGAAATTTTTAAGGAATTTCGTTTCGGACCGGATCAAAAGGGGTAAAATTCACCAGAGGTCAACCAAAGGTCAAAATGGGTCAAATTCTTAAACTCGTCCTATTTAAATCTAAATTAGAATATGTAATATTGATATGATTTAAAACAAAATGGAGGTCATTTCAAGGTCATCAAAGGTCAACAAAGGTCAAATTATTGAATTAGTTAGATTGTTATTTAACTTAATACCAACATTTAATTAGTTAGATTGTTATTTTTGGTATGTGCATATAGGATTGTAATCAGATTTAGCTTAAACATGGAGGAGTGGTCTGTTTTGGGGTCAAAAGGGGTAGAATTCTAAAGTTTGTACAATTTGAATGAAAATAAGTATAATTATGTGATGTTCATAACTATGATTCAAAACATGATGAAGGTCATTTCAAGGTCATCAGAGATCATCGAAAGGTCAAACCGGCTTATTAGATAGATTATCATTAGTACCGACATTTTTCACGATGTTGACAATTTTGTCTATAATAATTTCAAGGTCATCAGAGGTCATTTCAAGGTCTCGGCTTGACTTCGTAGCCTTATAAGGCTGCAATATATCTAGTTGTGTATTTGTCGCTTATTTATTGTTATACAAGAATGATTATAAATTAAATTCTCAATATTTAATGATGAAGGATATATTTATTCATAGTCAAACTATGCCATAGAAAACGCCCGAACATTGCGCAACAGCTTCTTAATTATTCTTAAGCCTCATTCAAATGCATGATCGTAACAAAGGGATGATCAGAAGCGTATTTGCCCATTGCATGGTTCCGGAACACTTCGGCCTTCGTTGTCCGGCCAAAGCGTTTTTAAAATGCGTAAAAACAACTTGGTTTTAATGCTAATTATTGCGTGTTCTTGGGAAGTCTGATTATCTTTATAAAATAGCAGGGTGGGCGGGTTTTCGCCGAAATATTTTTTATGTAAAAAGTGAAGCATTCTACGTATAAAGGAATATATGAATATTAACTGCACAACATGTAGAACGATTCGTGATACCCAATTGTGGTACATTTGGTGTTGTTTAGGAGGGGGAGAATTTTATTTCAATTTTATTTACGTCAAAATATTTTTTGAATTTACTGAAAATAGACGCTCAAAAAATGATGAAAAATCTATGTAATTTTTACATAGAACCCCGATAAAGATTACTGTATCGTTTTTATGATACTCTGATTTTCCATTTTCTAAAAACATCTTGGGGGTTCTATGTGGAAATCCTGAATAAACCCAACGTCTATACTCCGGGGACTATAGGCCTACAAGAAAATGGCAGAATTCCGATACATTGCACGGACAGATTAAAGTTTATTGTATCTATACAATAAACACATTTACCCCCTGTGAAATAGACTAACCCTGGTCCAAGCTTGTGCTTGGACAAATCAATATGATTGATTTATTGATTGGTTGCATAGTAATGGCTTGGGGGCATGAATAAGTCATGGTGTGTGTCAGGTAGGGAGAATTGGTCAGACAATCAACCCGGGATGGGCTCATGTCAGTTTGGCGTCGAAAAAAAAAAAAAGTGAGTCGGATAACGTACAAATAAATATTGGGCAAATTATTTGTGCCATGAATAATTCATACTGTCGGGTAGAAAGAATATATCAGACAATGAAGTACTTGACTAGGTAAGAAGTGAGGGCACCCAGACCATATATAGTAAATAAAAATTTTATATTGGTTTGGTAATCAAACATTTTGGCTAGGGTGAGGTTTGTGCCTTCAATAAAAGGGGTGCCTTGGAGCCAGGGTTTTGGAGAACTGAGCAAGGAAAAATTTAAAAGGGGTGCCACTGCCACATTACCAGATTAGTTAATGCACCGGTATTTAAAATCTATGGTGAATGTATAGGTAATGCATTTATAAGATTGACAGGGTGCATGTGATCATATAAATATCCTTTTTCAAGGGGAGAAATATTTTTCCTTTGTTGAATGAATTCAAAATAAATTTGCGGAGCGATCACCCAACAGGGCAAAAAGAGGTCAGAGGTAGAGGGTCGGTGGTTCATGAAATTTGGGGGTGACCACGGAAACTGGACAAAAAACGTCATGGTAAATCCGGGTTCATCAGGGTTCAAACTGGTAGGACCTATAGATTTTGTAAGTTCATGAAATTTGGTTAGGGTTAGTTTTGGATTATTCGGGGTCAGATCGCCATAGGTTGTCGCAGGATCATGAAATAGATTATATTGGTAATCCAACTGTTGGATTTCAGTTGTGCAATACTGGATAACAATTGCATGGTATTTCATTTTATGACTTTTGAAGCTTGTGGTGCGTCACTCCTCCCTAATGATTACGTTCAGTCAGGGTGAAGCATGATGAGCCTAATTTCTTTTCTCAGCATTCATGGTTCATAAGTTCAAGGTCATAATGTAGGTTAGAAGGTACAGATTGTTGGAAAATATGGGATTGGAATTTGAGGTAATTGGAGAGCAAATAAGATATAAGGCTCAAGGAGTTTGCATGGAACTTGGGGAAATAGAGGAGCAGTCAAAGTCATAATTTCTTGGGTCAGGCTTATCAGGGTCACCTGAAGACATTGTATAAAGGTCAGATGGTCATGCAACTTGATAAAAGGGGTTCCAGCAGATTCAGGCAATAGATAATAGTATCAGGTGTTTACGGAGCTTGGTAAAAAGAGGTACGTAGCATAGGAGGTTAAAAATGTTCAAGATGTTGGCTTTACTCATGGTCATCCGGAGTCCAGTACGTAAGACAGGGGAAATGGGAAAGCGACAGGATTTGGGTAGTAACATCAAGTGAAGTAGTCATTTGGGGGATCAATGGGAGGTCATTCAATGTTGGTATTCATGAGGCTCGGAGAATGATCCCATTGAAACTTAACAATTCACCGGGGAAGATTTCGGGAAGTTGGGAGCATATCAGCATTTCATCAGGAAATTCCTGTCCCTCTCGTTAGTAGGATAAGGAATTTTGTGTAGCAACAGCGAAATGAAATAGGAATTTTGCATAGCGGTAAGGTTGACCGGCAAGTTGCTTCCCAGTTTCTGTTTTCTGTTTCTGATTTATTTCAGGTTGAATCAACATATTGATGCTCGCAGTTAATAATGGAGGCTATGTGACATGGATGATATAAAGAATGATATAATACGTTCTGGACATTATTTGGACCATTTATACCACATCTAATGATATATCCGAAGCAAGATTCTGGCAGGACAAGACGAAGTGGGACGGGAACACTTTCAGTGTACAATGCGGACATTATGTATTTTAAGGGCACATCTATTGCAAAAACAAGTTCATCTCTATTCGAGGAGAATAATTATTAAATTACAAGTTGACACTTGTTGCAACTTTTTATGCATGTTTCTCCTGAAAAAAGAGAAATTGTGTGGGTGAAGTTCGTACGTGTTCGTCCCCCGTTTGAAGCGAAATTAATTTTCAAGGTAGCCGGCTGACGACGTAAGTAAATGAAGCGGACACTATATCATGCTCTCATTTAATACTTGTGTAACACAATCACAATCACTTGCACAAGTTTGACATTAGCAACATGGTTGCTGCAACAATGAGTTGTACTAATATTTACCATAACAATGCTGCATAATAATATCCAGACTATTTTGTTCTCATTTCGGAAACAAAGCCTCACACAGTATTGTTACTATGCGTTTGCTTTGTAATATTTCATCCAACTGAAACTATAATAACTATAGCATTGCAATATTGCACAGGGAAATCAGGTACACGAGTTTGTGGACTTAACACGATTTATATGCTAGTCTCAGATTGATCACGCTGTAATTATTTTTTTAAAAATTTTATCAGCCCAAATATTTATTATGATATTGATAAACATATGAATTGGAAGATCGCAATTGGCAAATATATAAGAAGAAAAAAAAAAAAGTGGCTGATTTTATCCATATTTAAAAAAAAACCAAAAAAAAAACTTTTAAAAATTTGTAATACTTAATTCAGAGGTTTTGTCTGTGAACAACAGTATACATTATGTGCATTGAGAATGTTTATAGTCCCTTTTGGCAAAGCAGGCACAGTCATTTCATGACGTCAACCTCTTTCTAGGTCAAATCTGTCTCCTTCGAATGAACTCATCACTTAAGTTGGGTTTTTTTTGCAGAATATAAATTTTAAGTCTTATTTTCATTCTCAAAATATTAGCTTGCCAATGATATGATGTTGTCTGAGCAATATATATGACCATTGAATGCCATTAATTATATCGTTACAATGGCCGATAATCTCATTCTCTGGGAACCAATGATAGATAATATATAGATACTGGTACATGCAAAGTTGCCATATTGTGTGTAATTATTGAGTTAGGCACCGCAGGTAGCCTAACTCGCTAGTATGTTCATGTCATTTCTATCGTTTATTATATGACTATTATACATTGAGTGCTCTACGAGCTTCTACGCCCTTACAACGATCACTGTTATGGAGTCAATTTACTTTACTTCATTTCCTGGGCAGTAGTACTGGGCATAGATACTGGTATGCAAAATGGGTTGGCTTGGCACGAAGTTGGCAGCCAAAGCAAAGTTGCCATATTGGTTTTAATTATTGAGTTAGGCACTGCAAGTAGCAATCTCGCTAGTATGTTCTTGCCGTTTCTATCGTTTATTATATACATTGAGCACGCCCTTACAACGATCACTGTGTTATGGAGTTAATTTACTTCACTGCACTTCCTGGGCAGTAGTAGTACTGGGCACATTTGGAAATATTTGCCCAGCTAATTAATTAGTGAATAAAAATATATCCATTTGAGTGCCTTCTGCGAATTGACGAAAACAGCATTTTGCTTGTTATGTCATCAGGAGTGGATCGCACTGGCTCAGGTCGGGGCGTCAGTGGAAGCTTAGGATAAGCTGTTGCGCAAGCCTTTAAGTCACCAGCATGTATCAATGTTCAAGGGTGGGAAATTGCATGGGTGTTGTTTCATAATAGGAGGAATTCAATCACCAGGGTGCCATGGGGTAGTAAGCCAGGGGTCATCCTACGTTCTCATTTTTTCTCCCAAAAATACTATTAAATAGAGGAGTTTTCGAGTTTTCGTAGCCCGCTGCTACCAAGATTGTTTTTCTTAGGCCCAAGGCCTTAATAAGTAAGCCTATGTACAAGTATAGTACATGTTGTACATAGGGGGAGGATAAACTCGGTGCACAAACAAAAATAGGCACAGGTTTGGCTATTATTCGGCAATATATATACTGTGGGCAGCTTGTACCTCTTCCTTATACACAAAAGGTGTCTTGTTTAAAGGTGTCTTGTAAAATTTGAGATACATTAAATCTCAAATATCCTTGTGTTTGTCAATGACATCAAGGGTGCACATTTTCAAGTGATTTCTGTAAGGGAATTAAGCTGTCAAAAGGGATAGCTAGGGTTCATAAATCACAATTGAAAAAAAAAAGGGGGGGTTGGGCAAATTTCTGTGCCATAAATTTGTTTGGCGGTAAAAAAGGGACAGGGCCACAAATTTTATCTTGAATCCAATTATATGAAAATAATTGGATCACCATAGGTAATTGCATAAGTGTTTACAAATAGTAATAATTCGTAACTAATAAATTTGAGAAATAGTGCATGAGAAGTTGAACGAAATATGTCAAATAGCCAGATTACTTTCCTGAATGTTTCCGGCTTCAGGAAAGTAGGATTAATGTATATGCACTTTTCTAAGGAATTTATATTAAAGGATTGACTCAATAAATGTATGTAAACTTCTAGTCCGGCTGCAAACACCATATTTTGGGGGTTAGATGGTTTTGCCAGTTAAAGTTTGTTTTTTTGCTGGTTATTGATCTTTGAGTGGTGTAGAAAAAGATTCCGTGGGATGTAAAATCGTCACCCTTGGGCAATCCGAGATATTCAAGATGGCCGCCACGTATCTCTGAAATAACATTCAAATGGTGTTTTAGTGACAAAAGGTATCATACCAAATAACTATAGTGTTTTGGGCATTTAAAGTTTGTTTTTTGCTGATAAATGATCTTTGAGTGGTGTAGAATAAGATTCTAAGGGGTGTGAAATTATCACCCTTGGGCAATCCGAGATATTCAAGATGGCCGTCACGTATCTCTAAAATAGCATTCAAATGGTGTTTTATTGACAAAAGGTATCATACCAAATACTGTTCTGGGCAGTTAAAGTTTATTTTTTGCTGATAAATGATCTTTGAGTGGTGTAGAATAGGATTCTAGGGGTGTAAAATTGTCACCCTTGGGCAATCCGAGATATTCAAAATGGCCAATTCGTAACTCTGAAATTGCATTCAAATGGTGTTTTAGTGACAAATGGTATCATACCAAATAATTATAGTGTTTTGGGCAGTTAAAGTTATTTTTTTTTGCTGATAAATGATCTTTGAGTGGTGTAGAATAAGATTCTAGCGGGAGTAAAATTGTCACCCTTGGGCAATCCGAGATATTCAAAACGGCCGATTCGTAACTCTGAAATAGCATTCAAATGGTGTTTTAGTGACAAATGGTATCATACCAAATAATTATAGTGTTTTGGGCAGTTAAAGTTAGTTTTTTTGCTGATAAATGATCTTTGAGTGGTGTAGAATAAGATTCTAGGGAGTGTAAAATTGTCACCCTTGGGTTAATCCGAGATATTCAAAATGGCCGACACGTAACTCTTAAATAGCATTCAAATGATTTTTTTGGTAACAAAACAAATAATTATAGCGTATTTAGTGCGCATTAATGGTATTGTGGGCTCAATATGTAATATATGCACGTAGATTATGAATTGACACGCTTCAGTGATCCCAAATTGCATGATGGCGTCCCGTGAGTTGTGTAATGTATGCTCAACATATTGAATGGTTTGCATAACATATCATACTCATGCGTTTCTTGTTATTTAATTTAATTATTCATAACCATTTGCATACAGTTTTACCTATCTTTCAGACCATTTTAACAATAGAATACACTGGTCAATTAGATTGAATTAAAAATCATTACATGTGTATATATTGTCATCATGAAATATGTTCTTTAACACAAATACCTGAGAATTATAGCTGTATGACACTCTTTGAAAATACACTTTCAAGGAGTGTGGAGATATAATGATTACTGTTCCAAGGAGTAATTTGAGTAATAGCCCACATTTGTATGGACTAAGGTCGAGTTTTGAAAATGACAAACTGGCCTATACGTAGTATACAGCGAGAAAACATTCCAACGTGCGCAGAAAAAAGACAGCATATTTTCTTCAGTCATTTAAAAAAAATTGAAACAGAATGTATTTCTTTCAATTTATCTTCACATACCGATACGGGAACGAATGTAATGCTCATCGTTGCTCTCTGAACAATGGGCCAGCACGTATACAAACAATCATCAATGCAAGCAAGATTATGAGTATGACTTGTATGTCAGCTTATGTCCGCCTGAAAAATGATCACGCAAATTTAATATTGGCAATTATGTAGAAGATGGCTCTACCCAGTCCGCCAAACGACTACGTTGATCTTCCTCCACTTTGACTTCCAGGAATACTAATGTGGGGAAGTGTGTGAACGCCAAAAGATTCAAAGCATCCAGACAGATGGAAGCTTGCATATATGTACATATCTACACATGAACGTTATGCCAAAATTTGAGTATCTGATAGCAAAATGCGCGATCGTGGTGAAAGCTAGGCAAATGAAATCAGAGAAAGTTTAGAAATCTCTGTGAGTGATCTTCTCTATGAGGGAACTATGCATCACAGAGATCCTGTGCCTGGAGGAAGAACAGATGATTGTGTTTCAATTCAGTGAGTGTTCCAGGCTAAAGAGGAAATAAAACCAGGAAAGAAACTTTATTATTTTACTGTTTTTAGTGACAAAAGCAATACACGCTGTGATGTTGCAGCATCTGAAGAAGATGCAACTGACGAATTATTCCTAAAACATGCTGTAGATATCCTATCTGGTGATAAGAGTCGCATTTGGAAACCTGCTGAATTGTATCAGGAATGCTGCACACATTTGGAAATCCCATTAACTCGTGCTGATCGTAGGTGACTCAATGAAGAACTCCAAACAAACTTTGCCGAAGAGCTTCAAGTTCTTTCATCACAAAGTTATTCTAGTATTATCGTATTCCGTTGTAACTTTAACGCACGTGAAATGTGAAGTTATAATGAAACTGTTATAGGCAGTAGCATCCAAAGAGTAGCCAAACAGATAGTACGAGAGTGCAAAGACATTCGCAGTGTAAAGTCACAGTACAATATCCCTATCGACGAGGATTTGGCTGAATAATCAGTATCTGACATGCTTCAGTTTCCTCGCCGAAGTTGAAGAAGTCCTTGTCAGCTTTACAAAGTCCTGTGCAAAAGCAAGCAATGCAAGTGGCATTGGGTGTCTTACTCAGAGATTCAAAGATGATTATAAACCATCTGTTCGACTACCGGGTTACATGTTGCTATAATGATCGGTCCTACACTTCCAAGAATTTCGGCTGCAGTTGCAGGCGCTATTGATATTAGTCGTCAAGGAATTGAAGGCGCTCAGCTCAGGGAGGATTGGTACAAGTTGGGCAGATACAGATATCAGGTCAGAGATCACCAAACGGAAAGCTGTTAACCCCGAGCTGTCACTATACACTCCCTGCAAAAGTCTTCCAAAAAGTGTTATATTTCTACCTTTCATTTCGGTGGTGGCCATCTTGGAATTTTTATGCGATTGTAAGGAAGTAAAATGTCAAACTGGATCTGCTTAATTCTAGGGTGTACATTAATTATTGTAAGAAACAAAATCTGGCAAAAGAACTTATGACGTTTAACAGCGGCCATTTTGAATTGCGAGAGTGTCATGTTTAAAACTGTATATAGTTTATATTTAAAGCATCCAAAAGGAAAATAATTTACACAAAATACTTTAAGTTATCATTTATTATGGTACCGCTAGTGAATAACCGAGCTTAATTTTAGTATCCATAGCGGCCATCTTGAATATTTCTAATTGCCCAAGGGTTACCATTTTACATCCCCAAAATCTTATTTTGTACCACTGAAAGAGTAATAATCAGCAAAGAAAACTACTTTAACTGGCAAAACCATCTAACCTTGCTCTGCCACCGGACTATTCTCTTGAGAAATTTTCTCTTGAAAAGTTAAGCCAAGTTTGATGTATTGGAACGGTACCCTTTGGGTCCGTATTTTATTGGATGTTAAATCCAAGTCTGGTTTACAAATAAATGGAGATACTCCTGACGGATATGCCAGCAAAAACTTTTGAGTAAAATGTGCCTTATTTCATTTGGGGGTAATAAAGTTTATTGTATCTATACAATAAACAAATTTACCCCCTGTGAAATAGACTAACCCTGGTCCAAGCTTGTGCTTGGACAAATCAATATGATTGATTTATTGATTGGTTGCATAGTAATGGCTTTATGCAAGAGCCAATGGGTTTAGTGACTATTGTTTGAAGTAGCCAATGGGAAGTGGTCAATAGCCTTGTGATACTGCCCAGTTGGTCAGGGATTAGGCGCATTTGCTATCTGTCATGGAAAGGAGTAGGTTTGGTCTCCAATGTGAAGAAAATTTTTCCACCCACCACACCCAAAAAATTAGGTCATATCCCAGTATTCAATACCTTTGTGGACAGTTACTTAGGAGCAGTAGTTGGCTAGGAAGGCTTCCATATCGTACGGGATATAGAGGTACATAGACCTAAGGGGTATTGCGGTCTGCATTTTAATGATAGCTACTGGGCATGGGCAAATTACCAGGAAGAGGGCGGTAGCTGACCAAGGGAGAGGATTCAAGAAGTGCACATTTTAACTTCTCTTGGGGAGGTTAGGCGCATTTGGGTATACAGATCTAGGCGTTCAGGAAATCCCTTTAAAAAGGGCTCTGTAGCTAGCCGATTAATACATTGCTGTTAACTTCTTTTTAAGAAGTTGGGCCACACTTGCCGAGTGTGGAAAGGGCTCGAGAATACCCTGGAGGGCCCCGTATCTTACAAGAAATTAATTTGGGTTAACTTCTCTGCAAGAAGAAGAGTTGGGCCACACTTGTGTGTGTGTGCAAAAGGGCCAAGGAAATTCCCTGGAGGGCCCCGTATCTTACGAGGAATTAATTTGGGTTAACTTCTGCAAAAAGAGAAGTTGGGCTACACTTGCATGTGGGCAAAAGGGCCAAGGAAATTCCCGGGAGGGCCCCGTATCTTACGAGGAATTTGTGTTAACTTCTTTGCGACACAAGAAGTGGGGCCACACTTGCGTGTGTGCAAAAGGGCTCGGGGTAATACCCTGGAGGGCCCCATATTCATTCATTAATTCATTTTCATTCATTCATTTCTTTCATGCATTTATGTATTGTACAAGGAATTAACTCATTTTCAACTCATTCATTTTCATTCATTCATTCATTTCTTCATTGCATTCATTTATGTAACTTTCAAGGAATTAATTTTGGTTAACTTCTCTATGATAAGAGAAGATTGGGCCACACTTGTGTGTGTGCCGGGGGCCCGGGGAAATTCCCTGGAGGGCCCGTATCTTATACAAGGAATTAAGTTGGGTTAACTTCTCTGTGAGAAGTTGGGCCACACTTTGTTCCGGAGAGGCTCCGTACTTTACGGATAAGTAATGTAGGCATGGGCTCGGGAAATTACCGGGAGGGCCCCGTATCTTACGGGTGAGTAATTTAGGAATTGGCTCGGGAATTAACTTCTATATGATAAGAGAAGATTGGGCCACACTTGTGTGTGTGCAAAAGGGCCCGGGGAAATTCCCTGGAGGGCCCGTATCTTATACAAGGAATTAAGTTGGGTTAACTTCTCTGTGAGAAGTTGGGCCACACTTTGTTCCGGAGAGGCTCCGTACTTTACGGATAAGTAATGTAGGCATGGGCTCGGGAAATTACCGGGAGGGTCCCGTATCTTACGGGTGAGCGGACACTGTGTGTAGATGGGAACAGACTCTGTATTTACGGGGAAAGTAAGACTATCCAGGTCAAAAATTGTGGCGGTAAAAAAGGGACAGGGCCACAAATTTTATCTTGAATCCAATTATATGAAAATAATTGGATCACCATAGGTAATTGCATAAGTGTTTACAAATAGTAATAATTCGTAACTAATAAATTTGAGAAATAGTGCATGAGAAGTTGAACGAAATATGTCAAATATCCAGATTACTTTCCTGAATGTTTCCGGCTTCAGGAAAGTAGGATTAATGTATATGCACTTTTCTAAGGAATTTATATTAAAGGATTGACTCAATAAATGTATGTATGTAAACTTCTCTTGAGAAATTTTCTCTTGAAAAGTTAAGCCAAGTTTGATGTATTGGAACGGTACCCTTTGGGTCCGTATTTTATTGGATGTTAAATCCAAGTCTGGTTTACAAATAAATGGAGATACTCCTGACGGATATGCCAGCAAAAACTTTTGAGTAAAATGTGCCTTATTTCATTTGGGGGTAAATACCATGCACGATGCAGTCAAAATCGATATTATGTATGCTATAACCGAAAGAAATGTTGGAGTTGCCTATTGCCAAACCCGCGATTTGGTAGCCAAATTTGGCGACTTTTGAAGATTTTCCCCGCGACTTCTGACAATTTCCTGTCCCATAGAAACCAATGGATAAGACAAAATTTGAGCGACCTTTCAACATTGGCTCCCGCGACTTCCGATAGTTTCCTGCCCCATACCCAGCAAACACAAAAACGTTTTAAAAACGTTTTAAATAAGTTATATTTTGGCTTTTGTTTAGGTAAAAAACGTTTTAATAACATTAAAATGTCGGGTTATATAAAGGTCATGATAACATTTTAAAACGTTTTGTATAAAAACACACTACAAAAATATTTTGAAATGTTTTCAAAAAATGTTATTGTAAACTATTTTTGCAAACATTTTTGCCAAATATTGTGTCAATACTTAAATAACATTATGTTGAAATATTAGAACCCAGCAAACACAGAAATGTTCTTAAAATGTTTTTTTCAAAACCTTTTAAAAACATTTAAATGTCGGGTTATATAAAGGTCATGAAAACGTTTTTAAAACGTTATTGAAGATATTTTGGGCAAACATTTTTCGCAAAATATTTTTCAACTCCCCAAAATAACATTCTGTTTAGAATGTTTTGTATCAAGTTTTCAAGAATGTTTTTGGAATGTTATTAAAACGTTTTTATATCATTTATATAACCCGACATTTAAACGTTTTCTGTAAAACATTTTTGTTTGCTGAGCAGTAGATTATCAAAAAATGTTTTTTAAGGTTATGAAAACGTTTTATACTCTTTATATACCCTTTACATAACCCGACATTTAAACGTTTTCTGACAACCTTTTTTTAACCTTTTGCGAATGATGTCGAAAACGTTTTGTGTTTGCTGGGTAGAAACCAATGGTTTTGGTAAAGAGAAAAAATGGGCGACTTTTCGATTATTTGACCCGCGATTCGAGCTGAAATCTTTTGGCAACCCTGCCTATAACCTATACTGTATGGCTACCAACAACTCGTGTGGTCCAATGGATTAGCGCGCTGGACTTTGAGATTCTGTATGCAGCTGCGGCGTGGGTTCGAAGCCCATCTCTGCCAAACTAAGATTCACTTTTTTTTTAATTTCATATTTGGGAAATATGACTGGGCGAATTTATGTATGGCGAAGAGTGGTGTGGTTCCGGAATGTGCGAGGAATGCCTCGATATGGCAGCATGAATGGAAATTGAACCAGTCATATAACATTGCGTAAAGTTATGTAATTCTTCCTTTCATATCATGCCAGTTCTTGGCTCTCCTTGCATCATGGCGGAACCGTGCAATAGGCGGATATAGTGCCTGTACTCACCACGACATGCAATGTCTTCATCACGGCGTCATTACCATAAGCTGAGAACATATAGATAGTGATGACGTAATCTTGGATCTCAACTGGGATCACAATGAATGAGAATGACTTGGCTTGTCCTGCTTCAACAACGCCCTCTTCTGTTACAAATTCACCACGTCTCGCATTAGAGCACAGTCCTTCTACACCTACCATCTTAACAGTAACCTGCAGTTGAGATTATAAAACAGGTATTTATAACGTACGACTTATACAATCAGCAAGTGGATCTGCAAGTAGATCTCTGTAACGTATGGTTCTTGAGTTAAAAGCAAAAAGGTCAAAGGTCACATTTTGACTGACACAGGGGTCAACATCGTAAAAATGCTCCGATATAAACCAAAGATGTCTCAAATAATTTTTGTTCCTCTTAAAAATCCGTTTCAACATAATGAAAAGTATGCCATTTTAAATGTTTCGTTACCTAGGTAACGGGGAGAGAGGTCAATCCCCTGATGAGCTCTATTGACCTTGACATATTTTGCTTCGTAACATGTGTAACAACACATTCTGGATGGTGCAAACTTTTTTGAATATAAATGGTTTTGCAAGAGGAACAATTTGAGACATTTTTGGTTAAATCGGAACATTTCTAAGATTTTGACCCCGGTTAAGGTCAAAATTTGACCTTTGACCTTTTTGCTTATAACTCCAGAACAGTATGCACGGTTGTTTGATGTGATCATTTATTAATTTTTCTAACAAAAAATTATGTTCGTTTCTAGACCTGGACAATACCATAACACTAACACTAATAATTATACACATGTACTTTATAGTTATTTTTTAACATAGATTCTATTTTCTATATCAATTTATCTTTTTCTGCTATAAACTGCACATTTGTGTGCAACTTGAGGGCGCTATTTACATACATTTATAATTTAACCAAATAATATGAGTTATTCCCTACATTTCATGATAAAAAGTTTTTTGAAAATTTTGTTGCCATTTGTTAGACTTTTTCTGATGTTCTAATATCATTATACAAGTGTCTGCCCTTCCCTTTTCAAGATGCAAACAAGATTTAAGATAAAGAGCGCCATCATTATTCACCTTTTTTTAAAAAATGACTACAGTTTACATGCCATCAAACAACCGTGTACGTCACAGGTAGGTCAAACCAATTCGAGCAATTTTGAAATTTAGCCCGATGTAACCTTTGACCCCATGCTGGAACCTCATGTACAGGATTGATTTAGTTGGCCGCCAGAAGTTATTGCCTTTGACTTATAGAAAACATCTATAGGCCAACCTTATAACACGCCATGTCGCTTCAAAGGGCTTGGCTCCCTGGGTACATGTCAATTTGTTATTCTCTTAGGTACTTGAGACGAAGTCATAGGGAAGATTATTCCAATCTGGCACCGTCCGCGGAAAAATAAGAGTACCTGAAGCAGTCTTTCTAATTTTTTGGAATGTAAATTCGTTGGTTTTGCGGTGATTTTTGTTGATCGGGATGACAGGTGAATTTTCTTGGCTTGATGTAGCACTAGAAGTCTTCTCTCTTTTGGCCTCAATGACGGCAGCTCCCAATTAATTAATCATGTTGGAATGGCTGCTTGTAAAAGACTAGTCGTTGAAACACGAATCTGGCACACAATTTAATATGGGTACAGATCCCATACGGTTGAGCAGTACACAAGGTGAGGTCTGATCAGTGAGCTGAAGGCATTTGCTTTTGCTTTCTTAAAGCAAGATGTAATGTTTCTTCTCAAGATGTCTAGACTTCTATAGATTTGACTTCCGGCCATTCTTGATCTCAACTCACATGCAAGCATGATCGACTCGTTAAGGTAAAATCACCCAACATGCAACATTGAACGCAAGCACACCCGAGTCACGAGATGTTTGAAAGTTAGTATAGGTTACTGTTATATAGACTGTAACAATAAAAATTATACAACGTCAATTTCGCATTTTAGAAGAAAATTGGCAACAATGTTGTATATAGTGGAATTAGTAACATCTTGGCTAACGGAAAAACTTAACTTGGTTTCTCTACTAGGTCAGACTCAGATGCCATGCCCAATTAACTGAATCATCTAGGAAACGAGTTGGGCCACTTGGGCGCATATGAAGGGGTCATGACAAAAATATGATATGCAGTAGAATCAGTAGTATCTTGGTTAACAGAAAATTTTTACTTGGTTTCTTTCCTTGTTCAGGTTCAAACGCTTTGCTCGATTTTACTTAATCGCCCGAATTGGGTCACTTTTTGCCATGTTCTCACATATCAAGTTTCTACCGCGTAATATGAACTTGTTTGCTTGTCGTCAAAGATCTCGGAATACAAGCAAATATTTTTCATATTTGTATTTCACATAATTGACATTAGTAAATAAACAATATGATATTCAAGTGGAAAAGAAAAAAAACCAACATGATATTCATTTCAAATTTATGAATTAAAATTCCACTTCAAATTCCCCATTGTTTAAAACTACCCATTTTAAGAGCACCTACCAGATGGTTCAATAAGTCACTTTTGCTACACAAAGTCAGAAAAGCGACCCAATCTGTTTTAGGACTAATTTACATAATATTTGCCTGTAGACCACCGATTTAAGGTTATACGAGGTATTGTTGGGTTTTCATTATCTGAATCAATATATTATTGAAAAATAACACTTTGGTGTTTTGCAAAAGTTCATTCTACAAATCATATACTTTGCTTAATTTATTGTTGTTAATGAGTTATGTACGTTTTACGAAAGTGTTGTTGTTTCAGCCCTCTTTACAACATAACTCTAGAACCACAGGACCTACAAAAGTATACCTGTGATATTTGAATTCTTCTACATGCTCGCTATGAATTGAGCAATGTAATTTTTGTAAAAGCTTACTACCATTCGCAAGATGCTGTGAACTACTTTTTTTTTTGCTGCCTCGACCAACAATACATCGTATACCCTTAATTGAAACAAAACTTATGTAGCAACTTACAAAATTACCTTGAAGTTTATCGGCCTAATACTATTTTTTAAATTGTATAATTTTTTTGTTGCAACCTGCATAGCAAACAATTATATTATATCTTTCAGGCAGAAAGAATGTTGACAAACATTTTGCATACCCTTAGTTCCTGACCACGTTCATGATAATTGTGCACAGTCGCTTGTATCGCAACTTGTTCATGGCGCATGACAGAATGAGGTACCGCTACATCCAAGAAGAATTCGCGACGAACTACAATCTCTTTGTAATCGGCAACACACATTCCATAAAGCGGCGACACGCCTACGGCTTGGATGATCCACGTTGTGATACGGTCTGGTAGTTTGATATGATATCGTTGATATTCACTGATGCTAAATTATCAAAATAAAATAAAATGACTTTGTACCTGTACATCCAAGAGATAATTAACTGTTAGAAAATATGTACAACAGCGCCATATATGAAGAGCTGAGATGCAAAAGGGCTTACGTCCACCCCTGGCCGAAATTGAGTTATTGGTATAACGTTATAGTGTGGGTAAAAATACACATTTTGGTGGTTGTTTGACCTTCGTACCACCTTCCCTTCCGGAATATGGTATATTTTCCCTTCGGGAAATCTTCGGGAATTTCCGGAAATCTGAACTTAAAATGAATATAAAATTTTAGGAAATAGTTTTATTTTAATTTGTTGATGTTTTTATAGTAGCCTCGAATGTTCTTTAACTTTTAAAACCAAAAGGAACTGTTTTTGGGTCACTATGTTTGAAAAAATTAATTTTAATCAACAAAAATACTCAAAAAATGCCCAAAAATGACATTTTGGCGAATTTAATTAAAAATTCATAATTAAAAAAGTAAATGAGATATTTCAATTTTTCTTTTTGATTTTGAAAGCATTAGTCAAGTTGCATAACACAGTGCAACAAAATGGGCTCAAATTTGATTGTAAAGGTGGTTTCTAGAAAACAGCTAAATTAATTGTGCTGCAAAAGGGCTTACATCCACAAAAGGTGAGATATAAAATAAATAATAAAATAAATAGAAAGGCTTGAAAATTGTACCAAACCTATTCTTTTAGTTTCTATCCATCAACACTTTATCCAAAACCAAAATGAATCAAATCGAACAAGTAATAATTGCGCAATTAAAAAAAGCTGTTTTTCTCAAAAAGTCAAAAAGTGGATGTAAGCCCTTTTGCAACTCAGCTCTTCATATGTGATTTTGACCCAGACCAAAGCCTGCTTCAAATAGCCATGGCCTTCACCAAAACGCAGTAGCATAACAAAACCGGTTGAAATTTATAAAGACAATTCTGAGCATGTCATATCCTATCCTTACGCAATGAAAGAATATGACATGCTCAGAATTGTCTTTATAAATTTCAACCGGTTTTGTTATGCTACCGCGTTTTGGTGAAGGTCATGGCTATTTGAAGCAGGCTTTATCAATAGTAAACATAAGAGTAAGGAATTTAATAATAATGAACGTAATTTATCAAAAATTTGTAAACAGTGCAAATGCCCCCAAAATACTATTTTTCACAACTGGTAAGAAGCTACGCAATCGGTAAACAACTGGGGGGGCACTTAACACAAATGACCATACGGAAAGACCCCCGTTTTTGGATATCGCAGCTCCGAAAGACTCCCTAAATTTGATCAAAATAGAGCTCCGAAAGACTCTTAATTTTGATAATTTTAGCTCTAAAAGACCCTTAAATTGCTCATTCCTCATATTTCTGGCTTTTTTTCAGCCGATTTTCAACCAGAAAGCCAAGAAAGACAATTCATTTTGATTGTTTGCAGCTCCAAAAGACTCCCTTTTACCGGTATTCCCGTCCGACAGACCCACCCTCTCAAAGTTCCGGTGGAGCATACCCACCAAAAATGTATGATGTGTTCCCGGTAAACAACACGCAAAAGTAACGTGATCAAGTTTGATAAGAACGGTAAACACAACCAAATTTATATAATATTATCCAATGTATATGAGGGGAACAAAGTTCAATGGCATCCTATAAACAAAAGGGATTTCGTTAAGAGACTCAACCCCTCCTTCCTTGACAAGTAAAAATACAGTAGCCCTGAGAATATTTTGACTAGAGTAAAATGAAAATCATTGCTTTTACTGTAGAAACCAATGGTGCCCCCCTTCTACGGCTGGTCCTATCCCCGGGTAAGCTGCTGGGTTAAAAAAAATATCACTATTAATGAGCGCAAAGGATGGATCTACGATTAGCTCAGGTCGTTTGAGCGTAAACGCGTGCGTTTTTTTGTGACGGATACAAAATCTTCGTAGTGCTAGGGTTAATTCGATAATTCCATTAAAGACCCCAGCTTTTTACTTTGCAAGGCACAACTCTTTTGCTTCAATTCTAATCGAGATTCCAACTCCTTATTTAACCACAGCTTATTTGCTTTAATTCCATTGAAGACCTCATCATTTTACTTTACAAAAGAAAACTTCTTTGCTTCATAATTCCATAAATAACCTTCACTTCTTACTTTACAAAGCACAACTTCTTTGCTTCAATTTCATTCCCATATCCATGCGCGTATTTCGTTGTTTTTTTTTGGGGGGGGGGCTTGGGGCGCTAGCCCCACTAGGGTAAAAGCAGGGGGCGGCAAAAAAGAAGGGGCGGCGGAAGAAGGGGCGGCAAGATTAATTATTCAGGAAAAATGGGCGGTGCATAAGGGGTGGCAAGAAGAATGAAGAATATTATTAATGAATAAGGCGCACAAAGCACATCTCAGTCTTTTGCCTCCATTCCACTGACAAACCTTTTGCATGCATACTATCTACAAACATAGATCTTTCATTCTGCAGCTATATGCTTACTCTCCGAACTGAAGTCCCACTGGATTACAGCAGGCCTTTGCATTGCATTTACAAGCTGTAATACCAATGAATACACTTGCCCACATTTATAGAATCAACAGTTTAGTTTTATATTTGGATGGACATTCCCAAGTCACAAGCTCGATACATGCCTCTGGAACTGATAAGACCGCAATATCTTTAGATACTCATCATTCATTTCAGTCCACCCACCTGTCGCCAGTATAATGAATCGACAGTTTGTATTGTGGTGTTTCCTTGTAGCAAAACTTTTGCTTCTAGTTCATGTGCAGCGAAATAGCATATACTTTGTTTAAAATTATGTGGATCCTTCACACCTGTATCACCTTGTTCTACCTATCATTCTTTCCACAGACCACATGTGTCTTAAAGTTTGGACATATGGCTCACTCTAAACACCCAGTATACTCTACATACATATATTTCTTTAGGCAATACCCAAGCTCGTTTACAGCTATGGACATATAATCCGAAGAATATGTTACATACTGCAGTTACTGTTCATTTTCCTATACACAATACACAGTGCTCTCACCATTGTTTGTTTGTTTACCCAGGTTGGTCCGTGAGGAACACATGCTAATCCATGGAAAACCATGGACCGTTCCAAGCTCATACAAATGCACAAGCCTGGATAGCCAGTGTAGGCTAATATATATGCATGCTGGCCTAGATAGCTTTGATAAACAAAGCAAGAAATGGAAGAAAATAGCTAGGAAAAGAGAAAGAGAGAAGGCCACTCCCAAACACAATTGTACAATTTTACTCTTAGCCCTTACTTCGTGAGAAAGGAAACTGGAATTCCAATCTCATTGACGCGTGACCTCTACAAACAGTGTTATAGGTATAGGGCATTGCCTCGTTAACGTCACTGTGTGAAAAATATCCGGCCAATATGTTTTGCACTCTCTGAAATTCTAGAAAATATAGTTTTGTAACATGTCCTAAATTTTTAGCTAATTTAGATGTTGGATATATTCGCACTTTGGTGATTTAGTAAGGAAGGGCACACATGGCCTGCAAAATTCCCTGTGTAAATCGAATGCAACTTTTAGTGACTATCACTCACTTGTGGACCGCTCTCTTCCGCAGGGAATTAAAGCTAAACCACGTGACGGATATTTTTTGTACTTGCTGTCAATCAAGAATAATGTATACATTACACGTAGGCCAAAAACTGTATGTGGGGCATCTACAAATGTTATGTAAATGACAAATAACAGCAAAAACAACTTCCATATCTGTCCATAACTTTGGTCAGTGGAGCGAGCCAGGGGATTTCAAGTGGGTGATTATTGATTGGCAAGTGCCATATTTGGGCATAAGTACAGTCCACCATTCAATGTGGAGAATGGGCTAGACTTTATCGATTGATTTTACTGGAGTAAATCCCTGTTAACCAGGTTTAAGTACTGCAAAGGTCGAATCATGTTTGCTGTGCAGAATAACTGCACTATGAAAAATGCGGTAATCATGAGTTTCTTCGGTTAAACATGACTTTTGGACAAAAGGATCCAAATATAATCCCAAATTAAATTGGTTTGTTGGCAGTAGCATACATCTCATTAATTTTCTTCAAGTGGTATTATTAATACTATGTTTCGAATATTGCGAAAGCTTATCAGCTTTTAGATAATAACAATACTTTGGCTATGTATTTGACACATTTAACTGCAATTTGTACAAAAATTACAAAACTATGGTGGTTTTAAACAAAATAATGCACTATATGACTACATTTTTGAAAACCATTGTCACCATTTCATAATGGTGTTTCCTCTTCATTCAAAAGCAGCATTTATATAATTGAACATTTGTAAAGTGAATAAATGTATTTTGACGATCAAACTAACATCTTTTCAATAGAATTCAAAGGAATTTGTAAGCTATTTGAAGCTCTATTGACAATGCTTTACAATGGATTATGGGAAGTTAAAATCATCATCTGATACATACCCGAGATCAATAAGATTGTCCCGAAACAGCCACGACTCGGGGAAGAAACTGTTAATCATGACGTCTCCAAAGTCAACTTTGGGTGCTGGAAGCTGAAGCCCGCGTCTTGAGCGCCATATACCTTGAGATGAAGCCAAACAGCAACTGTACAAGGCTTGGACATTAGGATGACGCCACTTCCACCCCATACGAGTGGCTAGACCTTGGGCTCTTTTACCGCAAGTCCAGCCCACCATCGTCCTCCGTCCCTTTTGACAGTATGTTGTCAGGGTGTCGTTACCGCCATATTTAGTCCCTGTGATCAATATTATATATAAACAAGTAAATATGCAGACTATAGAAAAATAATTTAAAAAACAGGAAAACTATAACACAGCATCCAATGGGGTGTAACGCAAAACATATAAACAAAGTTAAACTTTAATGTTTTGGAATTTTTGAGACTTGCGGTCTGCCCACGGTCCATTTGTAACTCAATTTATCTCATTATTCTCAAAATTCTTTTTGAAAACGTGACACATGTTTGTTAAATTGTCTGAGAACGCCGCATTTGTACTAATGATTCTGACTTTTCACAGCATGCTAGGGACCTCAAGAGGAACCTTACAACTAGGGGACACAGTGCACACAAAGTGCAGCAGGCCATCAACAAGGTCAAATCTCTTCCCAGGTCAGATGTACTGAAGCAGAAGCCCAGAAGCCAAGACACCAATACCAGAGTCCCTCTTGTGGTTACTTTTCATCCTAACCTCCCTCCTCTCCGCAGCATCACTAATGACAATCACCATATACTTCAAACTTCAGATCGGCTACAACGAGCGGTTCCCGATAACCCCATCCTGGCCTACAGACGTCCCCGCAATCTTAGAGATCTTCTTGTGAGAGCTGAAGTCCCCCCTCTTTCTGATACTATTCCTTCCACACAGCAGGGTACTGTCACATGTGATTCCAGGTGTGTTGTTTGCAAGGACCATATCCAAGAAGGGGATTCTGTCACCAGTAATTCTAACAATTCCTCCCACAGGATCAGGGGCAACATCACCTGCACCACATCTAATGTAGTGTATCTCATTTCTTGCAGAGTTTGTGGTATACAGTATGTGGGAGAAACCAAGAATGCACTTAAGAAGCGGTTTTATGGATACCGGTCCACAGTCAACACCAAGAAGCTTGACACCCCTGTTGGTGATCACTTTAACCTCCCCAACCACTCTATCTCCGACATGATCCTTCAGGGGATTGAGTCTTTAGGTAACCGTCCTGACACCGTCCGTGCCAGCAGGGAGAAATTCTGGATGAAGCGCCTACGTACCATCCAGCCACATGGTCTCAACATCCAAGAGGGAAACGATTAACTTGGTTTTCATATTCATAATATTCCACCCACCCCCCATTTTTTTTTTTCTTCCTATTTTGTTATTTATATTTTCCATCCACTTTATTATTTTAGTTTTTATTTCCCTTTTACTTCCATCATCATGTATTATGTTTTTGTAGTTTTTATTTTTACCACACATTTTCATTTTTCTATTCAGCCCATTGTCTTCATTCATTTCCTTATCCCTCTCATCTCCATTCATGACATCCCACTTCCTGCCCCAATTGATAGTTCCCAGGAACCACTTATGTCTTCTATTGTCTTGCTAATTTCCTTTTCCTTTATGTCCATGTCACTATATATATATGCATGTTTGTGTGTTGTCTTGTCACTTTGCCTTAAAGATCCTGCTAGGATCGAAAGCTCAGGCCCCTAAACTTTGAAATTTTACTTAAACAGGCTATTTTTGTGGATAAGCAGTTTACAACAGCTCACCTTTTAACGTTATAATAATTCTCTGTTGCAGTATCCCCTTGTGGTGATACTCCTTATCCATATTGTATATCGTATATTTGTTACTGTTATCTGTGTTAACCATTTTTCATGTTTTATTTTTACAGCTTTGCTGCCATATATTAATTATCATTTACACCCCCTTTTTTCAGCATCCACGTGTATTATAGTTATATTTACCATGTCTAACCCAACATCTTTATTTCAGCAACTCAGGAAGACCAAACAGAAAGCCATGCGTTATTCTTTTCATCAAGATAACTACAGATTTTATTCCCACTCTCGCATTATTCCTACAGGCCTACAGATAAAATGTACACCAGCGCTGGGCACTCTCTCTGGTCCTCTACAGCAGAAGTGGAATCAACTGTTATATGGTACATCTATCCGTCTCATCAATATCCTAACTGAACATTGTGCTGCTTCTCTTGACAGTTTCTCTGATGAAATCACTGAACTCGAAGATGACCTGCGATCATGTTGTACAGAGGCCCAATGGGAACAGTTTAATAATGAGATAGATTTATGTTTGTCCACACAGAAAGCCGAAATTCTTGATCGCAGAAACAGGAAGATCCGTGGCATCTTGGAGAAACGCCAACAGCACAACAGAAGACGGTTTAGGCGTCCTGCAGCTACTAACCATGATAACGAAAACCTTCCCTCCACAGTCGTTAATTTATCATCCTCCTCTCTTTCCTCCGCTGAATTGGATCTTCTCTCCAAGGGCCTCAAGTTCTGCCCCACCCCTCCAGAGGTTAACCAGGTAGAACTCAGTCAGGATCTCACTCAATACTATCGTCGCGTACGTCTACGGGAGTTTTTCCTTGATGAGCCAGCATCTGAACCTGAGCCTTTTCGCAAGAAAAAAGCAGTTGGGTCCCTCCCAAGAACAGGGTTCCAGCCATGGAGACATACGTGCAGGTTGTTAGTTCCCAAGTTAACAATTCTGCCAATTCTTCCCACAGGACACATGACAACTTACCCCGTGAGGAACGCCAGGCACTCAAGTCTCTCAGAACCAGGACTGACATCATCATCAAGCCTGCTGATAAAGGATCTGCTGTGGTTGTCATGGATCGCCAAAAGTACATCGACGAGACCATGAAGCACCTCAACAATCGCACTAACTATGCTCTTGTTGATTCTGATCCTACTGACTCTTTCTCTCAACAGATACAGACCACCCTGGATGACATGCATGCTCGTGATGAATTAACCGACAAAGCCCATGCATTTCTTTGTCCCACAGATTCTAAAGCTGCTCGATTTTATCTCCTCCCCAAGATCCACAAGCCCGGGAATCCTGGTCGACCCATTGTATCCGGTAATGGTTCCCCCACTGAGAACATATCTCTCTACGTTGACCACTTCATTAAACCCCTTGTTTCACAGACTCCGTCATACATACACGACACCCCGGACTTTCTCAGGAAGCTTGAAGCCATCACGGACCAGATCCCCAGCACTGCCATCATTGGCACTTGTGATGTGTCATCCCTGTATACTAATATCCCATTCAGTGAAGGAATTGCAGCTACCTGTGAAGCGCTGTCTAGAAGTGACCACACCAGTCCCCCCATTGATGATGTGAAGACTCTCATGAATCATGTACTAACTAAGAACAATTTCACCTTCATGGGAGAACACTATTTACAGGTATTTGGGACATCGATGGGGACCCGCATGGCACCGTCGTTCGCCTGCCTCTTCATGTCTAGGCTTGAAGAGCAGATGTTGGATGCTGCCCTTGTCGTCCATGGATTTGGTGGAGGTACATTGACGATGTGTTTTTCATCTGGACCAGAGAAGAAGACAGCCTTCACACTTTCCTGGACCATGTCAATTCCTTCCACAGAACTATTAAATTCACATCTGAACTTTCTCACCACCAGGTCAACTTCTTGGATGTCACCATCAGAAAGGAAAATGACTCCTTGTCACAGATCTCTACACCAAGCCCACAGACAGTCACCAGTATCTACACTCTTCCAGTTGCCATCCCCAACATTGTAAAAGTGGTATAGCATACAGCCAAGCTCTCCGCCTCCGCCGCATTTGTACTAATGATTCTGACTTTTCACAGCATGCTAGGGACCTCAAGAGGAACCTGACAACTAGGGGACACAGTGCACACAAAGTGCAGCAGGCCATCAACAAGGTCAAATCTCTTCCCAGGTCAGATGTACTGAAGCAGAAGCCCAGAAGCCAAGACACCAATACCAGAGTCCCTCTTGTGGTTACTTTTCATCCTAACCTCCCTACGTCCGCAGCATCACTAATGACAATCACCATATACTTCAAACTTCAGATCGGCTACAACGAGCGGTTCCCGATAACCCCATCCTGGCCTACAGACGTCCCCGCAATCTTAGAGATCTTCGTGTGAGAGCTGAAGTCCCCCCTCTTTCTGATACTATTCCTTCCACACAACAGGGTACTGTCACATGTGATTCCAGGTGTGTTGTTTGCAAGGACCATATCCAAGAAGGGGATTCTGTCACCAGTAATTCCAACAATTCCTCCCACAGGATCAGGGGCAACATCACCTGCACCACATCTAATGTAGTGTATCTCATTTCTTGCAGAGTTTGTGGTATACAGTATGTGGGAGAAACCAAGAATGCACTTAAGAAGCGGTTTTATGGACACCGGTCCACAGTCAACACCAAGAAGCTTGACACCCTGTTGGTGATCACTTTAACCTCCCCAACCACTCTATCTCCGACATGATCCTTCAGGGATTGAGTCTTTAGGTAACCGTCCTGACACCGTCCGTGCCAGCAGGGAGAAATTCTGGATGAAGCGCCTACGTACCATCCAGCCACATGGTCTCAACATCCAAGAGGGAAACGATTAACTTGGTTTCCCTTATCATAATATTCCATCCAACCCCCCCCCCCCCAATTTTTTTCTTCCTATTTTGTTATTTATATTTTCCATCCACTTTATTATTTTAGTTTTTATTTCCTTTTACTTCCATCATCATGTATTATGTTTTTGTAGTTTTTATTTTTACCACACATTTTCATTTTTCTATTCAGCCCATTGTCTTCATTCATTTCCTTGCTAATTTCCTTTTCCTTTATGTCCATGTCACTATATATATATGCATGTTTGTGTGTTGTCTTGTCACTTTGCCTTTGATAAAGATCCTGCTAGGATCGAAAGCTCAGGCCCCTAAACTTTGAAAAAGAATGTAAAAAAATTACATTAAAGATTTTACGATTTTTGAGTTATGATTTCACACCACCAAAGAGTATTATACGGTTGTGCGCCCTGAATGCATTTCTCAGAAAAACCCTTGGATGGCCTAAAGGAAGCATTAAAATGAGCAGAAATTTGCATAACTTTGGCTAAATTTGGATTGGTCATGATTAGTAATATAAAATCCTGCAAGTGTACCGCAGATGGAAGAGATCGAGTATTTTTTAATGATTTTAAGCAGTCTTTTCTATACAGAAACACTGGCATGATTTTGCAGGTAAATTAGGTAATTCCCAGACATCATAGATTTCGAGGGCCAGTAGTAAAAAATAATGACGGTCAACCTATATTTTTTCCCAGTCAGAGGGATCAGGCTATAGGGCTAATTTCAACCATCATAACTGTCGCTAAGAACTGTGTCGCTCTTGAGGCAAATTTTAATAGTACATATCTCTATGGGGATTTATTTGGTGGTGTGATATCTTATAGGTAAAAATGTGCATGTGCAAGTTCTCTATATTTTGGCCAATAACTAACAACACTATCAACATTTGAATGTCATTTTTGAACGCACGTGGCAGGGAGGTTAATTACTGGAAACTGAATGTGCATTTGCTTACCCAGTAAATTTTGCCCACCCAGTGAATTCAACTTCCTCATTGCCCAAAAATTGCTCACGCAGTAAATTATTTTGCCCCAAAAAATTCCTATTTCTAAACAGTGTTACGAGTCGTACTTGACTCAAGGCCAAAATCACCTTTTACCCGAACTCACACGAATGCACAACACAAATACACTGTTTTATTAAGCTAACAAAATATAAGTCTTTAATTGAAAGCACGTTATGATTGGTATAATATATGACAACAAATGCACATACACAATAATCAAATATAATCACTCTTTATCTATTTAGTACTTAGCCAGCATTCTTCTTCTTGGTGATCATAAAGTTCTTGCAATGTTCTGGACGACTGATGTAATATATCCTTATTCCCTTGTCCTGCGAAAATCAGCAAAAGTCCATTGTACACTTGCATTTATAAATCCTTGCGTATAAAATCCTCATACGAAAATGGTGTTACTTTCTCCCAAGTGCTAAACTCCTTGCGTCATTCTCCAAACACATTTATAACTCCTTGCGCAGTTCTCCAAATATTAAACTCCTTGCGCCGTTCTCCAATACTAAACTCCTTGCGCAGTTCTCCAAATCACTTTACTCCTTGCGCTGCTTTCTCCAAACTTGGTGCTATTTCCACCTTTCACACAATATCTTCAGGAAGCAGGACTGCGATGCAGTTGTCCCCACTTATTTTGACAGTTGCGTTGAATCAAAACACCAGACTTCAGCAAGTCGACAGAAGAATATATATTCCTTTCTTGGAAGAAGTACGTTCTTTGACGTATTCTAGATCTTCTCCGACAACACTGGCAAATAGTAGTACTTTGACTACATAAAATATTTCTGGTGTGCCATTTCCTTTCTTTGAAGGAATTGGACTGTAAGCATATTAGCTAGCTAGCCCAGATCAACACTATAAACTGTGAAGAAATATGTTTACCTTTTCTTATATACCAAGCAGTTGGAAATCCCCAAATATTAATAGTCAATGTGATTGTGGGAATTCCCAAGCCTTAATTATAACATTAACCTTTCTCATTACATCACTTCCTGAGGGGAAATCCCATTACATCACTTCCAGAGGGGAATCCCATATATGATGTCATCTTCACTTTACAACCTCAGGGGGGTTTCCAAATATTCCAAATTAGATATGATTCAACTTGTTTTGCTCAATTTGAGAGGGGAATTCCCCCAAAATGCCATCACTCATGTAACTTTGTAAACAAAGATAAATCATCAAATTAAATTACTCAGGGCACATCACAACAGGAATAAATATCACAGAGCGAATAATGGTATATAGGAAGCTAAAATTATGAATATTTATTTTGGGCAATTTCTACACAAAACCTGAATGAATTGATTGTAAACATGAATTAGAAATCTGGGATGGGGTGCTTTTTAATAGATTTTAAACATGATTTGAAATAAATCAATATAAACATCTGCTCCTTTCAAGTCTTTGAGCAGAAATTAGCAGAATTTCCCGTTCTTGTTTGTTTGTTTGTTTGTTACTTTTCAGTTTTCACACCTTGAGACTGTGATTCTACCTGGGTCTCTATTTGTTTTGTGCAACATTGAAGCCTTTGCTTTTACTTTGATAGGAATTAGAAAAATAAACATTTTAATTATATATATAGCTATGAAATAGTTTAAAATAATTCAGGGTTGGCCATTTGCTGGCAAATGCTGGTAAATGGATTTCCGATTGCACCTACCCACTTCTGACACTGGGATATACTTAAGTACTTAACCCTAGAACTACTGAGCCATATTTTGTAACACTGATTACGACGGGGGTTGTTGCACCACCCTAATTTTCAATTATTATAAACGTCATATACCGTTCTATTTTCCGGGGGTCAATCTCACACACAAGTGCCTCCCACCCGCGTCCGAACACCTCTGAAATGCACCCTTAATGGCGAATTTTCACATAACCAAATTGCACCCCTTAATGGCGAAACAAATGCAAAATCCTACCCTAAATGGCGTAGCACATGCACAAACCATACCCTAAATGGCGTCAACTGAGAAATATCTATATTGATACCCTAAGTGGCGTAAACAGGGAAATGAGCTAATTTGATGCCCAAGGTGTCTTTTTGATCTTGCAGACATATAGATACTAAAGAAAACATGCTCAAAGATAACAAGAATCAATTTAGTGGTGATTTTTATCAAATTAGTGCAAACTCACTCAAACAATAATATTCCTAACCCTGAATGTCTAATGGCGATGCCTTCTGAAAAAGTACCCCCTTTTCAAAAAATACGTCGACGCCGCTGTGTGATGAAAAACATAGATTACTTTTTAGACGTTTTTCTTGGACACGGGTGTGTAGCAAGTCAAGTAGTGAGTGACCCCCGGGTATATTTTGTACTAATATATAGCTATGGGTCCCCGCGATCCACAATATCGCTATTACGTCATAATGTGAGGGCGCCCATGTAAATTTGGGAAATTCTGGCTAGGTAAAAAATTGTCCTGAAGAAGTCAGAGCTACTCCTGACGAAAGCTTGGCAGTTGTCCGACGACGAACCCGCTAAAAATTGTTATGAACTCCCGTCGTAAAAGCCTATCCCACAATTAGTATAGGCAACATTGATTTGCGGCTAAAAATTCTACAAAAATGCGATGTTCACAGAATTTTCTCCTAAATATATAAAAGAAAAGTCAGTAGCTTTTGGAATAATTCCACAAGAGCGAAATGAAAATCATTGGGCCTCACCAACCTTCGCCACCTCCTCTATGGTCATCTTTGAAAAACGATTCTCTTATAAACCATCATACGCACAGTTTCCACCTCGATACACCTGAGCACACATTTTCCCCCAAGAGCAGAAAACAACAAGCAGTGAATGTCCCCACCACAGTCTTTGATTACACTACACGGTTGAGTGCATAGCATGTGAGAGCTGTGGAGCTTCTAGCTGAAAAATGGGCCTCTTTGATTGGTTTTTGTCGAAACCCCAAGTGTTCCCTTCATCCAATCAGAATTTTTTTTATCAAACGAAAGCTAACACTTCCTCCTAAAACACTTTCAGTCACTTGGTCAACAAATAACGCAATTCAATGTTATAGCAAGGCGAATGTTGAAAATCTTTTGAAAATTACCTATCCAAGCACATTTTTGACCAAAATGTAGGTTTTAAAAGTCAAAACCTCAAGTGTTCCTTACAATATTTTTCAAGTTTTATGTCATTAAATGAAAAAGCACACTTATATTGTCCATACACTAGAGTCACTAGAATGTGCAATGGCCAATTCTCTTTTAATTGCAAATCTTGTGCAAAAAGTTACTATTTTCGCCTGTTTTGTCATACGGTTGTAAATTCAATGAACTATGACTTTTAAAAAAGGGAGAGAGGGAAAGGAACGAGAGAAAAAAGAGAGGAAAGGGAAAAAGGAGAGACAGAAGCCTAAGGCCTACTTGTTGATTTTCTTGTTTGATTATACTCTTCAGCTCCCTGTATGGAACGTCTTCTTCTTCTGTTGTGCTCGTCACAGCTGAGATCTGAAATAAACAAATACACGAATTTGCCTACATTGTGTGTTGGTGGTGGTGATATAAAAGAGGCCAAAAATAGACCGATGAAATTATGTCTATTTAAAACCAAATTGTGCAGGGGGGGCACATAACACAAATTACCATACGCGTATGTTCCCCCGGAAACACCCCCATTTTTTGGATTTCGCAACCCCGAAAGACCCCCTATATTTAACCAAAATAGAGCTCCGAAAGAGGGAAGAGCCTTGATTTTGCCAATTCATCTCTAAAAGACCCCAATATTGCTCATTCCTCATATTTCTGTTTTCAGCCATTTTTTCAACCAGAAAGCAACAGTCTCCATTTTACTTGTTCGCAGCCTTATAAGACCCCCTTTTACCGGTATGCCATCAGCTCCCAAAGACCCACCACCTCAAAATGCCGGGGGAACATACCCACCAAAAACGTTTTTGATTAACCCCCGCGTGGTTGTGCTATGTATTTAAAGTATCATATTTTCCAGATTTCCGGGTTTTATTTTAAAGTACTACTCCTTAAACCAGTTTTGTAAAACTCTAAATCGGCAGTTTCAAAAGGGTGGTAGCTGGTGGTTAATCACTATTATATCACTTATTCATAAATTCTAGACATTTTTACTATCACCCTCTCCATGTGATAGTCTTTACCATCATAGTGCTCTGCCGTAGTGCGCTTACGCCAAGCCGTGTGCCGATTTAGTTATGGGGTGGACCCCAAAATGTGAAGTATATCACGGCAAAACATGGTGTTATGTTGATGAAAAAATGTATTTCCTACCATAAATAGTATTTTAGTAATAGAATTTATGCATGAGTGATATAAAACAAATATTAACTGTCTTAAATTCGTGTAATGGTCGAAATATAATCACTTGGTGAAAGATGTATTGTTTCAATCCATCTTTCACCTCGTGATTATACAGGGTGTCCCAAAAAAAAGAGGCCCCTCATTGCGCCCTCTTTTTCTCCTATTTCTGAAAAATTGATCAAATGTATTTTGGTATGTAAAAAAACTTTTCAAGGTTTTTTTACTTAAAAGTTGTTAGCTTTAATAAAACAAAACAATTATATCAATCGGCTCACAACTTTTGAAGATATGCTCTTTTAAAGAAATGTACCCGTTTTTCACTCTGTCCACGGAGAAGGTTTGGCTACTTCAAAGATTGAAAGGAGTACACATACCATGCATGAATATCAAACATTCCTCAATGATAACTTTATAAAATAACTTTATTTATGGAATGGGCTTTACCGGTGGGTTAATGGGCAATGGATTTTGTTAATAGTGTCATTAATTTGTGGGTAAAATGGATGCCGAATGGGACTTCTTTTGCTTTACTTGCGATTACTTTTTTTTTCTTGGTTATTTATGCCTTTTTGTTTTATTATGTTTCTTACTTCTTAATTTGTTGTTTCTTGCTTTCTTTTTTCATTTACAATATAAGTCATTTCTCTTTCTAGGATAAAAGGTAGCCCTAAAAGGCTGTTTGCTTTGTCTTTGGTTCTTCTGAAGTGAGTTTACTGTGCTGCTCTGCCCTCTACCTGGTTGCCTCCTTGGCGAATACAGGTTTCAGCCCTGGTCCTCATTATTTACATTGCATCAATTGCGTTGCGTTCCATCCTTGTGCGCCGGATACTTGCGAATGCATTCAGTAATACGTTTGCGAAGGTCTTGGATTTTGCCACAAAGGAAAAAATCAAGTGGTGTGAGGTCTGCTGATCGTGCAGGCCACTCCACAGCATGAGCCATCCCATCCACTCTGTTTGCTATCCGTGGACAGAGTGAAAAACGGGTACTTTTATTCAAAAGGGCATATCTTCAAAAGTTGTGAGCCGATTGAAATAATTTTGGTTTTGGTTTATTAAAGCTAACGATTAAAGGTTTCTTTACATACCAAAATATATTTAATCAACTTTTCAAAAATAGGAGAAAAAAAAGGGCGCAATAAGGGGCCTCTTTTTTGGACACCCTGTATTTCGACCATCACACTCATAGACAGTTAATATTTGTATACTGAGAAAATACTTATCAATAGTGCTGAGTACACACCAATAAATAGGAATTACCAGTTACTTTCTGGACAAAAATCTGTGTTTCCAAAATGGACTTTGCCTCTAGACTTAATTAAAGACACGGGGAAAGGTTCAAAAGCTATAAAGATACTTATTCCTATTTTTTTTATTTAGTATTCTCTATTCGACTAATGTTGAATGTTTAGCACATAATAAGCAATCCATGTCATTGTTTAAATATTTTGATCTGTACATTTATGTATTCCCTATATTTGATTACTCGATCAGACCTTGAACTCAGAGATGTGATGTCAGAGATGACTAATTAAGAGCTATTTAGGTGTGCGCCCTTCCATGCTACTGCATTGATATGCATTAAATCTATAAAAAGAGGATGGGGGGGGGGGGGAATTGCAGAAACAGTATTCTAACCTGGCCTCAAAAAGAAACTTTTTCATATCTTAAAATCCTGTCCATAAAAATGAACAAACATTACTGTTATGGTCACTAAAATGACCCAGGCCAAAATCACCTGCTTCGGGTTCACGCAACACCTAACACACAAACACACAGTTTCTTACATAGAACAACTTATGATTATTTATTAATTAGTGCGGTATGGCTATCAATTAAATCCTTATACAATATTACAACAATTATCAAAATTAATACAAAGAATATCTTTAGCTATAATTACTTAACCAAGCCTGGAGATCTTGATTGGCTGACTTTCTGATGATATTCTGTTGATGGTCTCAGTTCTTGATCCAAGATCCGGCAATGTCCGGATTACTTCAATACTCTACTCTAAACACTGGTCAACTGACACAACAGTAAAATAAACTGACACTGAATACCTTCCGGGACCACATTCACAGGCGGAATAATTGGAACCCAGCAAAAGAAATCTGTGAGAACGAGTACAAGATCCTTATACAGGTGATTATTTCCAAATTCCAAAAAGTAAGTGGAATAGTGTGGAATGGGCTACTTCTGCTTTTAACACACTTTCTTCAAAAAACAGGTCTTGTTGGGCTGTGAATGTGGTCCAGGAAGTTGTTCCATGTAAGTGCATTTTGCTGTTGTGTCAGTTGGTCAACTGTTTGGTTACTGACCAGTGTTTAGAGTAGAGTATTGAAGTAATCCTGTGTGCAATTTTTGTTCATATTTATGGACAGGATTTTAAGATATGACCTTGTGAAAAATTATAAGGTTCTTTTTGAGGCCAGTTTACATAAACATACTAACCAAGCCGGGGTTGTGTTTGTAGTCCAGCGTTGGTAAGAACACTGATACCTGCATTCTGTAAATAGATATGATAAACTAAAATATATATATTAAGGTCTCTGGATTCCTCATATGGCATTTAAAAGGCATTTTGTTGTTGTTGTGTTTTTTTTGTTTTTTTTGTTTTTTTTGAGAAATAAGTCGTTTATAATTGATATTCCGCAAAAACCAACTGTAACCGACTGAATTTCTTCGAACGAGACCTATTTGTCTTTGAAACTACAATGATGTCATGATATGAACACGGCCATCGTATTGAGACAATGGACTGCCGACACTGTCAATGCACAGAACCTACTGTGTTGTTTCCATCAGAAAAAACTCTGAATCAAGTTTTAGAAAGTAATGGTCTTTGCACATTATTATATGGATAAAATCAGGCAAATTTTGTCTTTGAAGCGATTTTGACGGGACGTGTTTCTCCCTTTTAAACTCCCATTAATTTCAAATCAGAGTGTAAGCAGTAGCTGGTCAATTTGTGGCTGAAATGTCGTGTTCAGCTTGTCATGCTTGCGACGTTTCAAAATTAATTCTCGCTTCACTTGAAGTCAAATCATTTCGTGACCAAATGTGATTTATTTTGTGCCGCGTTTTACATTGCCATTTTTTAGTATGTGTGACCATGTTTTTTAACATTGAACTAGTTGGGTCTAATTCAAATGTTTAAAGGCTTAAGGATACGATAACACGATTTACCGACAAGTGACTCATTTAGGAATGCGATCATGAATTTTGAAGGAGCAAAAGTTTCCACAGACTTCGATGGGACTCGAATCAGCGATTCGAAACTTCTAATTCGATTATCCGTCTGGCGCTATACCGCTCGGCCAGTTGGTGGCAGTTGGCGCAATTTTTTGTTTTTGTTTTAGGAATTTGACCTTAAAATTTACGAGTTCATGACATTATCATTCGAAATCAACAAAATATATTTCAACAGTATATGGTCTCATTCTTTCTCTGGAATGTTTTGTACATGTATGTGAAATAGCTGCAACAATGGTTCGCTGCATAATTGTAAAAACAGCCTTGACCTAAAAAAGGGCGAGAGGTGCCATATTTACGGATTCAGGCTAAATTTTAAATAACATTGGTATAAAACATTTATTTTTTGATCGATTACAAAAATGTTTGTAGAAATTGTGTCTGGCGTGAATTACACTACAGTTTTTATTCCTAGGGCTCTTTGACTTCAAATTGATCGTGTATAGGCCGCATAAGACAGGTGGCTGAGCTCTGAAGGTTGAATGACGCTGGTGGTAATCGCCAATGATCTACTTTTCTCTATAATATTATGATTATTGTATATTCGGCCTACTTACTTTGAATACGTCTTGTGTATCACGTCCTCCTCCTGGTCCGCAACCAAGATCATAAGAAGCCTTTCTAGCTATTACCTGAACATGTAAAAATAGTCATATCAAGTGTGAGAGAGACATCAACTTGATTCACTTGCACACCCCGTTGAAGGGAAGACATCATATCGGCGTGTTGTAGTAGTATACAGTGACATTGGATGAGAGTGATTGAGGCCATGTCTTGTGGGTGTGGCAAGTTGCAAAATGAAAAGGTCAAAATATGTACAGCAGGTATGTTGAGGAAGACTAAGACTCAATCTGGACCAGGGCAGGGTTGCTGGTATTCAGTGATGGCAAAGGCGGGCGACCCGTGGCCGCATGAGCCTTTGTTTCTCCCTTCGGGTTTGTCTTGTAAGCGCTATTTTAATAAATTTAAGTTCCATAGTGACGTAAGGTGATTTTTGGTTATTATTTATAAAACAAAACTGGCACTTCTGTTGTTAATGATGTTCTCTTTCATTTTCCTAATCTTCAGCAGTATAATTAAATTTGGTGTATGGCTACAAAGTGATATTTATGGCACGAAGTAATGCCATATCGATTACACAGCTATTACTACTACTACTACTACTACTACTATACTTTGGTTCACTTCAAGTTTGGTAGTGACGTATGTGCGTGTTTTGCTCGCCGCAGTATCGTATCGCTCGCGTAAAGTTTAACGCGCTGAGTATGCACGCACGCGTACAGAGGCGGTTTGCTGGCACGCTTGTGGCGCAACCGCAAAAAACCATTGACGTCACTACCGAACTTGAGGTGAACCAAATTACTACTACTACTACTACTACTACTACTACTACTACTACTACTACTACTACTACTACTACTACTACTACTACTACTACTACTACTACTACTACTACTACTACTACTACTACTACTACTACTACTACTACTACTACTACTACTACTACTACTACTACTACTAATAATAATAATAATACTAATACTAATACTAATAATAATAATAGCGACAAAGCACATATCCACTCAATTAAGAGCGCTCAAGGCACTAAAACAAAAACAAAAACAAAAACTAACAATAGACAAAGAAAACTGGAAGAAAATTAAGAAACATAACTTAAGAATTACAGAATGTCTCTGACATAAGATGAGTTTTTAACAGCTTTTTAAACACAGTTACATTTTTAGCAGTTCTAATATAAATAGGCAGTTCATTCCATAGACGTGGAGCTGCGATTGCAAATGATCTGTCACCCCATGTGCGGTTGGATTTTCTTTCTTGAAGAAGTTGCATGTTTCCAGATCGAAGCGTACGGGTGGGAACATAATGTGAAAGGAGTTCAGATAAATATGACGGAGCAATCTCATTAATACATTTATATACAATCAACATAAGTTTAAAAATAATTCTTTGTGTGACAGGAAGCCAATGCAGTTCCTTTAGGATTGGCGTATACGTAATATGGCAATATTTTCTGGTGAAAGTAAGAATTCGAGTGTTTTGAATTTTCTGAAGGCCTATAGAGTTTGCTTGCTGGTAATCCACAAAGAAGTGCATTGTTGTTATCTAAACGAGAAGAGATGAATGAGTGAATAATTTGTTCATTAGCATCGCGACTTAGGTATTTGCGGATCCGGCTGATGACATTAGAGATATGAGGTTGCATGGTCATGTGAGTGTCAAAAAATGCACCTAAATTGCATGCTTTGTAAGATAAGGCAATTGCAGAATCACCGATGCAAACATTTTCAATGTTGATTTTAGAGAGCTGTTGGTGGGATCCGAACAGAAGAAATTCTGTTTTATCATCATTTAACTTCAAGAAGTTTGATTTCATCCAATTACGGATTTCACTGATACAAATTTCAAGAGAAGCAATTGCAGAATTAGCACTAGTTATGTTGAGAAGATTCAAATGAAAAATAAAGTTGCGTGTCGTCCGCATAAACATGATAATTCAATTGATGGCGAAGAATGATATCCCGTACAGGGTAGGTGTAAATGGTAACCCACTGAGGTCCAAGTACGGAGCCTTGAGGCACAGAGTAATCAAGAATGGTAGAATGAGAAGTAGCATTGCCAATGCTAACATATTGCGGCCTATTTGTAAGATATGATTTACACCATTCCAGGGCAAGATCTTGAATGCCGAGATAATAGTGAAGACGGGAGAGAAGAATATTATGGTCAACAGTGTCAAATGCAGCACTTAAATCGAGAAGAATCAAAGCTGCGATTTGACCATTGTCAAGTGATGTGAGAATGTCATTATTAACTCGAAGAAGAGCAGTTTCTGTTCCGTGGTAGTGTTTTATAAGCTGATTGATAGGGATCTGATAGGGAAAATGTATTGATATGGTTTGAAATACTGTTAGAAACTATTCTTTCAATTGTCTTTCCAAGAAATTTGAGATTGGATATTATATAATATAATATAATAGGTCGGTAGTTTTTGAAGATTTCTTTATCCAAAGTAGGTTTTATAATAAGAGGACGAACATAAGCAGTTCTTTGACTTTGTGGAAACATTCCTGTTAGAAGCGATTTGTTGACAATGTCAGTAATATATGGCACAAAAATATCAATGTTGTCCTTAATTAGAGATGTAGGTAGAGGATCTAATTCACATGATTTTGATGGTGATTTCATGATGACTTTTCTAACCTCATCTCAATCATTGGGTGCGAAAGAATTCAATTGTGGTACAGAAGATTTGTTGTAGCACAAATAATAATAATAATAATAATAATAAACAGATTTAGAGAGCGCTTTTAAATGAAAAAAACAAAGCCCTATGGAAAGGACAAATGTAAAGAGGAAGGAAACATTAGGTGAATAAATGAGTTTTCAGGTTCTTTTTGAATGTTTGGACATTGTGAGAGTTACGAATGTGGGAAGGCAAGGCATTCCATAGAACAGGGGCAATGATGGAAAATGCTCTGTCACCAGCCAACTTGTAAGATCTTGGAATGGAAAGGCAAGTGGCAGCAGCAGAGCGCAATGTGTACCCAGAATGACGGGTGTGAAGGATGGAGGACAGGTATTCAGGTGTGGATGAAGCAAGAACCTTATAAACATGAACGAGAGTGCGGAACTGGACACGTTTAGCAACTGGAAGCCAGTGCAGACTATGGAGCAAAGGAGAAGTATGAGTCTGGCGCACTTGTTGTGGAGAAGCTGCAGGCGGGTGAGGTTTTTCTGGGAGATGCCATTAAGCAAGGAGGAGCAGTAATCAATCTTGGACAGGACAAGAGTCCTAACCGTATTGGTACACGCATCAAAACTGAGGAACCGCCTAATCCTCCAAATATTGCCAATCTGCCAGTTCAAAGTTTTGGACAAATGTGCAACATAACTGGACATCTTTATGTCATGGTCAAAAATGACCCCTAAATTCTTTATGGATGAAGATACAGAGATCTCCAACCCATCCAAATAAAGGGTGAGATGTTTGAGATTAATGTAGTGATAATCAGAAGAGGCAGCAAAATGCTCAGTCTTCGCCATATTGAGCTTGAGCTTGTTACTGGTGAGCCACGCTTGTAGCTCATGGATGCAGTTGGAAAGTTTGAACAAGGCACAAGCTGCATCACCCGGAATGGCAGGATTAAAGTTGATAATCATCAGCATAAAGGTGATATTGGAGGCCGTGATTACATATAATGCTCCCGATGGCATGAGTGTAATAGGTGAACAATATCGGGCCAAGGACCGATCCCTGGGGGACACCATAAGGTAGATGAACATTATCAGAATAGCATCCCTTCACAAACACCTGACTACTGCGATTTTCAAGGTAGGACTGGAACACTCTATGGGCATCACCAATGATGCCAAAGTCTTGGCTCAAACGCTACAACAGAATACGGTGATCCACCGTATTAAATGCGGCAGTCAAGTCAAGTAACACCACAAAACAGCCCTGGTGTCATCAATAGCTCTGAGAATGGTATTATGAACAACCAGGAGTGCTGTCTCGGTGCTGTGAGCAGCCCGATACGCTGACTGCAGAGGTTCAGCCAGTTTATTGCTTTCGACATACTTGGTGACTTCACCAGAGACAACCTTCTCAATCAGTTTACCAACAAAGGCTAGATTGGAGACAGGCCGGTAGTTCGAGAGCTGCTGTTTGTCAAGGGACACCTTTTTTAGCTGGACAAGAGTTATTTTTGATAACTCTTCGATAAGTTTGATAATGAATGTTTTCTGAATGGTTTCTACCTTCTCACGGAAAAAATCAGCAAATTTGATTGCAAGTGATTCATCAGAATCAGAAGACGGTAGCACAGTTATTGTAGATTTTTGAAGAAGTCTGTCAATGACATTGAACAGTTTCTTTTGATCAACCGCACTTTCACTAACTTGTGAAGAATTCCACTTTTGCATTTTGGATCATGTTTTTCACCAGTGCACGTTGATTTTGATATTCCAGCCTGTAAAATTCAAGTTTCCCATTATTGCGCCACTTTCGTTCAAGCTGACGCCGTTTCTTCCTGGCTGCGCGAATATTATCATTAAACCATGGAGATTCAGTGCACTAGGTTTCTAACTAAAATACTAACTGCATTCTGCATTATGTATTTATTTATTTATTTACGCCTATGTCTATTTATTTATTTACTGATGATTTATTTATTTATTTATTTATTTATTTATTTATTTATTTATTTGGTAGATTAGTAAGTAATTAGTAATATGATAGTCATTTCACATTATATTCCTAGTTTATATCCCCTATGGAACGTCTATTAATTTTGAATAGCACTGTACATTAGATAAATAGGCCTATCAGTATTGATTTATTCTATTCAGCAATATCAAGGATTACTATCAAACTAGTCACAGCTAATTGTCTGTTGGCTTATTGGTAACGCACTGAGTTTTATGAAAGGGAGGTCCCGGGTTCGATTCCCAGCTCTGCCTATTTTTTTAAAAGGCTGAGAAAAAAAATGCAATTTGGCGCGCGATCTGAGCTGGTCCTTTTCTGGTGGCTGTGTCTGTTACAAGCACACTCCCCCTGGAATCCAAACCATGTTCCTGCCCATTACACACCCCTTAAGGCTGTAACAATCTTTTATTTTATTTTATTGCAGACATTTGGCTGCTTACCTCTCTTTGGTTTAGCATATGATGATCTGCCAGCAAATAGCCAGCAGAGTCTACAGCAAGTAGACCTATCTTCGTTTGCTGTTTGCCATACAGGGTGACAGTCATTATATCACCTGGGCTATAGTAGGTACGTCCATTATTGTCTGGTACCATCTGAGAAGCAACAGTGACATAAATATATTAAAATAACTCTTAAGAAAAAACAATGACAACATAAAAAATCTCATTAATTTAACCAACCGGACATTTAACAGTTTTATGACGCGGCCAAATAAAAATATTATTTTATTATGTCCTCATACCAAGTTTTTGTGTAGCAAGGCATTTTTAGTTTGCGAGGTTAAATTTTTCATATTTTTCGTGATTAATTTCAGAACCACAAATGTTCAGAACTGTTAAAATTACGAAAAATTAATACCCATAAGAATAAATATAAAAATATATAAGCAAATACCTCAACAGGATTTTCGCATTTATCCTCGACAGCAATCCAGACGGAATCGACGATAACTTGGTTGTTACCGTTGACATAAAATGCCACCATTCTAGCGCTTGGTACCATGTCTTGCGTGATTTCAATGGTCGTCACAGTGTTGGCGATAACATGGTCTATGGCTTGTGCTTGTGTTATTTTACCTCCTGCTACAATCTGGATTGGAATCAAATGTAAAGTTTATTTCAAGAACCATTTTCTTTTATTATTTTTTTTTCACTTATATTTAAGCGCTCTCAATTTCTTAATTAGAGAATAAACGGAAGGAATTTTTGTTTTTACTATCCTTTACCGTGTGTGTGATAGATGACAGGCAGATCCAAAATGTTGAGTAGTAGAAGCCGACGCAGCCGGTATAGTATCCACTACGATGAAATTATTGTACAGGTACGATTGTAACACAATTTGAGAGTATATTTATTTGTTTAAAAGGAATATTTCGTGATCCTAGCATCCTCTTTTTATGACATTTGTCTGTAGATATCCACGAAAAAAGTTTATTCCAAAAATTTCAGTTGATTCCGACTTTGCTAACACCTGAGCTACTAGGTTTTTCAAAATATGCTAGTAATGGAAAGAAACAGATCGACCAAAATATGCATCAGCTCTTCCACATGTCGATCTCTTACACAAGACAAACTACCACATGCACGATTATTATTATTATTATTATTATTATTATTATTATTATTATTATTATTATTATATTATTATTATTATATCACATTTCTATAGCGCCCTACAAATAACACAACGCTTTTTCTCCAAAACAAAGTACATATGAAAAACAAAATAAAAACAATAACAAAAAATTACACATTAGGAAAAAGGTACGTCTTCAGAAGTCGCTTAAAAGCAGCCGCAGATTCTGCTTCTCTGACACAAACAAGGGGCTTGTTCCAGTGCTGGGGCCCAAACACGGTGAAACAGCAATCCCCGGCTTATTTATTGGAGCGAACTGCCCAGCAAACACAAAACGTTTTCGACATCATTCGCAAAAGGTTATAAAAGGTTGTCAGAAAACGTTTAAATGTTTTACAGAAAATGTTTAAATGTCGGGTTATATAAAGGGTATAAAAACGTTTTAATAACATTCCAAAAACATTGTTGAAAAGTTGATACAAAACATTCTAAACAGAATGTTATTTTGGGGTTGAAAAAATATTTTGCGAAAAATGTTTGCCCAAAATATTTTCAATAACGTTTTAAAAACGTTTTCATGGCCTTTATATAACCCGACATTTAAATATTATTAAAAGGTTTTGAAAAAAACATTTTAAGAACATTTCTGTGTTTGCTGGGTCCAAATATTTTAACATAATGTTATTTAAGTATTGACACAATATTTGGCAAAAATGTTTTCAAAAATAGTTTACAATAACATATTTTTGAAAACATTTAAAAATATTGTTGTAGTGTGTTTTCATATAAAACGTTTTAAAACGTTATCATGACCTTTATATAACCCGACATTTTAATGTTATTAAAACGTTTTTACCTAAACCAAAAGCCAAAATATAACTTATTTAAAACGTTTTAAAAACGTTTGCTGGGTGTATAGAGCCGTGTTTTGTCAGATGATGAGCGAAGCCTGAGACTGCTTCTAGATGAATCTGGCTGATTATAAAGCGTGACAAGATCTTGTAAATATGCCGGAGCAGTACCTGATATGCAGTTGTATATGTGCAACATGATTTTGAAGTTAATTCTTTTTTCACCGGGAGCCAATGGAGGGTTTTCAACAAATAGGCAGAGCATCTGTCTCGTCCACATGCCTGACTGTCTTATTTTGGAGACGCTGCAGCGGTTTTAGGTCCATTTCACGGGCACCATACATGAGGGAGTAAGCATAATCTATGCGAGGCAAGACAACTGCTCTGACGGCATAATGACAAGCATACTGGCTGAGATTGCGCAATAAGGGTCGGTTCATAGTGAATATTCGAAGGCGAATATTCGGCTTCGAATACTTTTTGTGACGTCAAAATATATACGGCAACGAATAAAATATGAGTTGGATCGGATTAAATATCGCTCAACTGATAGCGAGATACTATTGATTTATATGAAAGGCTCGAGGTCACCTGAATATCGTTCGACGAACGATGATTTCAAAAATCCCCAATGATTTTGACATGCTCTCAAGACTGCAAACCCGATTCTGCCATTTTTAATTCGCGGACCTATTTTCTCAATAATTATAAAATGCGACTTTTTTGTAAAAATGCGACGAATTTATGTATAGGCTTTCCACTTTTATTTAAGGGTACATGCTCTTGGGTCATGACCTTGACATAGGGAAATTTTTTTATTTTATTTTTGACAAGAAGACATACATACCCTTCATATAAAATAACATGAATCCTGAAAAAAGTGCCAATGTGTAATTTCCCCTATTTTGTCTCCGTTGCTAATGAAAACAAACTCCTATTGTATTGCGTGCGGTCCATTTATTAAAAGCTCCATGGTATGCACCAATTACTCTCTTAGTTTCGAGTCCAGACTGCATATTGTAAGGACGAACGACGTGTGTTTAGAACGACGTAAACCACAGCATAAACCGATTGTGAAGGAGACTAACTCTCAAGTTGAAGCGTTTCCGATTAGAACGTCAGTCCGGCAAACTCGTCAAATTGGGCATATAATATCAAAACGGGATGTACGAACGGGAATCGGGATATCGCTGTGCTTGAAACCGTGCGCCCAGCAGGGCCCGCGCCCGGTAACTTGCAGTAGTGTTTTGTTTTGCACTACAGCCCGGGCATGCAAGAAGTGCTGTGAAAACATATTTATATGGAAGATATGGGCCTATATTAGATTTACTGAAACCCGGGGCTCACAAAAATGATTATTATAAATGATCAACCAAATATTGTTGAAGTCTATTGATCATTATTCAATGACAATGGACATGCCTATTGCCTCCGGCAAGGGGGAGGGGGGGGGGGAGGGTAATCCCATACTGCCAAATGCATAGGGGCCTACGGGGATTGCGCTTTTGCAAACAATCCTTACAGACATGGGTCCCTATTTTTGCTGAAAATCCTTATGGGTCCGTTAAACCCCCGTACCGTGAATCTCGATCTTTTCGGGGAAAATGGGTCTAGGCCTATAGGAAAGAAAACTTTAGACATGGGTCTATATTTTTGAGAAAATCCTTAGAAATGGGTAGGCCCCTCCCTACCTGTCCACGCTCAAATGGCAATGGGTAGGCCTAGCGTGCAAAAATTTGCACTTTGGGGGCTAGCTAAAATGGCCAATGAGGTTAATTTGGTCAGAAACCCCTGGCAGAAACCCACATACAGGCGTCAACATTGGGAGGGTGATTGTATGGAACATCTACCCTGGCAAAATATTAGTGGGATTTATCCTCCATCCCACCAGGATCTACGCCTACAAAAGGGATCCGAAAATCTAAACTTCGAAAATAGTCCAATAGGCCTTCTGATTAAAATACAAAATAACAAAAACACAAAATAACTTCCCATGACAATATGTCGGTTCATAAAATTTGTATTAGATCCAACACAAAGGTTTTTTACTGCTTTTGGAAGGAGGGTGGTCCGAAATTTAAAAAAAGTCGGCGGCACTTGAAATTATGACCCCCTTTTTTCGGCAACAAAAAAATTATGACCCCCTCCGCTGATTGGCCTACACCTTAGGGGCTGTGCAATCATTATGACCCCTGGGGAGGGTAAAATTGGCGGGGGGGGGGGGGAAGAAATATTTGGCGAGCCGAAAGGGGGGCAAGCAATTCCCCCCAAGCGATTTTTGGCACGCATTCATGGGGCGCCTTTTTTTTAGCCTAATAAAACACTCTAAAATGGCTTGGGAAAACAGTACGGAAACGCTTAAATTTTCTTGCTCGGAGCGCTGAGGGGGCAAAGAATTTTTGGCGGGCCGACAGGGGGGAGCGATTTTGGCGGGCCGAGAGGGGGGAAGCGATATTTGGCGAGTCATTTGGAAGTTTTACCCCCGGGGGTAAATTGCACAGCCCCTTAGGCCTACCGTACCCCATAAACAGGCTAAAATTGTATTGAAATCATTCAAATCAGTCTTTTTGAATGAAATAACCACACTATCTGTCATCTTGTGATTCCCTACATTTTGGTCATCGAAAATGTTATGACCCCCCCATATTTTTTTATCCTTAAAATTTTGAACCCATCTGTAGCTATATTTGGGACCACCTTCCGAAGAAAATGATAGCGCCCCCCCGTCAGGCCTAATCATTATTTTGTTCTTGAGCAAAGATTGGTGAATCATATGATTTACAAATGCATCGTTAAACCATATAGGCCTATTTTGTACTTTTGTTCTCAAAATTACAAAAAAAAAAAGTAAGTCAATTATCGTAGTAGGCTGACGATATCCATTCTTGTTCTAAAATTGTCAATTTTGCACTGGCCCTGTTCTGACCACAGCTTCTAACATTCATAACATCGTACGTTGGTCAATCATGTTCCAAACGGGATATACAACCGCGGCAGTCTCTCCAAGTGTGTACATCTCGATTTGCCGGATTGACCCATGACCTCATGAGTCATGAAACGTAAACACATGGCGTGAAATATAAATTTCTCCGTGTCTTCTTGCCAGGAAAATCAGGAATTTAACCAGTTGCAGTCATTTGATTGTGAGTAGCAAAGTACACAAGCAACCGCGGGCCTTGTCGTGGCTTATGAGGGCGAATTTCGTTTGACACTTTGTCAAATTAGTAACATAGAATTGAAAGAAATATTACGCGATTGACCGTATCTCTGAATCGTGTAAAAGCTTAAAAAGTGTTGACCATACCGTCTAAAAAATTGATATTTCGAAATTGGCTGATCGTAATCCCCAAATTCGAGTATGCACATGATATGCACCATATCTTGCAAAGTTAATTTTTTTGAAAATAATTAAACAAGCTATGAAAGCTAGACTCATTAAGAAATTTTTGAAAAATACAAATTTCAGTCGTAAATTTTAGGTTTTCTACAACTTGTAATTTTATTTCTGAAGTAGAGATATCAAAATTGAATAGCAAGAATGTTACTATGGGATGTTTTATAGATGACTACAATTTGGTTTAGAAATCGGAATGAGGAAAATTGATGAAATGACTGGTCAAAAAAAAAATAGCGAGTGCTATAATCAATGACCCAGTTCATTCACTCCCAGTCCCAATCAGAGTCTGAAAATTAAAATAGCAATGGAAAAATAATAATATATAAACCTTTACCTTTAAGATGAGGTATAACTTTTATTTTTCCGATGATTATTTCTGGGCCAAATTTGATACTTAATGTGGCAAAATCATCCCATTTTTTTGCTCAAAACCTTAAAAGAGGCAGTAACCTTAAGCTATTTAATTCGCCACTCTTTGTGATTAATAAGTCTAAAGACCAGCCCAAAATACCCCAAATAGTTTCTGTATTTTACCGGAACAAATGGCGCATTGATTTAGTGGTGTGCCCCCTGATTAGTGCGGTAAAAGCGTACCCATTTTTATATGATATGAAAGTAAGGGACTATTAAGACGTCCAGGAAAAGGAAAATGCCTGGCAGGCAATAGCATTCCAATGCTGTAGTGATGGTACATGTATAAAGTAATGTTTTATGCAAAATTATGATAATTAGGCTTACAAACATAATCTAAATGTACAAGTGAATGTTTCCATATTAACGTAGCTCTATTTAAATCGACTGATGCAGGAAAAAAAGCTCCAAATTCAGATTTATGCCTCCACCCCGGTTCAGAGGATGATTTAAGCACTTCCCACCACGCCACTGTGTTGACTTGCGGTTAGCACAGCTGTGTGAGTGAACATGACACCACTGCTCGCACATTGCATTGACGGGCATGGTTAAATTTGAATTGATATATTTACAATAATGCTAGCCGATTTCACATTTTATGTTACCTACAGAAGGTGAATTATCCTTTATGCATACATCACTTTTGTTCTGAAATCGACCAAGTAATAATGACACACGCACAATATTCTTAAACAACATCTTTTGCACAGAATTCAATGGGATTTGAAAAGTAAAGTGGCAGTTGAAACTCTAGTGATAACACGTTTGCAGTGCATGATGGGACTTCCTTAAATCATCCTCTGACCCCGGTTTTACATAAATAATGTTTGGCCCCAGTTCTAGGTCCCCATATGCATCTGCCCCTGGCAGAGGATGTGTGAGGGTCTGGGGTGGTAAATCATTGGTGATTGATATAAAAATGCGTTTGCCACGGAGGTTCACCCATTTTTGTCATCTTTTCCGCACTATCGGAATTCTTGACGTTCTTTTTGGGCACCTATAAACGATGTTATGTAATGCGTTCAGTCAAATTCATAATTATAATTAATAATTAAGAGGGCAAAATAAGTAACATGTAGGAGTGGATATATAGCGCTTTGCAATGAATATCTTCATAAACTATGCAGAACAACCAAAACCACGAGCGTTGGTACCCTATCATTGCGTGTTCTTTAAAAAAATTCTTGTTTATTTCTATAATTTGTGAATCAGGCATTAAAACACACTTAGGCCCTAGCAATGTAGGCCTACACAAGTTCGGAACGAGACTTTTTATCTTTTGACGCATATTTCGGTCGAATGCCAAAATTGATTGCTCAATGAATCATGAAATGAGAGCAATACTACTTTGATGATACCGATCTCAAGTGGATATCAGCCAATGAAAAAAGTATTTACCGGAAATATATTCGTGGGAGTTGAATTTTGTTGAACTCGACAGATATATATTTGGTGGGTCACCGTTGGTGGTCTCATATATAACACTTGTGAGGGCTGTCATATTTGTCGTCGCTTCAATCATATCTTATGATATTTATATTTATTTATTTATTTATTTATTTATTTATTTATTTATTTATTTAGTTAGTTAGTTTTTTTTATTTATTTATTTATTTAGTTAGTTAGTTAGTTAGTTAGTTAGTTAGTTAGTTAGTTAGTTAGTTAGTTAGTTAGTTAGTTAGTTAGTTAGTTAGTTAGTTAGTTAGTTAGTTATGTATTTATTGACTTATTTATTTATTTTTTATTTATTTATTTATCTATTGCCTCATTCATTTATTGATTTGCTTTGCAGTTGAAGCCTGCAAGAAGGTATGGGTCAACCTCCGCGCCGGTTACAGGCAGGTCGTAAATGCCCCGAAATGCAAATCTTGAGTCCCTTCCCCTTTTCTCTTCTCCCTTCCCCCTTCCCCTTTTCTTCCCTCTTTATTCTTTTCTTCTTTCCCCTTCTCTTCCCTCTTTCTTTCCCTTTTTCTCTTCTCCTTCCCCTTTTTTCTTTTTTCCCTTTCTCTTCCCCCTTCCCAATTTTTGACTCTTCTTCCAGGGTTTTTGTGTCCGGTGCAGCTTGCACCCCCGGCCCCTCTGGTTACGCCACTGCTCCTATTTAGACCCATTTATACAGAAATTAAATCATAACAATAGTTAAATGGAGTTTACCTATTATGATTTTATTAACTTCGTTAAAGAAATTCTCTAAATTTTGCTTACCTTGGTCAACGGGCAATACTTGTTAACAGTCGGGCAACGCTGTGAATTGTAGAAATATATCTTTCTCCGGTTCATAGTTTTATATTCGAAGCCGCGTATATTTTGACGCCCAAAACGTATTCGAAGCCGAATATTCGCCTTCGAATATTCACTTTGAACCGGCCTTTGTGTGACTGACTTCTTTTGCGCAAACGTGTGGTATATTATTACTCGAGAATCCTTGATAAAACTAGCAACAGCTGAATAAGGTGAAACTGGATTTGAGATATAACGTTAAGGTGGTACGTATCACACCCTCTGATAAATTGTCCTTTTTTCTCAAAAAATAACTATACACTGACAACAAAAGTTATGTATATTGTAGGGGCAAGGAATCCAATTACTTCACTGAAATTCCAGTGATTCAAGACAAATGGTTCATCATTTAAGTTAAGAAATGAGGTACATACTAGCGGTAGCTCTTTTCTTATCATAGATAACGTACCGCTTGTCTTGAGTCACTGAAATTCCAGTGTAGTAACTGAATTCTCCTTGCCCTATAATAAGCACAATTCGTGCTTAGAAATTCACGAGTGCATATCAGCTGCTTTGAGAGTATTGTGAAAACCTAAACTTTTGTGCTTGGAATACCCGGAGAGACACAGCCCGACGGATATTTCGAGGATAAAGCTTACGTAAGTAAATATGGCATCCACATTCTCTTGAGGCCAACCACTTCTTTGCAGCACAACATCAATGCGATCACTAACCTGTAAAAACAAGAATAAAAAAAACCCATTTTCATTTATCCTGTCATAGATTAGTAGTAGTTACGACTATTAGCGGGCAGCAATTGTGACTTTCGATCATGACCTGGCAATAGTTGACTGCATATTGTGTCCTCGGAGCATAATGTGTCCGGCTATTATTATGCTAAAGTGCTCTAGAAATGAAGGGGAGCTAGCCCTTAGCTGCTGCGGTAAGACGACTCCCCAGTACAAGGATTTCAATGTTTGTGTATATAACATGTGGCGCAAGCGCGTTAGAAAATGTTTTATTCGCGTTTAAGCAGCGCGTATTTAGCGAATAAAATCATTTGATGTCCGTAATATAGTGGTGTAATGGTGTTTAATATCTGTGGTTGTACCACCCCTCAGGTTCTTCAGCCAAAATATTATTAATAATAATAATAATAATAATAATAATAATAACAAACGTGCGCATTAATATTTATCACCTCAGATGACATCACCTGAGGTGATCGCACATAACGCTGCCAAAAAAACGAGTAGATGTCGTGCAAGGTGTATGAAATAACATGTAACATCAGCAACTTGACGCATACGTGTCGTTTAAGACATGTGGATGTTGTGCATATTTACCACTTTAGGTTGTGAAACTGATTTAACATACCACCTAAAGTGATGTTTTACTATAAGTAGATCACTTTTAGTGGTGTTTGAAGTAAACCAAGCAAAATTCAAATGGCATTGGCATTTCTTGTTGATCGCCATATTAAAGCCATTATGTGTGATTGGCATAAAGAATAGATTTCTTTTTAAATGTTAGTTTCTACTAATCACATTGCCTCCTTTTGATTTCGAACCAAACAAAAGTAAAACGAAGAAAATTGTGATTTCATTAAAGTTCCTACAATGCGTGTATTAGCTCGTCGATCGTATTATTAGGGGTGGGCAAATGACAAAAAAAATTAAGACGAGTGGATTCTATGGCCATTTTGGCTGCTTAAACCGAATCCGGAAAGCTTTTTTGCATAAAATGTACATTTATATTAGTTCAGTGGACTTTTTCAAAATGGCGTTAATAGTGTTAATGTTAATTTTATACAAATTGATAATAATTGTTGTAGTCTGGTCTTGGTTCTGGTGTTGCATTGATCATGTTGATGATTATCATCATGCATGCATGAGTTTAATAAATACAGTAGGATTTTGAAGAAAGCACGTGTTAAGAGGTCTCAATCATAAGCAACCAATGTCGTTATAAAATGATCTAGATATAATATCTCTCTTTCAAAGATTTGTTGGGAGAGCAGTTCGTCATCATAAGGAACTTGTTGGTTCCATAAAGATTGCAAAGAGTATCCATTTAGTACACCTACTTAAAATGACATAGGACTAAAGCATAACTAGAAACTAATAATGAGTGACTACTGCTTCGTGAAATATTAAGAAACATATGAAACACTAAAATTGCTAACATATACCGGTAGCATGTAACATGACCGAGTTCTAGTCATATCATCTTGCTAGAAACATGTTTCTGGACTATGTATAAACAGGATAGCTCTGCATCAGTTTTGCTGATGGTCTTTTGTGCCTGGAACCTCGGATGAGCTTGTTTAGTTTTGATATGGAAGAAAGAATATTATGCGATGTGAAGTTATCGCTCTAGGTTGTGGGGTAGGTCCGAGGACTACTTGCTAATCATAAAACTAAGGTGACAGTGTATTGTGTGTCCTTTTTCTGGGAAAAGTCAAGATCTTTGGTTGTAAGCCTTAAATTGGCTCACATGTTTTTCCACGCAAGGTTGAAAGGCTTTGGGTAATGGTATGTTTCTTGTGCTGTGTATGCGTGTATGCCTATAATACTAGCATCCGACATATTTTCATAATATCAAATATTAAGAAAGTACTTGTGTGCTCTTCTCTCTGGGAGATCTAGTGTATGGTAGTTTGATCCCGGTGTTTGATCATCCTCCGATTCATAAAGGAATGTGAGCTTGTTAAAACCTTTACTCTCTGGGAAGTGGGAACATCGATGGGTAGGTGAGGAAGGGGATTCTCATAAGTGCAGTCCCCTACTTTCTGTGGAGGAATATTAGCATTTACTCGAGAGTCTTGTTGGTTTTCAGATCCGCTGCAGGATATCATTGGTACTTTTAGGAATATACTTTGTTTTTCAAGACCATAATTGTATGGCAAGAAACTTTGACTTCTCTTCAATGAAATGATGACGGTCTTTGAAATTGATCAAGGAACCTCAGTGGCGTAGATATCTTTGTGACATGGGGGATGGGGTTACAAAAAAGCTTGAAGTAGAGTGACTGGCGACAGAATAAGTTTATGGTACAAATGCTTGTGAAGCTTGTGAAACATTTTGGCATATTGAAGCTCAAATGGTGAAATATGGTGCAAAAGTGCCAGTGTAACAAATTTGAGCGAAGAATAATTGGCACTTTTTTAAACGTTTTAAGCTAAAATAGCAAAATATAAGGATACTTTGGTCAGAAACCCACACACCCGCATCAACAGGGGGGGGGGGGGGGTGATTGTATGGACCATTTCCCAAAAATATTTACGCCTATGCGGAACTCGCCTCACAGTTCAGATTAGCACCTGGTAGAGAGTTTCTCCATATAGAAATCTTTTTTTTCAACAAACAATTTTTTACAATACATACTGTGTTTTAGTGAAAAACACTCACTAAAAGACCCTTTTTTACATGTTTAGTCCATTCTATTATGAAATGCTTCTGTTTATGTAGTTTACTGTTGTTCTTTTGGTAAATTGTCTTTGCAAAAGGGCAAATGCTTTGATACATGAAATATAAAAGAATTTGAAGATTTTTACAACTTTTTGCAGCTTAATGGCAATGCAAATAATTGAATCACTCTGCTTAGTGTATTTTTGAATTAAGTGATGGAGAACATCATACACTGAACAATTTTTTTAAATATCTCTATAAGCCTTTTTGAAATATTGCGGGCACAAAAGGAGGGGGCGTACTTTGAAGTGAGTAATCTTTTGTATGCTTCTCAGCTGAAAAATGATTCTTCACTTCAAAGTACGCCCTCTCCTTTTGTGCCCGCTATATTTCAAACAGGCTTATTGGTCTGCGCACATAAACATTGGGGAAACCAGTGTTTTGGTCAGATTTGAACCGCAACCTTGATTGTTCGATTGATTTCGGATGACATCATCCGCCCAGCTGGCCGCTACGTCGCGACGTGTCGGTGATAACATCTAACATTTGCTCTGGTCTCTCAATCAAACCAGCTAGAGAACTAAAATATTTCAACACCATTCACTGTGCTGGCAATATAAATTATTAAGTGTCATTTGGGGATTTGGGGATTAATGACATGCTGCGTTCAAACATCCGTCCCAGAATTGGCACAGTTCTTTTGATTGCGAAGGGTAGACATCTTGCATTTGTTGTCAACTTACAGCTACTAGATTATGATCCCACATCTGGATATTTAGTTGTTCATTAATACTACCAGCATTAAATGGAAGCACAGTGAATATTCCTGTCTGCTCAAAGTTGACTAGGTCCCCACCTGCTACTGTAGTCATCTGAAAGCAAATGAACAAACACTAAATAATATCAAAAAAGGTTATCAGCATCGTGGTGAAAAGTGTCAAAAATGCAAGTTTTTATCGTAAAACTCACAAAAAAGTTTGGAATTTAGTTCTCTTATATCAGCTTTAGGGGGGTCGCAATAGTTATGTTTACCGGGGTGGTAAATGGGGGGGCAAAGAATTGTTGGCAGGCCAAAAGAGGGGGCAGCAAATATTTTTGTCAGGACGAGGGGGGGGGGGGCAAGCCATTTTTGCCAGGTCATAAGGGAGGGGGCAAACGGTTTTTGGCACAGATGTTCTGGGCAGGTGTATGAAAACATTAGGATCACGTTTAATATGCAAAATATCCTCCTTGATGCACTCGCATTTTATGAAAAGACAATTGTTTTTATTTTGAATTTGTCAAAAAGGAGCAGGAACCCTCTGTGCCCTTCGCTTATTTGAAAATTTAGTTAGAATCCCACTAGTGTATATAATGTAACCATCATACCCTGGTTCATTAACATACCGTAATAACAATTTTCTGTGTGCCTTGTCGAACATTGAGAATAAATCCAACACGTCCCAGATTATCAGTTTCTATAAGATCGCTCTGGGTTTGTATAATGCTCTGCTCCCCTCCTGCCATATGTTCAACAGCGCTTACTCTCACATTCAAGTTGGGAACTGGATCGCCATAGCAGTAGATCACATCCGCCTAAAAAGGAGAAGTTTCAAGCAGAAAAGTGATTTAATTACTTGTCAAATGTGGGGATGGGGTCTTCAAAACATACTTGGGATATATGCCCCGTGAACACTGGAATCTTGGTCATCCCTAAACCCTTTCAAAATTTGATATTACGACCCACTAATACAACTACTTGCGGGAATTTGCAAAAATGCACCTACTTTACCTATTTGACGCATTTTTGTCTGTTGAAACCAATAAATATATTATCACAATGTCACTCCAAAACATGGACACTTCCCCGTACTTACATAACATCAATCGGGGAGAATCCACCATGGTATACAAATATACATGCAATGCACACACCTTCTTCATGATGATAAGAATGATCTTTGTTTAAAGCCATATTGTATCATTATTGTAACAAATATTTTTGCACGATTGTAATGTACTTTATTAAACTAAACTCAACCAATAAAGTATCGAAACGATTATAGATGGTCAGATTTATCGGGATCTGAAATATATAGCAAAAACGTATGTAATGTATATAAAGCGCAGCTTTCTCCTGCACATTTTGATCCCTCTTTCGTTGCTCTACGATATCATTTGGTCGAGTTATGGGCGCTTGAGTGGCTTCAAGTCGGATTTTGAAAGTTGCACTTAGCTCCTATTCAAGCCAAACGCGTTAGTCGTGTACACACACACAACCCCACACACCATCAAGACAAAGGACACCGATGTGCTCTGTTTAATTAACCATGAACTTAAATTTATTTTACTCCGACTTCCAACTTCAATAATTGCTACCCTTTACTTATCTCTGACTTATCTCATGAACTCTTTCTGCTGACATCTCAATACTTGGTGTGCCCACCATAACTGTCTATCACTGCCTGGATTCGTTGTCGCATGCTCTGAACAAGATGTCTTATCTTCCTTGGTCAGTGTCTCGCCATTTCCTGCGCAAGATGCGCCGAAGGCCCTCTAAGGTGGTGTCAGGCTTGATTGATTCGTTAGCTTTGCTTTGAAGTTGGAAGTCGAAGGAGTAAAATAAAGTAATGTTCATGGTTAAGTAAACAGAGCACATCGGTGTCCTTTGTCTTGACTTTGTGTGTATGTGTACACGAAGAACGCATTTGGCTTGAATAGGAGCTAAGTGCAATTTTCAAAATCCGACTTGAAGCCAGCTAAACGCCCATTACTCTACCAAATGATATCGTGGAGCAACAAAGGAGGTATCAAAATGCGCAGGAGAAAGCTGCGCTTTATATACATTAAATAAGTTTTTGCTATATATTTCAGTTCCCGATAAATCTGACCATATATAATCGTTTCGATACTTTATTGGTTGAGTTTAAGGGCTGGGGTATGAACGTTTGGACAGTATTTATCAGACATATCGAATTGCATTCTGAATAGGAAGAATGTCATTCTGATATCCAATAATTTTGATTTTTGAAATTCGCAATTCAATACACATTTTATGGCAAATCATTAAAAATTGATATTTTTGATATTTAACAGTACTTGAAGTAAACTTTATAAATCTGATGATTTATACTTAAAGTGTATGTAGGTGGGATGAAAAGCGGACGATCAATTGAAAATTTTGACCTTTCGTATTGAAGATATGGATTTTTTTCCCAAAACACCAACAAAAATTAGGTCTTTTTGGGAAAAAAATCCATATCTTCAATATGAAAGGTCAAAATTTTCAATTGACCGTCGGCTTTTCCTCCCTGCTACATACACTTTAAGAATATGTCATTAGAGTTATATAATTTACTTCGAGGACTGTTATATATCAAAAATTTGAAAAATATCAAATTTTTATAATTTGTCATAAAATTTGTATTATATTGTGATTTTCAAAAATGAAAATTATTTGATATCAGAAAGACATGCTTCGTATTCAGAATGCAATTCGATAGGTCTGAGGTGCTCTCATGTCCCACAAAAATACTGTCGAAACGCAATAAACGCTCATTTTAGATCCCTTAACATACCCTGCAAAAATCAAGACTTAAGGTGCTAATTTTTTTTTCAAAATGTTTCGACGGAGAGCCACGCATTGACGACATCTGCGGTGGTAGTAAATTCTAATTTTCTTTGCTTTTCCTCAGTTGTTCGACTCAAAATATCTAAAAGGGACATATCTGACAGTAACATGGTAAGAGCTAACATTTATGGAAAAGAAACACTAATCCATTTTTTATGGAAATGTTGCAACATGGCTTTAATGGACAAACTTCACATAGCCTTGAGGTTAAAAACATGACAATACTTTTATTATCATGGTCGGTTGAGGGGGTGCGGCGGTGGTGAGGGTATATGTGTGGTACATGTACACCTAATATGACATAGACTGGTTACACAGGCAAAACAATACTTCACAAGATACATATTTGGTGTATACACACCAATATGTGTCTCGAGCCAATCGATCTGTGATTAACGTGATCAAGTGACGTATATTGTTATGTGTTGCTTTTAAAAGCTTTGGAGAAATGGGTATCGCTGAAAATTGGAACCCAAATTTATGCTTTGTTTATAACTCTAAAATTGTTAGTTTTTTCTCATTCATTTGACACCCCTGAGGATCAAACTAGACATTGGACACCTTGATCCGCCATGACACCCCTTGACCCTCCTCTACCACAATATCATGGCACTTGAGAACCAAGGATCCAAAATCATAATACCAGACAATTGTATCAATAACTTCTTCTTAGCGTGTCCAAGCGCAGGGGCAAATGCGCCCGAGCCAATAGCTGACGCAGTGACGAGCAGAATCGTTGGATTCAGCTAGGTCCTCATGTGTGCAGTGTTGCCCCATCTGTGGACAGACCAGCATGTGTTCCATAGTCTGTGGAACAGATCCACACTCACAGGTAGTGTTTTGTCCTTCTGGTAGGTAGCCCAATTTATGCAAAGCGACCTTGCACCTACCGACCCCTGATCTTAGTCTGTTGAGACACCGCCACTCAGGACACGTGGAATCAGCTCCAGGTGGTAGCTGCTCACTGGGTTGCAGTTCCATATAGCTGGTGAATTGGGAGATCTCTCTTTCCACAGGATGAGTTTTCCGCTTCCTTGGAGACTGTCACAAGAGGATGAACTTTGCTTAGGAAGATTCCACTGGATCTAAGGCGTTTGGGTGCAGCAGTCTGGTTGAACATGAGGTGCTTCATATCAGTGGTCTGACAATCACGCTCTTGCCTGCTGGTCACTTGTCGACGTACATCTGGAGGGGCTATAGCAGCTAAGGTGTAGAGACTCTCCGTTGGTGTTGATCGGAGGCATCCAATGATAAGTCGACAGCATGAGTTGAGTGCTGGGTCCACCTTGTTGGCATGAGTTGATCTTCCCCACGCCACACTGGGCAGGCATATTCAGCACTAGAGTAGCATAAGGCCAAGGCTGTTGATCTGAGAGTGTCTGGTCGAGCTCCCCATCTGGATCCAGTGGGCTTGTTCAAAATGTTGTTTCGTGAACAAACTTTGCTCCTTGTTTTCTCCATGTGGGTCTTGTATGAGAGTGTGCGGTCGAGAGTGACTCCCAGATATACGGGTGTTTCACAGTGCTATAGTGTGGTTCCAGACCAGGTCACCTTCAGTTGACGTTTAGATTCACGGTTGCGGAGGTGGAAAGCACACACCTGTGATTTGGATGTGTTGGCATGGAGATAGTTTTCCTCATAGTATGGCGTGAGCTCATCCAGGGTTTTGGAGAGTCTCGTTCCACAACAGTGAAGTCGGTGTGTTGTGCACTGATGCCAAGATCGTCTGCATATATGAAGCGTTGGGTGTTTTCACTTCTTGGCTGTTCATTGGGGTATATATTGAACAGTTGAGGTGCGAGAACACTGCCTTGGGGTAGTCCGTTCCTGAGTCTTCGCCACCGGCTCTTGTCTCCAAGCTGAACAAAGAACATCCTGTTGTCAAGCATGCATTCGATGAGCTTCGTCAGGTGGATATCTTTGGTTAGCTCCAGGATTTTACTGAGGAGGCATCTATGATTGACGGTATCGTAAGCTGCTGACAGGTCGATGAAAACAACTCCGGTTACCAATCCTTCCTCAAATCCATCCTCGATGTGCTGGGCAAGTTTGAGAATTAACTTGCCAGGACGGAAACCTGCTTGTTCTGGAATGAGGTGCTCATCTACCACGGGTGCCAGTCAGTTGAGCAGGAGGCGTTCGAATAGCTTTTAGGTATGGTTGAGAAGCGATATTGGTCGGTAACTCTTTGGGATTGATGGATCTTTCCTTGGCTTCAGCAGACCGATGATATTAGACTTCTTCCAGATCTTAGGGAGTCTGTGGCTGCGACGACATGTGTTTTAGAGCTGTAAGAGCCATTTCCTTGCCTGTGGACCAAAGTTCTTCAGCTGCTCGGTTGCGATGATGTCAAGGCCAATTGCTTTCCCTGGTTAGAGTTTGGTGATTACTGCTTGCAGCTCCTGCATAGAAAAGGGCTTGGTGAAGCCGGGGTTTCCGCTGTATTTCTTGCGGTCTAATTTGGTCTTCTTTGGTCGATTATATGGTCGAATCCAACCAAAAGTGTCCACGGACCAAAAATAAAAGTCCAAAATAAAAATGTCTCCACAATTTTTTCCTTTTGCCCATTGATTGAAGGCATGTTTTTGACAATTAATTTCCATTGGTAGGGACACTTCATTACTCATGTGATGTATTATGCTGTATTCGTAAGTAACATTTCAGTATTTGTAGGTAAGAATTAGACTTTTGGTGGATATCGCAATCAAATCTTCATTTTATAAAGCACTTTGAATGTATTATTTTCTTTATGTGCGTTTATTGATACTGGAGACCCTATCATATATTGATAATGTCGGTTCACAGCGGTTGAATGAGGATTGAAGTAAGAAACAAAAGAACTAAAGTGACTTTAATTTGCTTAATTGCACACAAATCGCTTAAAACCGTTTTTAAATATTTGTGAAGTCCGTCTTGGAGTCAGTTACGTCTTGTGGCCTTTCGTTTGAGGGCAACTACAATTAGCTTTATACCAGGGTCCATCACTGTGTTGTCTAGATCATGAGACAATGAAAACAGTTGTTTTTTGTCCATGGTATTCTTAGGTATCCTTAGCGAAAACGGTACCTTCGAATAAATCGATTTGGACACAAATTACTCAGAAACCAGAAGGTCGGTAAACGTTTAAAATGAAGCACACATAACAGCTGTCAAATCCAAGTATTGATCCCCTTCTACTCTTCCTCGAATCTGATTTTTCTTTCAAATGAGCAGACCGTTGTCCATGGTATTCTTAGGTATCCTTAGCGAAAAAGTTACCTTCGAATAAATCAATTTGGACACAAATTACTCAGCACATATACGTATACCATGTCAATGGGAGACCACCACCCCGGATGTTACAACTTATTAACCCTCAACACCATTACAAACAACACTAAAATGATGTAATCTGATTCAAATTGCAAAATTATTATCCATTTATACAGACACATGATCATGCAGTGATGATACAGTTACTGCATGTTATTTGGTCGTTCACTACTACTCTAATTCCTGATATTCATTATTTTAAAAACTATTTTTTTTCCGACCAAAACAACCACAACTTTATCACATGTCCTTAATAACAGCACAAACTTCCCCCAATGCTCGGGATTTTTCATATGAACTGTTAAACTGAGCTACTTTCATGATATAGTTTTATGATATCATTATCATGATTAAACAAGAAATGTCTTTAAAAAGACAACGCCATGGATGCAGATCAACTTCATAACTTTGAATTGCAAGTACTTGGAATGCTAGTAAATTTGAATGTTTGGCACAACTAACCGGGTGTGAAATATTGGCATTTATTGGTAAATACACCACTCGCAATGACATACTAGGAAATACTCAAAATTTTCATGTTGAAAGCTGAATTGAAAAATGTGTGCGAAATAGGTCTACATTTAAAAAGGGCATTTCGTGATCCACAGCTTCATCCCCAAAAAAAAAAAAAAAAAAGTTGAGATTTTTATATCACTGGAAACCTCTGGCTACATAATGTTTATTTACAAAATATTTCTTGCAGATTAATTCGTTTTGCAAAGATATCTTGAAATTTGAATTTCGTTCTGGTATAGCAGAACGGAATTACAAGACATTGTCTATGGAGCATTGTAATACACATAATCATGCATAACTCGCAAACGCAAAATCGAAATCAACTGACATTTTTGGAATAAGCTTTTTTTGTGGATATGTACTGAAAAATGTCACAAAAAGAGGATGCTAGGATCACAAAATACTCCATTAATTCATACCTGTAACAAACTACTCAATTGAAATCACATCATCCGAGTTATACAACAATCTATATTCAGACAACCTTAAGAATGTTTGCTGCTTAAGGGATTTCATATCAATTCATAACTCCATATCTCTGTCCTTTTACCTCTTCTGTGTGTTTTACCATTATTTTTACCATTTACCAATGTTTGGTAAATTACAGTTAAAATCCATTAAAAACATGATATTTTATTTGAGATATTCATTCACAATATATAGTTTATTGGTAGTTACACTGATCACATTATAATCAAAAAGACTGATTACTCAATCCCAGGGATTCCTGGGCTCAAATTATATCCTTTTTTTCATAGAGCAGTTGTTCAAAATGTTTAATGTCAAATGGTTCCTAAAAACCTTATTTGTGAATGGATTTTCATCGTTGAAAAAACAAAATGTATGTTTAATATATTATTAATTCATTAACAACAATTTCCTAAGTTTCCAACCATAAATAATCCTAGAGTTTCACCTGTTTACAAAATAAGTGTTTATTTCAGATTTCCAATTAATTATGTTATCAGTAAGCTAATATTTACATTGTTATAGTCAAAAACGATACTTTGTCCTGGTAGTCCCTGGCAACCCAGTCTGCATGTAGCTCATTTGTAAACATACACAACAGAAACCGGCTGTGAAGGAGCCTACATGCACGTAAACAACTTTCTAGTATAATAAAAAACTCCGTTTTTGAGTATAATAAAGAAAGTCATGCATTGGCAACATGAAGGAAATACCTATTGCCCACTTGATAAAATGCATACTCGTAGCCCAATCTTGTACATCATAGCACCCAGTTGTGGTTTCCAAATGTTGCAATTAAACATTAGTTCTTTCAAATATGAAACGCTAAAACACAAATCTAAAACAAACACTCATTATATTTAGAAAGATATAGCAAATTTTCCATGATAGAGATTGGACCCAAGACAAAGTACACCCAAATTAGGTGACAATTCAGAATTAAGCCATGGTACAGCCATGGCTGGAAAAAGCATGATGCAGTCATGTCTACAGTAGAATTCATCTCGACCTTTGTAGGACTTAAACCCATTAAAAGCTATTAAACCAAGATAACACTCATTGAAGCAGCTCAACTGATTAAATCAGATCTTCTCTGGTTGTGTACAAGTGTCTGTTTTCAATGTGCGACATCGCAATAAAGCTGGTATTATAGCTTCAGTTGGGTAACCGATTATAAAGGAAACGAAAGGAAACAATGGTATGTGTACCTTTGTTCACGAAATGAGACAAAGACCTGCTTTTTGTTAACCAGCATTCTTCAAAATGAGCAACATAATGATTGTTGACTTAACACGGTTTGGAAATAATTTCTTCATATTTTTGGTGTTATCTGTCGTTTACATATCCTTCCTAAAACACAAAAGTGCGACCCACTCCAAACATCTAAATTAGCTAGAACCTATTTAGAATAGTTTAAATGTAGCTTGTACCGTTTTTTTGTGGCATCCTTCAGAACGGAGCGGTCCGTTACCAATATAGCTCAATATTTTCGGTCAAATCTCCATTCAATTAACACGGGGAGTTGGCTAGCTATGAGCTAGCTATGCTTTGCCCTCACTCATATTTTACAAAAGTGCGACCATTTCTGAACATCTAACCTAGCTGTAATTTTAGGTCATGTTAGAGAAACATATTTGCTAGAAGTTTGGGAGAATAATTTAAATATTGGCTGGTTGTTTTTCACACAGTGATGTTAACTAGGCAAGTGTCCATTCTTCCAACATACATCATTTGTAGAGGTCACGCGTCAATGGTGAGAGCACTGTGTATTGTGTATAGGAAAACGGACAGTAACTGCAGTATGGTCACAAAACTAATGTGTGTGTGTGTGTGTTTTAGTACACTTCATGAAAGCAAAGAGTTTTCACATTGAATGTTTAGTTAGCATATGCCTTGTGATGCTGCGTACGCTCGTATGACAGTTATTCGGGCTCTCTTTCTTCTAAAAGGTCATGTGCTTTCCTTTTCTTTGAACGATCCGACAGTGCCTCTCAAATTTTCGATGGACGTCTCGGCCCTCCTGGTGTTGATGAAGTTCCTTCAGAATGAGAAGTGCTAGGAACCTCTGCAGCTGAAACCAAAATCTGTATTTGACGGTCACGTACCTTTAAGAAAACTTCTTACCTTAACATAAAACGGTAGACCATCCTTGAAATATTTCCGTGTTTGATCCCACCTGAACTTGTACGGACTGTCCACAAATTGTAACACAGTATTGTTGCTACTTTCTACTTTCCCTGTTGCACTCTCTACTATAAAGGCTTCAATGTGCAGTCTGTTGCCAAGGATATCATCAAAGTCTTTGTCACCAAGGATGTCGCTTAGTAGAAGACTATGTACTGCCTCACCATGCTCGTTTAACTGTTGAGGGAAAAATACATATTGATATGAATGAAGTACTCTTGACAAGATTTTGGGGATTGGAGGTGACTACAGAAATAGATAAAGAAGAATCGGGATTCTTCATCCATCTTTGTTCTCCAATGACCGAAAATTAAGGGGTATGCGTGTTTTGCCCGGAAGGAACTTAGTAATTGCAGCTTGTGTGCAACATTTGGAGACTAGGAGTGATTTGAAAATGTTTCATGGTGTACCGTAACGCACGGATTGCCTCAATGAAGCGGCACTGGCCGGGAAGAGTCCCCCCTCCTAAATTTGTCCTTGGGGGACGTCCCCCTAAAATCCTTATAGAAGAAACATAAAGGAATAGTTCCTTGTGTATCTTCCGTTTTAGTCCACAGAACACGGTTTTTGGGTCAAATTAGGGCAAAATTGCAATATTTGGTGCGCTTCACATGCAATGGCCCACTAATATACAATATTTAATGTTTATAAGTACAATAATATGAATATATTCATGAGGTGAAATATGGACTGTTCCATTCAACGAGACTTTGCCGAGTTGTTGAATAGAACAGCAACAAAGCAATGTAGACCTTGTCTAACTTAATTTGTGCATACGAGCCCAAAGGTCTTGGTTGTAAAGTTATGAAGTGTTGTGATGAATATTATTGTTTTTTACTCAATTTCAAAGTTGCAGCCTTTGGCCTCCATGGAGCAGTTCGTGTCACATATTACGACTTACCGTTCCATTGACACCATCCTTAATCAGTTGTAGGTTTCCATTTGCATCCATCAGGTTATACTTGATACGGTAGAAACCGAGTACATTTTCACCGAACACATACCTGCACAAATATGTAACATAACAATGTGACAACAGATTTTCAGCTTTAATCGCGTAATACATAACATAAATGTCGGTAATTGAAAAATAACCCACCTTTAAATTATAAATCGACTTAGCTGGAATATCATAATAATAAGTTGATATTAATGATTAATGATGATGTGAATACTTACTCTCCCTTTACCAGTATTGTAATCAGCACATATGATGATATAATGTAGGAAGTAGGATGAACGACAATCTTTACAGAGTACGTTGGAAGTACTGAAGAAAAGTACAGCAATAAATATTATATTAAAGACACACAAATGACAAAATTCATGTTAACTATTGTGACTGTGGCTAGATACTGAACTTAATAGTTATATTGCCAGTTGGTCAATAATAATATACAGCATCAGAGAGAATGTGATGGAATGTAAAAACCTCAAAATTGATAACCTGCCCAAAAGTGTCTGGTTTTGACATGACACGTCACATATGATGGTGGGAGAATCACACTTCACATAGCAAACAGTGGTAAACTGGGTCCGAGTTCGTGCTTGGAACATGTATGTGAACTTACCGTACTCTTTCACAGAGAACTGGACGGTTGTGTTATGCATCATCTGTATTAGTGAGAATACGATAATGAAAAGAAACCTTAGTGCGGATGATTTAGCATTTGTCGAAGTAAAGGATTTTTGTTTCGATTGGCAGGGACGGGCTTCTCCAAAGGCGTTCCAGTTTCCAGAAAGCTGCCCAGGCTAGTGCTTTTCTTCTTTTTAGGTCTCCAACACTAGAGCCCATCTTGGGACCCAAATACTTGAAGTCTTGTGACATGGTTGATGGTACTACCATCAGACCATAGACTTCAAGTGCTGGTTGGGCGTTACAGTTTGCAGTCATATTAAGCTGTCCTAGTAAGTCCTAGTAAGCTGTGACTGGGCCCGGGCTATGGAAGATTCCAGCAGGGCAATATCATCAGCAAAATCCAGGTCATTCAGCATCTTGGCATTCAGCATCATAGGAGCTTATTTTAGTCTAATTATCTCAAAGAACCGATATCAACTGCCAATCTTTCCATTGCTCTCGCAGTCACGAAAACCCTAAAAATGACTCGCCACATATCCTCACCCAATCATAATTCGAGACCTCCTGTCGGGTTTGTGACGCACGGAAGGATGCATACGTTAATTTCAGATATTTTGTTTGAAAAAATATATATTATTTTTATGTAATCCGGGCCGCGAAAGAATTGCCACGCATGCCATTGGAAATGAATTGTGTTATCCGAAAGTTTGTCTGACATGTAGGAAGAAAATAAAGTTACAAGGAGACCTTCACATCATTTTTACAGTTTAATTTTGATTGATATTGCCCGCACCAAAGGGGCATCGTATACACCCGCATTTTATATTCATGTATCCACAGAGTATTTTGGCATGTCACATTCCTTGGAACTATGGTCAATATGGCAGAAAGCATATGGCTACGATTACTGATTTAAGGTATTTTGTTACATACCAGAAATGACCCCTTAATGACCTCTGACCCCAATTCTTTGTACAACTTTTAGACAATGGCTATAGACGATGCATATATGCAGGTGACGTCATGCTATTGTGTAATATGGGGAAGGAGTAGCATTTTAAGTGAAAAACACGTTTTTGGCCATAATGACCTTGACATGGTCTTTGCGCCAGATATTTTCACGTGACATTAGTGGGACCCCAATGTAACCATATTTGGTCAAAATTGACAATCGCATGGTTACGATGGCTCATTATACTATTGATAGAAGAAAAAAGAAAGAACGTGACAGAAAGAGGCCCTTAGCCAAATGTTATTTGGCAAATGTAAAAAAAAACTCCTTCCAAAACATCTTATACGGCCTTATTTTATCAAAAACCTGTAAGGGTGGCATCTTTCAGATAAAATCCTGCTTAGGGTATCTTTCAGGTGCAATATTGCTTAGGGGGTAAAATGTGTTGGAAAACCGCGCTAAATTCCTGTTTATGGGTGTTTCTTGCGCAAAAGGGCAAATCCTGTTTAGGGTAAGTTTTAAAAATCTCTGGTCACGCATGCGTACACTGTGAAGCTTGAGTACCCCCCCCCCTCTCTCCCGGGTATTATATCAACCATCTAATCTAACCTTCTCATATACATATCCCGGGTGCACATACCGTATGACCATAATATGCGGCTACAGTCCAAATGCCAAAAACAGGAAACACAGGAAACCGATACTTGACAGAAACAAACCCTGAATCAGGATGAAGGTCATCAAATCTTTTCACGATGATATCTTGCGGTGTGATTATATCAATTTGAATCTGTGAAAATATCATAGAGTATAACATGATTCATTACAATATTTATAGAGTTGCCACATGGGCATGGGGACTTGTATTTCAACTTATATATATAGTGCAGTCACGTCCACGGCAAATTCACCGTGACATTTCCTGCCATAAACCCGCTTATTGAAGATTAAACCGATATATGCAGTACTAAACCATTATGTAGTAATCTATTGTCCAGTGCAAATTTATTACCACCTGATAATATTAATCCAATGAGCGACCGAATTGTCCGCGACGGACGACTAATCCAATCGATAATGACGCTATTGACATGTACGAGCGGAGCTCCACTGACCGAGTTTTGGGGTATTTTTCACTGAAAGGCAGCTGTTTGCTGTCATTTACTCATCAAGGCGGACCACCGTTATTATTAGGACTGTGCCAATTATTTAAAGATTGACATGTAGAGAATAAGCCATACTTGATTGACAGAAAGTACTAAATTTGTACCTATGACGGTTTTATGACACCAATCTTCCAAATATGACCAAGACAGGGCTGCCCGGTGAAGCAAAATGTGCATTGGAATAACACGGCGAGTTTGGATAGATGATAGGATTTCTTTTTAATAAAAATGTATGTTCCCCCGTTATTAAAGCTTGTACCGGGTTGGAGATTCAGATATTTGGAAAAGAATAAGTAATTGAAACATAGAGCAAGTACTAAAATCATAGCTTTTATACTTTTTGATATATGATGCTAACTAGTTCATCCTCTATAGCTACAACACAGCGCTACCAGTAGGGTTCAATTGCCTATTGTGAGTGCCCCTGTGTTGTGTGCATACATGTAGTTAACAATAACTGCATGATGATTAATTGCAGCGGTGAAAATAAATCTTTTTTTAAGGTTACATAAGTTTTTTTTAAAGACATTTTTGATTCTAAAAATAAAGGCCACAAGCAAGGCATGGCAGAGACCAGGGGCGGATCTAGAGCAGTCAGGGGGGGGGACAATATGAGAAAATGGAAGAAAATGTATAAAAAAACATGGCCGCGCGCGACGCAGGGTGATATCTGAGGGGGATGTGCCTCAGAAGTGAGAAACTCCGTTGGAAGTTAAAAGTTTTCCAAATTAAGGTTCCATTTCTTGCACAATGTTTACACTATTTAAATCATTGCTTTATACAAAAGGAGGGCTCGATCTTGTGATGTGCCCTGAGTATTTTAATTTGATTGCTTATCTTTGTTTACAATTAAAAGCTATTGGGGAAATCCCATCACATTCATCAAGTTTATCAAAACAAATTGAATCATTTCTAATTTTGGATTGTTGGGAAATCCCCTGCTCTCTATAATGTTCAGTGTATATTGCATCTTTAGGGAATCCCTAATAATATAAAGTGGATATGGCATCGTAGGGAATACCCACAGGAAGTGTTGCGATGTGACAGAATGGAATATTAATAGATCAGTGTTTTTTGATTAATACAAAAGTTGAAAGCTTTGGTTTGCTCTTTGCAGAATATGAAGAGAGATTGTAGACTCTCTAGGCCTATATAATGTGTTGGTCGTCGTTGTGCTTCAAAAGGAGGTACATTTGCTCATTTGAACCAGTTTGCATAGCCAATAATGTGCTATTTTAATACAGCAACGGAAATTTTGAGTATATGAAGGTACTCCTCCTCCCCAAAAGATTAAAGATCTTCTGTTGACGTGCTGGAGTCTGGTTTATAACACAACACAATAAAGTGGAGCAGTGCAGACAGAAGCCTGTTTCCAGGAGAAAGAGAGTAATTGGTGAAAGAAACACCATTTTCGGAGATTGTCATCTGCGCAAGGAGTTAAGTGTTTGGAGAACTGCACAAGGAGTTAAAGTGTTTGGAGAACTGCGCAAGGAGTTGAGAATTGGGAGATAGCAGTACCATTTCTTTGCAAGGATTTTATACGCAAAGGATTTATAAATGCAATGCAAGTGTACAATGGACTTCGCTGAACGATGATTTTCGCAGGATAAGCAAACAAGGAAATATATAAACATCAGCCGTCCAGAACATTGTAATATAATTCTATGATCATCAAGCAGAAGACTGCTGGTTAAGTACCAGTTAGTTAAAATTGTGCCAGTGATTGTGTGATTATATTGTATGTGAATTTGTTGTCATATGTACCTTCAATTAAAGACTTAGATTTTGTCAAACAGTGTATTGTTGTTGTGCATTGGAGTGAATTTGGACAAAAGGTGATTTTGGCCTTTAGTCATTGCGGCTCGTAACAATCTCTATTTGCACAATTTTAGGCCTACACTGGTCCACTGACACTTTGTAAGACTGCATGCATGTATGTTGAAGTCAGCATTGAGTCTCTCTTTAATAGGCCCACTGACTTTGGTGACAAAATGTGACGGATCCTGCATATCGCAGACCCGCAGTAATTTTCACAGGCCTAAAATAATCACAGGCCTATATATTAACTTGCGATCGTGCGGTTTTTAGGCATGGGCCTGCTCAATTACCATGATTACCATTACCGTGCAATTATTTAACTTTTCTCCCTTTTCTTCTTCCCCCTTTCTCTTCTATTTTTTTTCCCTTTCCCTTTCTCTTCTCATCTCTCCGCTCCTCTCCCCTTTTTCTGAGGGGGGGGGGGGGCGCCACTCCGCATATCATCTGGCTGAGACTGCCGACTTCCATAGTAAAGACTTCAAACTATTGAAGTTCCAATATAAATTTATTATAGAAGAACCTTTTTACATTTACCCCTCAATTCCCCTTATTCTACAAGCCTTGCAATCTATCTTGGACTAATTGGTCGTTATTGCTTTGATTGTAGCCCTGCGGGGCAACCTTGATGACTATTATTATAGTATTGTGGGGTAACCCAGATAGCTATTGCAAATTTGTATTTTGCCTTATTTTTGCAGCTTCCCCCTCCGCCACACCCACGGGATGCTTTAAAGCCAGAGTAATGGGAGAACACATGGACCTTTATTGCATCATTATTTCTGAATTGTGAAAAAAAATACAAACAAAATCCCCTTCTTACCCCAATTTCGGTTTTTTGAAATTCGTCTCTTTATTAAGCTAAAAATTGCACATAATAGTGTATTTTTTTGGATAAAACAAATGAGAAAACCTTCCCTATACTTTGATGTGCTCTAAGCGAAAGTGCAAAAAGTTTACCTTTTGCTTGCATATTTTCCGAGTTATCTGGTCACAAAGTCGTTAAATGTTATCAAAAGTGAACTCTGAGAAATCGATGTTTTAGTACAACAATGTCAGAATTATGCACAAAACGTCCTTATATCTTAAAACGGTAAGACTTTCACGCTTGTAAAAACTGTAAGCCATGTGACTTTTTAGAGTTGAAAAGAGTAAAAGAAATCAAGCTTAAAATATGAGGGAATATTTAAAACAAGTTGTATTTTATCAGTTTCAAATGAAAGAATACATCTTACTGTTCATAAGTATCAAGGAATCTCAAATTCGGGCGTGGACCAATGTGTCCTTTATTCTGGCCTTAATTTATTCACATAATATATAATATACTATTGTGTAAGATATAGCTTCAAAACGTTTACACGGCATAAACTTAATAACAACAGATGGCACTATCACTGCACTAAAATTATTCATTATGATCATAAGACCAGTTGTAGAATAATTAATATGATTATTTTAATAGGGAGACTATTTAATTCTTGTATGGTTTTTGTCAAAGAATAAGAAAAAGTCAACATTTACAGAAATTGTATATAGTTTTATAAATACCATTTCTTGGGATGGTCTCATCTGTTGATCCACAGCAACTAGTCGGATAAACACTGAAATAACAAGATAAATTTGAATGAAGATGCAAAATATCTGCTATTCAATACACATTTGCCAATACACTGTGCAAACACACTTTATTCAAAATAAGAATCTGTAGAAATTCAATAGGGTCATGTGTCTGAAGTAGGGTGTCCCAATATGCTGGAGTTGTGACATTTTACCTGAGAAAATTGGATGTTCTGCTTTGTGTTTTTAAGGAAGATGACTAGGTTTACAACTTAATTTGGTCTTAATGTAAAGCCTGGTAATTTGATGTCAAATTATTGTCTTTGCACTCAGAACGCAAGTCATTCGATGGCTATTGTTATACAAGGCTCACTCAGTCATTCCATTAGGCACTGGAACCGATTGAATGCGATGTTGAAATGAGCAAATATTGTGAGCTACACCTTATAACGTTCAATTATATTTTCTCGACTAAATGAAAAGCAATAATTTTTTCAGTAAGTAACAGCAGAAACCCACAATACATGATGCTGTATTTTTTTTAAATCCTGGTGTTAAACTTAGGCGTTAAATTTAGTCGTCTTATGTCAGATTTTCGACAGGCCTTAACTTCGCCAGTGAGCTTTGTTTTGGTGTGAACTTTTTAGCTTTTCAAAGTAATATAGATCGCTTATGAAAGATTTCGTCCAACTTTCTAAAGCACATCATACCGGGCTATATATCATAGGTTTGTCAGAATTTCCGTTTTGATTGCCCCATATTTCAGTTCCGACTGCCAATTTTTTTTTTTTCGCATGCAACAATAATAATGTCGATTATTTCTGCCGGTTGTATTCGAAATGAAGTACTGAGTTAGACATTGTGGCAGTTGCCAGTGAAAAATGGTGAAATCAAAACGGATATTCTGACAAAACTATAATACACAGACCCACACGATGTGCCTTATAGACGAATCCAACAAGCCAAGTGATGGTCAGAATGTAGTCTACCATTACTGGGTCCCGTCTGCACCAAACTGGTGTTGTTACTGCCCAATCGGGTGGATTAAATCCGCATAAAAATCAATGTTGATTCCTTAATTCCTTAATATGTTTACTTTAACCTACCACTGAAAACAAAATATTCTTTTTACGTCTAAAGCACCTAAATCTAGCATTTTCTGAACCAAAAGTCATTTTTTTGCATTTGCCCAGAGAAGATGTATATGGTCAATTCCAGCGAAAGAGGGACAGCATTCTCTCTATGTTAACTTTCCACTTTAAAAATGTCATTAATAAAGGAAATCACGTCATTGATGGAGCATATCATGTCACGTCCAATGTGCTCTCTTTGAGCATATAGGCCTTATACTAGCAAGTCATACCAGGGATAAGTTATGATGGCTTAAATGAATTGGCGTTACCCACGAATTCAAAGATAAAGCACCATCTATGTCATTGAATGCCCTTCAATCAAAATGAAATTATTACCGTTAGAAAGAAGTTTGCATGATCTCTCATCATATGTACGATTGAGTTCCACCAAAGTTTGTGGACTCTAGAGGCCATAAAGTCAATTTGGCTAATAATTTTGTTACCCGCGTATCAAAAATAAAATGATCGTTCTGAAAAAGTAAATATGCCATAAATGACTATATCGTGAAACGAAGTTTCGTACTATAATTCTGAGGTCCAAGTAATTACTTTATACAAATACATTTTACCCATAAAATTCCACAAAATCAGATTTGACGTTACCCATGTATCAAATGTTATCCACGAGTCCAGCAAATATAATTGCCACAACTTAATTTAACATTTAATGACCTTGGACACTGAATTTAGCTTGACAAGCGTTTCAAATTGTAATTCGTATAAATACGCTCACCGCTTTAAAAAATCCAGCTATCCAGCTAATGAACAAAATATGTGTGAGACCGCTCATTCAAAGTAAATGATGAATCACCCTATTTTAGCCGCTTAACAATAGAATACTACAATGGGATTTGAATCCGGAACATGTGTGATACAGGCAACTACTTTTAGGGAAAAATGCAATTATTGTTTTTTTCATTGACCAAAAAAATTAATTTCAAACCAAAAGATGTATCTCTAAATGAATTGTGCTGATTTCAACATGTATTGATCGGTAATAAGTGACTTCCCAGCAAACAAAAAAACGTTTTTAAAACGTTTTAAATAAGTTATATTATGGGTTTTGGTTTAGGTAAAAACGTTTTAATAACATTAAAATGTCGGGTTATATAAAGGTCATGAAATCGTTTTAAAACGTTTTGTATGAAAACACACTACAACAATATTTTTAAAATGTTTTCGAAATGTCATTGTAAACTATTTTTGCAAACATTTTTGGCCAAATATTTTGTCAACACTTAAATAACATTATGTTAAAATATTTGCACCCAGCAAACACAGAAATGTTCTTAAAATGTTTTTTAAATGTCGGGTTATATAAAGGTCGTGAAACATTTTAAAAACGTTATTGTAAATATTTTGGGCAAACATTTCTTGCAAAATATTTTTTCAACTCCAAAAGAACATTCTGTTTAGAATGATTTGTACCAAGTTTTCAAAAATGTTTTTGGAATGTTATTAAAACGTTTTATACCCTTTATATAAACCGACATTTAAATGTTTTCTGTAAAACATTTGTGTTTGCTGTGCAGTAAATTACCAACTAATGTTATTTAACGTTATGAAAACGTTTTATACCATTAATGTACCCTTTTGCGAATGATGTCGAAAACGTTTTGTGTTTGCTGGGTTATGTCCCACGATCTACTCGATTGTGTCTCTTTGTTATTTAACATCTCTTTTAAATGCAGATAAATCGTGGTTTACTGTAGTGTACATATATCTGTTAGGAGAGTATTTCTAAAAATAATTATGTCGTGCAGAAGGGTGATGCAGCAGATTTTGACACCACCAGATTTAGCTAGATTTCATCCGAGCAAGGCATTTTAGATGCTAAAAGTCTCGTACATACTTGAAGTAAATTGAACGGTTACATTCAGCTACAGGGTGAATAAGTGAATAAAATTGAATGTCGAGAAAATAAGACATCAGAATCCAATCAGAATTAAAAAGTAACGCATAGCCTATTTTTTGGTGCATTGCATACCAAAATTTTATTTGATTCGGTTGACAGGTTGCGAAGAAATTAACAATTACATAATGCGCGCATTAATGCAGTTCATTCCAAGTTTGATCAAAAGTGCTTTTTTCATACTCGTTTTCATTAAGTTTAGTCTTATATATCAATCACTCTTTATTCATTAAAAAACACAAAGAATGGAAACATGAAACCCAGGACAAAGTTTGGGAAGACCCAAACCCATGCAGGGCTATTTCATAATCCGACGGTGTTATGTTATTCATGCTTTCACTGAAGATGAATATCAGTTTGTCCGAGAAAACTTTCTGCAATTGGAAGCTTTCCATCTTTAATTCTTTAGGTTGTGCAAATATGTTATGTTTTATCTTTCCGAAGAACATTTGAGCCATGAATGACAATGATCAAGTGCTTACAGCTTTACGTGTGATTTTTAATAGCATGCAACACTAATGTTGATTATTCTTTATGCAATAGTTCTGTATGCAACATTTATATCAACATTAACGTAAAAAGATATTTACAAGTACCGAGCATCATCGTACATGCAAGCTTTCATTTTCAATATCGTGCAGGTTTTCAAATTTGAACAAAACCTAATAAGTGTTTTGCAAGAAACAGATTATTTAAAAAGAACGAAAAGGAATTCCCAGAAAAAATATGAACTGAAGCCCATTGACAGTTAACCACTAGTGCGCATTGTGATGAATGATCTTTCTTTCAAACTTGGTATGAAGTGAATTGACGCATGCGTTATGTAATCGCTCATATCTTCACAATCAGTCAACCGATTCCAGTAAAATTGGCGTATAAGATGCAGAATAAAATGGGCTACAAGCTGATGTTTAGATGTTTGGATTTTGATGTCTATTTCTCGACTCATGTCCAAATTCATTTGCCCGGTAATTTTTACTGGGACACCCTGTATAACAGCTATTTAATTGCGTATTTAACCCAACATAGAATTCAAGTCAAGCTCTGTCTGCAGATATTATAAGCGACATCATTGTAATAACTATTTGCTATTTAAATAAGTTTGGACACATGCTAATGAGCATTTCCACATCATGGCGGCACAACACCTCAGTTTCATTTATTATCTTCTAGAAATATGTATAGTCTTGTATAAACGGACATTTAGGGTATTTTGCCTTTAACAAAGAGCTAATTTCAACGTTTTTTCCTGTAAAAAGACAACTTGACACAATTTTTTGTATAGAACATCGTGTAACAAGTCATGAACTATATATTCTGGTCATTTCAAAAGTAGCCAATGTTAGATTTGGAAGATGCAGGCTATTCAATTAACATCAAAATTGATGGCTACCAATCATTTTGTTACATCCTGTACTAAGCTCGGGGAAAACACCTTCCCATGGATTTAGGGGATGTGAAAGGCAAGCTGTCTAGATATTCGTTATCCACAGACCCGGCGAATGTATACTGTATTCTACGCCTTGTAACTTAAAGGAGTATTTCGTGATCCTATCATCCTCTTTTTATGACATTTTTCGGTAGATATCCACGTAAAAAGCTTATTCCCAAAATTTCAGTTGATTCCGATTTTTCGCTTGCGAGTTATGTATGATTTAGACTATGCCATAGTCGAATTTTATTAAAAATATGTTACTATTAGTCATGATGAACCCATTTCGTTGAACTAAAAATTATACTGATGTTTATTAAAATTAAAGTATTCAATAGTAAAATGGTCATAAAGAGTTAAAAATATCAGATGATTAGTGACAATAAAAGTAATTGAATGCAACATTATCTTGCATAATTATAATGGCTCACTTTAATACTGAACAATTCTGATTTTGGAATCTACCAGTTTATTGATAGCGAACCCCGAAAATTCGACTATGGACTTTGAATTGTAAGCAGAACTTTACCCCCTGGACTTTGCTCTCTAAAACACACTGTCAAGCATACTTGTTTATCAGTCCATTAACCACAAGTACGCGCTAGATGCTTGATGAGAGATTAACTTTCGCGTCAATACAAAAGCGCCGCAAATACCACAGATAGTTGTGTACGGTGTAGTTAATGGTAATGGCGCGGGCCCAGAAGATTTAAACCATAGCGAGATATGGGCGACCAATCACAAGGCAGATCCATTTAAAGATGCATTACAGGTGCTCTGCGGATCTTCTGAACTCCTTGCATTGGCTTCAAGTGAAGGATAGAATACAGTTTAAAATATTGTTGTATGTCTATAAGTGTTTGATGAATGTCGCTCCACCATATTTATGTGACCTGCTTACCTTGCTCAGCGACACGGTAACGCACGAAAATAGGCCCAGACTCCGCTCCTCTTCAGATACAACAAGGCTCTTGGTTCCACGATCAAATAAGAGAGCTGGTGATCATTCGTTTGCCGTTGCCTCTCCACGGCTCTGGAATGAGTTGCCTATCCAGTTGAGGGAGGCGGTGTCTGTGCCTGCTTTCAAGCGTTTGCTTAAAACACATTTGTATTAATGTTGGTTGTATTTATTTCTTGCTTCATTTTTGCCTGTATATTTTGTAAGGCGCTGTGCTCTTTGTTAGAGCGCCATATAAGTGTTGATTAATAATAATAATAATAATTACATCATGGCCTATTTTAGGCCAGAAATTGGCCTAACTCTCCATAGAGTCCCGTGTTAAAAATCTTAACCGCGAGGCAAAGTCAGTAGCCTACTTGGGAAGCTAACAAAGAGAGGGAGTAGGGTAACTGAAAAGATCAGATGTGAAAATATATCAATTGTGCTGCACACATTAATTAAATCAGAGTTTTAAGCTTAAATACAATACCGTAAACGTTCGCCTAATGGTGCTATGGGCTCCCTTGACATTACTGGAATTTTAGACACAAACAAAGAGTGCCCTCCCATAAAAAAAATCTCGCCAGCAAATAAGGGCACATACCCTTAATTCTTGTTGGGATATTTAGAGGAGGAGGTCTCCATTTGTACATGAAATTTACCCCAAGGCAAAGGAGCTCAGGTGCGCCATTAGGCGAACGTTTACGGTATCCAGAGTATGCACAATGGGCAAGTGGACTACGGGGTAGTCTATGTATGATTATGTGTATTACACTGCTCCATAGACAATGTGTTGTAATTCCGTTCAAATTCAAATTTCACGATTTCTTTGATAAACGAATTAATCTGCAAGAAATATTTTGAACATAAACAGTGATATCCAGTGAGATAAAATCTCAACTTTTTTGAGAAAAGTGGGGGGATGATGCCCTTTTAATAACACATTCATCAAACTGAATGTTTGAAAATTACTCCTCCCAAACCCCACCACAACAACCCATTGAATATCGTCCTCTTTGGTGTAGTACCAATTTCGGCAACCATGGCATGGGCTAGGGTATTTGGTAGTAGCAGCAAAATATTCAAATAAATGCTCACCTTCTTGGTTTGGTGTATAGATAGGCTTGTCCGTCTGTATGAATGTATATCCTGCCTTGTAACTAAGTAAAACTTGCGTTCCTTCATCAAACTGAATCGTAGCTGATTGTGAGCTGGCATGTAGGTACACATACTCTGGTTCATCAAGAATGGTAGGCCTATTGGCAATCACATCTTCAGGTGATACTCGTAAGAGGACTGTAGTTGGGTCATCTACAATATACAATGAAGAAAAAACATGAGTTGGCATTAAATACAAATTTGGAACGTTTTGACATATATATTTATGAGACAGGCCAATGAGTGTGGGGCCAATATAAGGAATTTAGCACACACGGCGAGCACCTTGGCGTGAAGCCCTTAACGGATGGGGTCCAGAAGCCCGCATTAGAGCCCATGGTGGGGTGCAGGGCGGGGCCCCAGGAAGCGCTATGGTAAGTTACTGGTGTCAGGTGCATGGTCATGGCATATACATTTGTAAATCATAAGATTTGAGATTCTTTTGAATTTTGAGGCACTAAATGCAAGTGTTCTTATGTCTGAATGAAATAGACTGGAGTTCATGTAGTTTCAATTATAGTTTTGTTCTTAAAGCTACCCCAGATTCAAAAGACTATAACACAGACACAGTTGACTGCTATGAATCTTTATTTGCTTGACTCATAAATGAGCACATCAACAAAGAGGTTATGTATGTCACGTGTATTGTATATCAACAGCATTGTTGAGATCCCACACTTTTATATGTGTTTTTCTCACAGAAACCCAATTTTTAGCACGATGGCAAGATACCATAATTTTGTGGGCCGGTATTTTGTGGGGCATTATTTCGTGGGATCCCACCGTTTTAGGGATCCCCCCATTTAGTGGGCTGACTCAACCTACCATTTTGCGGGATGACCCATTTTGGCAGGCCCCACAGAGTCTGAAAATCTATAAAAGAAGCAGTGTACCCGAGTTGAGATTCATTTTGGGTTCAGCCTACCACAGAACTACATCTAAACACATCCCAAAAAGAAAGCATCCAGTTTAATTTTGGTCCGTAAGTCTAAGACCTACCCTACCAATCAAGACCTACCAAAAGTATGTTACAGATAAATTTATTCCGCAAAGTTTTATACCTCATTTGTCCAAATCGATGCAGAATTGATGACACAATGACCTTTTTAATATAATCACCAATATTCTTCATCAATGTACACAATAGTGAAGAGGGGCTCCTGTAAAATGGATGGAATTGTGCTTGGTATCTTGCATCTTGCCAATCCATTTTGTTTCGATATTGTGAAAAATAAATCACAGCAATAATCAATACATGAAATTAAAGCATGAGGGGCTTAAATTTCTATCCAAGTCAAAGTCATACTGTTTATAAAAACTTTGGTTCCTAAACCCTATTAGAAATACATTGGTATTGTTTTAAAGAAGATTTGACCAACTTTGAAATTCCAACTCTGCATAAACGCCCATTTTGGATTTATGCAAATTAGACACTGTTCCACTAATATTACCGGATTTTGATATGTTTTTGTGTGAACAGTTGGAGATGGCTGCATGTGAAATGGATCCTGTTGCAATTAGTGGTTTGTGATCTCATAATTTGACTGGGCTGCATGGAAAGCTTATTATCCTTACATTTCTTGACATTAACAGTCTGTGTGTCATACGTTGTTCTAGATGGATAGCTCTGAAGCTCGACTGTAACTGGTACACCTAACTCCCCAGTTTCTACTGTACCAAAGATATTGATGACAATAGTTTCATTCACACCAATTCGGATAACATTGGGTGCTGATATGAAGTAGGTTGGCCTGTCGAAAAACATTTTTATGGTACATGTAATTAGTATTATGATAGAAAGAAATATACAGGGGGAAAACTGATATGGTTTTACACTTAACACTATAGCTCATAAGCCGTGTTCACACGGTCGGACTTAAGTCGCTTATACCGGTAATAACTCACTTATGTCCGACCGTGTGAACACGACTATAGTCCAGTTTGAAGATGTTTGATTGCATGACTATAAGTTTAGACCACTTGACATGTGACGTCATTGCCCGGCAGTATGCGCACGCATTATGGTACTTTCCATTGTTCTTTGCCCTGCAGTGTGCGTGCGCATCGTAGTCTGCTAAGGGCATGTATTTTAAATCTCCCACCACATTTCATATAGTACAAGAAAGCCATTGAACAGTGAAGCGGTTCGTTCGGGCATATCGACAGACCAATCCCTCGCCTTTGTTGATAAGCAATGATGTAAATTAGGCTTCGGTGTTGCAGTCATTGGGCACAAAATAGTAGTGTACGTTGTGCAACTAAAGTCGTGTTCACACGGTCGGATTTAAGCCATTTATTACCGGTAATAAATCACTATTGCGGTTGTAATTCACTTATTATCGGTTATAATTCACTTATGTCCGACCGTGTGAAACGTAACGTTAAGATATTTGAACACCTTGAATTGAATGAAGGCTAATACGATAAAAAAATACTGCGACCTTAAGGAGGTTATATAATCAACGCACTGCAGAGTTTATTGTTCTATTGTGTCTGATTAGAGCGCTGACATATTGGAAATTGTTGCCCCCCCCCCCCCCCCATTTAAAAGCCTTAATGTACGATCTTTTTAAATTTTTAGATTTTCTTTTTTTCTTCTAAAATGATAATATGCAATCATTATGAAAGTTCCCAATACATTTGGACGCGAAAAACATTGGGAATTTGCAAAGAAACAACATCATAAACTTCACCTCTATCACTCGAAACATCTCGCACTATTTGGATTAGGACAGCGAGTGCGGCCTCAGAGTTAGTCTCCTACGCGGCCAGTTTGGTTACGCTCCCTCCACATGTGGAGGGAGCGTAACCAAGCTAGTTTTGTAGGAGACTACGGTTTGCGATCGTGGCCGACATAAAGTCATAATCTAAAAAATTATGACTTTATGTCGGACCAACAGAAAATCGTCCCGTTTTACTACAAATAGGACGAATTTGACAGTTTGCTCATAGACTTAAGTTAGAACATGTGTATTAAAGTATTACAAATATGCCAAAAAATCGGTAAATTCTGAAAAAAGATCGTACATTATGACTTTAAAGCCGGGAAGTCATTTATCTGTGGTCCACGTGCTTCAATATAACTTTGCTGTGGATTTTCAATATTTATCAACCTAGTTGTAGAATAACATGTTGTGCATAAGAGTTTGTTGTGCATATCCATTGTTAAATCGTGCAACTCATCTTTTATTAAAAAAAAAACCCAAAATACCATTCATATGCGCGTAATTTTAGTATTCATTTAGAATTGATCAACCTGTGGTATGTTAAATTTGAACTGTCCCTTATTCTGTGCCTCATTGTGGAAACTGTGTACTGATTGATAATTGATGTAAAAACAAACAAAGAAGGATTCTTTTTAAATCATAGACACACATTCTAGCAGCAATATTTTTACAGACAGGCATGAAACTGCAAAATATCCACGCATTTAATGAAAACAAAGATGGGACGGAAGGTTTTTATTTGCTTTCTCAAAGTAGAAACAGATAGGTAAGAATCGTAAGATGTTTGGGATGCACATGAACAAGCCTTATTATTATTATCATCTTCAGTGAATACTAAAGTTCATCTTATTTGAATATCGTGCCTATTTCTAACATGCGTGGATAGTTATTTCAGATTGATGGGCAAACCGAACAGTTTTTGAAAATCAGAGAGAAATGGAGATATCAAAAATGGCTGTCTGATTGATTTTTGTTTGATATGAAAGATGGTAATTATGTTTTAACATTGTTCTAAGCGTGTGACAAAGTGTTGTTGTTGTATGAACAAATTTTGGATTTCTTTTCATGTTAATAGCTTAAGGGCTGGGGTATGAACGTTTGGACAGTATTTATTGTGGGACATTAGAGCACATCAGACATATCGAATTGCATTCTGAATACGAAGAATGTCCTTCTGATATCAATTTAGATTTTTTGAAAATCGCAATGCAATACACATTTTATGGCAAATGATTAAAAATTTATATTTTTGATATTTAACAGCACTCGAAGTAAACTTTATAAATCTGATGATTTATACTTAAAGTTTATGTAGGTGGGATGAAAAGCCGACGATCAATTGAAAATTTTGACCTTTCGTATTGAAGATATGATTTTTTCCCCCAAAACACCAAAAAAAAATTAGGTCTTTTGGGGAAAAAATCCATATAAGAAAATATCAAAATATAAAATTTGTATTATATCGTGAATTTCAAAAAATGAAAATTATTTGATATCAGAAAGACATTCTTCGTATTCAGAATGCAATTCGATATGTCTGATGTGCTCTCATGTCCCACAAAAAATACTGTCGAAACGCTCATTCCAGATCCCTTAACTGAAAATTGCCTTTAACATGCACTGCAGTACATTATAACTTTGCATGATTTTTAACACTGAAGATGCACATCAGGTGGTGCTACAATTGAGTTTTTAAATTTGAACATCCACTATTTATTTATTTATTTATTTATTGGAAAAGTTATTTAAAGAGTTAGGGTAGCTATAGACTCCGCTGCCATGTTTACATGTCCATAAATGTAGTATAATGCTAATCGCTACGTCGATACATGTAACATTAAATAAAATTATACCAAGCCGTAAAGTGCTTTCCTCAATTTCAAGAAGAAGGAGGTTATCATACACTATAGTAAGCAAGCAAGCAAAAAGGAATCAAGTAAGAAAGACTGAAGGGTAGGAGGGATTGAGGGGAGGAGGGAGGAGAGTGGGAGGGGCCTTGAGGAAGACAGAAAGAGAAAGAAATGAATGAAGCGAAAGAAATAAAAAGACATTATTCATATTGATATTTTATTTCCATAAAAAGTAAAAATATTGCATCAAAAAATATACAAACACAATACATGGAGGGAAGGCTGGAAACCCAAGAAGGCCTGAAAGTTATCCTTTCCCTAAAATCAAATGAAAATAAGGGAAGGGGAAGTGCTCGTGGAAAAGATTAATTATATTTAGAGATAAGTTTTATTTTCAATTGATTGCGGAAATGTTTTACAGACTAAAGCTTTCAGTTTCGTATCTAGAACTCCAAAGAATGGAACGAACCTCTTGTACGTATGGCATGATCAAAAAAGATTTATTTTTGGTTAGATTTAGGTCATTTACATATCTTGCCTTGTAGTCATGTACGTCAGAACGTTTAGTAAAGTAATTAGAGAGATTGCGATATCCAAACGTAGGTATCGGACGGACGTAGATCTATTCAAAACCACTCACCTGTATAGAAGCGAGATCACGTATTTAGACAGTTTTGAAGGTTTTCCACGTGCGAAATCAATGCAAATACATCATTGAAAATGCACAAAATTTATCCATTTCACAATATGTTAAAGACAGTCAAGGATAATGAACCCCAATGAACATACGAAGGAATGTCTAATTATTATTATGATCCTTTTTGTTTGTAACAAATCATTATAATAAAGGTACAGCGATGTGTTAAAAGTTGGCTAAATTTAAATGCGATATCCATACGCAGAGATTGTGCATTTAAATATGTGTGTGATACTTTGCGTATAAAAAATGACATTGCGATTTCACATTTTGGACTCAACGTAGCATTAAGGGTACATACTATAGGAATAAAGAACAATCGAACATATTCTTGTTTATGCCATAATATTGTAGTCTTCCAACCCTTTCATAACTTCAGCTGTGAACTTGGGACGCCCAAACAAATGTTTATATTGGTGTCAGGCCTTTTGTAATGATACGATAATTAGGCCCCAACTCATTTTAACCGTCATTTGTTAAACTGAGATTTTTACTTTTTGAGAAATTAATGAATTTATCGAAAACTTTTCGGAGATTGATTCCTTAATTGCTCGTCGCCTTAAAACGTACGCGCCACGTTGAAATATGCTGATTGTACCTCGTGTCTAGGTAAAGGAAACGTAGAGAACGAGTGTTTCCCTACGAATGTTATAGTCAAAATACCCGTGTTACACGTAGACAAAAGAATAATGACAGTTTACAACACAAAAGAATCTAACATCGAATTTTAAGCGGCTTCAATCCACCCAATTGGGCAGTCACAACACCGACCAAATCCTGACCATAACTTGGCTCGTTGGATTCGTCTATAAAAGTATTCCATTATTCAGGTATGGCAATATTAACGTACAATAAAGTGCGTTATAATAAAGTGCGATACCGACATTTCTTGTAATAGTTTTAGATACACAATCTATGTGACATTTCCAAGTGAGACATTCGGCTATTAGTACACCAAGGAATTTAGTTCGATGTACTCTTTCTAGAGTCGTAATAAATTAATATCACCTAAATGAAGCGTAAAATAATTTTAAAAAAAGAAAAGAAAAAGAAACAACAATGGGAAGGAGAGGGAGAGTGAGAGTGGACGAGAGAGGGAGAGAGGGAATGAGAAAGAAAGGAGAAGAAAAGAGAAAGGTGGCGTAGATTTCTTTTTGTCTTTGGGGGATAAGGTTGGAACAATTTTCGTGAAGTAAAGTGAATCCAGCACCTTTTGGGGACAGAATAAATTTATGGTCCAAATGCGTGCGAAGCGCGCGACAAAATTTGCCATATTGAAGCTAAACTGATGAAATATGGTGCAAAAGTGCAATAAATTCGCGCGAAGGGCGGATGATTGAGTGCCCCCGTACCTCTATATACGACGCTACGCCACTGCAACACAGCTATTCGATGAAGCCAAAGCCAACCCCCTGACAGTTTAATTCACGTGTTCATTTGCAACGCAAACATATATCGAATCCCGGTGGTTTGCGAATAATGAAATGTCCGCACCTCGGGGTTTATTGAATCGAATCACGTGCTCCATTCAACCACGGATAATCAGTCAGACTCTTTGCAATTTGTGGAAACCTTTACACCTTTAAACGTGTGTATGTGCCAAATTACTCTAAAACCCTGAATATAGCAAGCAATTGCCATGCTAGTTTGCTTGACACTCCTTATTGAAAGAGTAACTTCGGTCAAGGAACCTAGATGATATTAGGGCTAGTGACAAAACGACATAAAATGTTTCTAAAAATATTTTTAGAATGAAATAAAATAACGCTATTTTAATGCACAGGCTATGGATGCCTGATTACATTTGAATTGTGTATGTTTGTCGATGCAATCGCCACGATCCGTTTTGCAATAATATAAAAGCACTTCAAATAACAGCCCGTTGAGTCCAGTGAACTACGCTCTGAAACCGATGGAGTAGAGCCCACTGACCTCTATGTATTAGATACATAGCCTACCGTCGTTTTACATAGGAAACATGTGTATCTAACATCTGAGAAATCCATCCACATAAGTTGAGTCTTTGTGTGAAAAAACTGTTGGAGAACAATTTTGCACCAAAACCCTATTGACTTTGCATACAGAACTTCAAAGCCCGGGCGCACCCTCCAAAGTTGATCTAAATTTTATGAAATTTTGCATGATGCATTTTTACAGCAAAATGAACAAAATTAGATGTTGGCCTATCAAAAAATAAAAACTTTTGTAATTCTGAATCACCCTACTCTTCACTCTTATAAAATCACATTTCGGGCGATTTGGGTAAACACGATTCCAGCTTGTCACGGACCATTTCCGGTTAGCTGTGACCAGTAATAAGCTTGACGGACATAAAAACGTCGGATCTAGCGCTATTGCCGACTAATGGGGATTATCGGAAATTTTTTAATTGCATCCGACATAAACCTATACAAAATATTACCGGTAATAACTGCATGCTTGAACACAGCTAAAGTCAGGTCTAATCCAAGTCACTCAATTTCGGAAACTGAACATTGATTGTACAATCTTAAAAATATTGATTGGCAACATTTTTCAATATGTCAGCGCTCAAATCGGACACTACGCCACCCAACGCCATACACAAATCGTCTAACCCCATTTACCTAAAATGAAATTTAAAAAAGAAAATAGTTTGGCAGAGTTCGGCATAGATTTCATGCCACACCTTTAGAACTTCTTCACTAATATGCCTAGTACTATACGCAATCATGAAGTGCTAAACATTGAAAATACTCACCCTAAAGTTGCAGTTAGAGTCGGCAGAAAAACAGCCAACACCGTAGCACTGATGGCCAGTAAAAAACCCATGATATCACACGGGGTTTTTTTAGTTATCTTATAGTATATCTTACGTATTTGTCTGTCTGGTATTGTGGGAGTCAAGTGAATCGCGCGGTGTTGTGCTATATACACGTCGCTGAGGCTAACCTTTGAACCCGGACAGGAAACGTACCAGCTACTATATGCCTAGCTATTATAATTATTCTTTCAAAAGCAACTGGAGGCAAGTTGAGGAAGTGTTCAAGTAAAAATACATGACAGACTGCCAAAAAATCACACTAGAGTCAATAGAATCTGGGTACACAGCGAATATAGCTATATCCCATCCTATTTTTGTTCTTTAGGGCGCAAACCAGCAAATGAGCGTCGCATTGAATTTTCCATATTTTAACGTTTTGATCCCAAAGTATAGACTTTTTGTTTTGTCTCACTAAGGTCTATCATATGCAGCACTCAGATTTGCCATACCTCGTTGTTTGAAATTGTACACATTTTGACCCTTTGACCCCAAAGTAAACATTGTACAAAGAGGTCACCGTTGACTTTTTGTTGTCTCATGAAGGTCTAGCATATGCAACACTAAGATTTGATATATCTCGTTGTTTAAAAGTTTACACATTTTGACCTTTTGACCCCAAAGTAAACATTGTACAAAGAGGTCACCATTGACAATAGAGATAAATGAACTTGGTCAGAGGTCCTTTTGAAAAATCTATTCCATTCAAGATGAATGTCTACTCCTTTGTCCCCACTGAACATGCTGAAACTGGCTGGGGTAGAATGGATATGCCAAGCTTCAGCGAACTTCCTTTCAGACCACTTGGTGCTCATGTCCAAAATCTTGGTATTGTCCCAGTCAATGTCGTGTTGATTTCGCTGCACATGCTCAGTGACTGCTGATTTTTGTGTGTTGCGAGAATCAGCGTCTCTTTGGTGTTCACTAGTTCTCTTCTACAAAATTCTGCCAGTTTCACCAATGTAAACTTGGTCACAGGATCTACAAGGTATAGAATAGATAGCTCCTGGCTGGAGATCCTTGGGAATAGGGTCCTTGGATGACAGTAGCATTAGGCCTAGCTTCGTCAATCGTGTCCGTCCTGGCAGGTCGGGATGTAAAATCATGAACACACTTAGATAGAAGTGGCAGCATTACGAGCTTCCAGTATTTTAGTAAAGATGACCGCGAGGTAGCTCGTAATGCTGTCATTTCTATCTTGAAGAATGCTAAGCCCCCTCAATCCAACATTACCTTTGACGAACAACGAGCTCTGCAAAACTTAAAGAAAGATGAATCTATTCAGATTCTACCGTGCTACCGTGATTCTGATCAAAGGACAATATTCGGATAAAGCCAAGCAACTCCTCAGCTCGGAAAATTACACTCCTCTCAAGCCCCGAGGGGCCACTCTAATGGTGAAGGGGGTATCAGGCGCGTCCGTAAATTCACGTAAAAAGGGTATTTTTACAGCCAAGGGCACGTTACGTGCGTAACGTGAATAGGGTATCAAATTCATGTACAATTGGTGTAAAAGGGTGCATGTTTTTGGAGCTCTTACGTACTTAGGGTAGTTTTGCCAATGGGACTCAAATCTTTCGATGCTAGGCACTCATATCCCATACCAGACTGGAAATCATATATGCAAATGAACATGACGCTACGTGACGTATTGGTATTACACTATAGTTTAGCCAATTGTAGAACCTGTTTACGTGCCTATATGATGACGTCAATGACGTCAGCTGGTCATGTATTTACATATTATATCGGGATTGAGACATAGTGGTTGGCAAAAATACGTCAATCGTGTGACTTTACGGACAAAATTTCACATAAATGAACATTATTTTCCACAAGAAACAAGCAGTAGTGAATGAAATGTTAATTTTTATAGTGCTTTTCATGAATACTCATTTAGGCTATGTATCAACTTAACTGAGAACAGTATCGGATTTCCGTAAGAATGAAACTGCCAAATTCGGCATACTTGCCGTGATGACCATTCCTATGTGACATCGTCGACAATGTTGGTAATTTGACATAAAATTTCAATTCTTGACTAGTGCCTGACCGATCTGGCAAGCTAAAAATAATATTTGGCGCGGCCTGTTGGACTTGATTGTCACCCCAAAATCATGTTTTTGGCACACGTTATTTCCAAAATTGACCAAGGCAGCAGCTTCTTACTAGGGTTTTAAAAAAAGCACATGTTTCTGTGTGTACTTGTTTAGGGGTAATAATTGCATCAATTACTTGTTTAGGGTAGGGAAAAGACAACTACTTGTTTAGGGTAGCAAATCGCTCTACATATACTTGTTTAGGGGTGCTAATTTTAGTCTCAGCAATACGTGTTTAGGGTGCTTTTTGTGAGTCCATGGACGCGCCTGAAACGCTATGTAGATGACACATTCTGTGTTATCTGACCCACGTTAACAATCTTCGTAAGAATGTTATCAAATTAAGTCATGGGGAGGAGACCAATGACCAATTGTTTGGCAGAAAACAGTTATGAAACAATAATGAAACAACATTTTTATAATATTTTTGATAACTATTATTTTATAATCTTTCCTAAAGTTTACAGTATATAGGCTAAAGTTATCAAAGCGTTATACAACTTTTTGGGAAAATGTTCTCTAACGTTTCAAATACGCTGTGTTTGCTGAGAAATTATCTCGAATTATTATACGAACGACTTCAGTGCATTCACTATTTCTGATATTAATGATAAAAGATAAATCTCATAATGCCATCTTTAGCCTTTTGTTTACTAAAAAAAGACGCGTTTTGTAAAGATAGAATAGCCGTTTTATGCATAAATAGCACGAACGTTTGGGAAAGGTTTCAAACAAATAATAAAGACACTGATGTGATGATGAAATTGCGTAAGTCGGGATATTATCTGCGTCGCAATGTTTTGTTTTGGTCTTAGGAATTTGACCTTAAAATTTACGACTTCATGACATTATCATTCGAAATCAACAAAAGATATTTCAACACTATATGTCCTCATTCTTTCTCTAGAATGTTTTGTACATGTATGTGAAATAGCTTCAACAATGGTTCGCTGCATAATGGTAAAAATAGCCTTGACCTAAAAAAAGGGCGAGAGGTACCATATTTACGGATTCAGGCTCAATTTAAAATTGATATAAAACGTTTGTTTTTTGATCGATTACAAAAATTAATTTTTGTCGTATAAAGAAATTGTATCTGGCGTGAATTAAGGCTCTTTGACTTCTTCAAATATTTTATTTAATGATAGAGTGAATCCCCTGGCCCTCTATAATTACGCACAAAAGATCGAGTCCCCTTAATAATGAAATTAATGTTTCCATTTTATTTTATTTTGTATTATTTTAAATCGTTTTATGTAACATTAAAAAAAGATGTATAGCTTCTGTCGAAATTTCCAAAAATCTATAATTCAGAAATGGCAGCCATTTTGAAATTCAAGATGGATGCCATCACTTGGTGGAAGTTTGAATGATCGCATTGGATTATTTGACCTCACAAACATAGGGATAGACACTGAAATTATAGCTCTATAATAAGAAATAAGTGATTTATAGCAATTTTAAGGATATTGGCGGCCATTGTGGACGCCATCTTGAAAAAAAAACACTTTCCGAGAGCCCGATTTTTTAATAATGAAATTAATGTTTCCATTTTATTTTATTTTGTATTATTTTTAATAGTTTTGTGTAACATTAAAAAAAGATGTATAGCTTCTGTCAAAATTTCCAAAAATCTATATTTCAGAAATGGCAGCCATTTTGAAATTCAAGATGGATGCCATCACTTGGTGAAAGTTTGAATGGTCGCATTGAATTATTTGACCTCACAAACATAGAGATAGGCACTGAAATTATAGCTCTATAATAAGAAATAAGTGATTTATATTTTTATAAGGGTATTGGCGGCCATTTTGGACGCCATCTTGAAAAAAACACTTTCCGAGAGCCCGATTTTTTATAACTTTTTTTATGTTGTTTTAGAGGTCCAGTAGGACTAAAATCCGTTGGAAAACCTTTTGTTGCAATTTTTTGGACGTAATCCCCCTTATTTTCATATATTCCCCCGTCTAATAACACAAGAGACTAGCTCTTTTCATGTTCATTCATGTATAAAGGCGCGACCTTCAATGCACAATAAAAGGTTTAAAGTCCCGACCTATTGAGGTTGTTTATTTGCAATAAATACAATATTGATCACGCTGAAATTCTAAGATCTTGCGGTAACATATTGCTCTAAAATATGTTTCCATTTTTATTTCTCATGATGTTGATATACATATGAATTGTAATATCACAAATTATATAATAATGAAGCGGCCTGAATATCAATTTGAAACGTCTTATTTTCTCAAAAAAAGGAATCATTGTCATTGTCCTCATAATATTAGCTTTCCAATGATATGATGTTGTCCGAGCAATATATATGCCCTTTAAAGGAGTATTTCGTGATCCTCTATTTATGTCATTTTTCATTAGATATCCACGAAAAAAACCTTTTCCCAAAATTTCAGTTGATTCCGATTTTGCGTTCGCGAGATATGCATGATTATGTGTATTACACTGCTCCATAGACAATGCGTTGTAATTTCGTTCTGGTGCACCAGAACGAAATTCAAATTTCACAATATCTTTGCTAAACGAATGAATCTGCAAGAAATATTTTGTACATAAACATTATGTAGCCATAGGTTTCCAGTGATATAAAAATCTCAACTTTTTTTGAGAAAAGTGGGGGGATGAGGCTGTGGATCACGAAATGCCCCTTTAACAACAATATTGATATATCCGGTTCTTCTTTCCGTTGTTAACCATGCCAGTTAGGGATCAATTGAAACTATCAGAAACAGAGCTAATAATAAACACCTCAAATAAAGTCTGCTATTATGTACCCCGCCCTACACCAAAACCAGATCTTGTTAAGACAATTTGATTGACAAGATTGTATGCATGCAGAAACGTGTTAGCTTCAATTTGCTACAAAAATTGATACAGTATAGACGAATCTCACGGGCCAAGTCATGGTCAGGATTTGGTCGGCCATTACTGGGACCCTTCTGTACCAAACTGGTGTTGTTACTGCCCAATTGGGTGGATTAAATCCGCTTAAAAATCGATGTTGAATTGCATTGTGTTGTAAACTTCATTCTTTGGTCTACGTGTAACACGGGTGATGAAATGCAGTTAAATATCCCCGCCAAGGCCACATCATTCCACATTTTAGGTGGAATAGACCTAAGGGGGTCCCAGCTATGGCTGCCATTGAGGTGTAGGAATGCGTGAAAATGGATTTGTCTATATGAAAGTTGGTGCATTTTTGAAAGTTGCAAATCAAAACGATGCACGTGGTCGCAATTCCTAAGTGTGGTCGAGCTATGGGCCCCTATTCCATTCCCAAGTGCCGTTACAATGATGCGCGGGTCTTTCAATTGCTAATTTGAAACGCATGAACAAATGATGATAAAGAAGGTTTAGCACATCGAAAGGAACAATGCTACAACCATGGTCAAAATGATTTCCATAATTTTTAACGTGATGAAATTGCGGTGTCAAGCCTATCCTTCCCTTCCCATTCCCCGCCAATTGGGTGCCACTAGACGCGCGTGACCCAAAAAAGTAGGATACATTACGCTATCAAAACCGTCCCAATATTTATATTCAGAGGTAAAGAATCAAATTTTACAACGTGTTGTTTTGCCCATATCTCTTTAACCATAGCTTAGATTTTCATCAAATTTTCCATAATAAGAAGAAACAAAACTATTTATCTTGGCATTCATATAAAAAAATTTCATCACGTGATATAAGGGTATGGTCACCTTTTATATGCAACATCATGTATTCTACAGTGCGTGATGTACATGAACATGTGAAGTACGTATCTTGCTTAACGGGTTGGGTCATTTAAAAGCGACTTCCGAAAAGGTTTTTTCTCAATTCCACCAATATAACCATTTGTTTCGGTGACCCAAGTTCATAGTCATTTACGCTCACGCACGCACTTTTTTTTACAGATGGCCTGGAATTGCATATTACGGTTTCAGAAATTGTCCGAAAAGGTGGTATGTTTTTTGAAAAGCGTTTCCGCTTGGAATGCAGATAGTTATTGTTGATATTACTGTTCCCAGGGGGGGGTCAAGATTGACTGAATTTTGACGTCGTCATTGGTTTAACACGTAAACACGAAATTGTCTCAAATAATTACAAAAGTGTATGTATATTATCAAGCAATATTTTATCAGTCTAAATCCGTTGAGGTTCGACAATGAACCTCATTGTAAGTACTGTTTTTGAATGTTTTGTGTGAATAACGCACGATACGTTATGATATATACTAAAATCCCCCCGTGGTTGGTATTGGCAACTGGCACTTTAATTTATGCACTCTTTAGGCGACAATTTTCAATGCATTTTACACACTAGAAATGTCGCTTGCATAAATACCGATTTTTTTTTTACAGTATCGGGTTTTTTTTAACCAAAATACCATCCACATTATTTCCCAATGCAGGCGATCATGAATATACTTTAAACTAGAATGAAAAGAACCAGCGTAGGCCCTCTCAAAATTAAGTTTCGCGTTGTGATAAAAAAAATGGACTGCTTTTTTCTTGTTTTTTTCATAGCAAGGAAATACTTTACTTTACCCTAAACTTCTCACGTAGTCTTGACTCAATGTCCGTTGCTCTTTGGTATTATTCCAGTAATCCAGTTAAGCGATTTTTATTATTTACTTACATTTGACCAAATATTTGCACACACACTGTTCGAATATATTCCACAAATGGCTATGCCTGCGGTATCACATTAACGACAAGGTTATACTAAGATGTGTGAGAATTTCTGACACTATATTCACGATTTTTCTTCTAGCTATGCAAACATATGACAAATTTGGCTGGTTTGCGATAGGCTATACCATTTTTCACCCTGATGTGGCAGTGGCGTCAGTACTGTGTGAATTTCATTGGGCGCAGCGTCACTTTTTAGCGTCCGGTCAAAGCGCTGGTGCACACACGCACGCGCTTAAAGACGCCGCATGGATGCTCGAGCGAAATAGCTGTTTCAAACTCAAACTTTTGATAAAGGTTGGCAAATGAAGCTGGCAGTCAGTTTAGCGAACTTTGCCTGTTTAATGTGAGTGCAAGCGCCGCCCGAACCTTAGATTATTAATACACAGATTGCAGTTTTACATGCCTGTGCCCTCTAAGCGTACTCGAATTCAGCTGATGCCGGTACAGCGTACAGACCTGGCGACATCGCTTATCTTACACGCGAAGTTTCTTTTGTGTACGCTCGCGCTGTTTGCGCTATTTTGAGTTTGCTCACGCGGTACCTGACTTAGCGTCGATCCCCTGAGGCAACATGCCATGATTCCGCGGTATGGCCCGAACCGTGAAGGTTTCCGCTTACCGAAAGTGGGTTTCTATCATGGCCTCTATGGTATATTTTTCGGGAAAAAAGCCTAATCAAATGAGAAGGGAATGGATTTTGTTTTAACAATATCGAAATTAATACTTGTCGCCCATAACAAGAAGGAATGCATCACGGTTTTATGATATCCAGCTATAGTATTTCATTTGATTACACTGAATATTTTTGCAGACCCGACCTGGAGACCCTACCATCCACATGTAGTGAGCGCACCTAATAGATTGCGCGTTTCCTCGCGTGATAATAACTACAGAATATATTTATAAAATAAATAAATAAAACAAAATACATTTTAGATTTATATAGCACTGTAATTTCGCTGCCACATACACCAATTATTTCAGCAGTTCCCCAAATTCTATAGGGTGATAATCAAACAACTTATCGCCGATTTTGAAAGCAGGAGGAAAATGAGAATTCCCGTATTATGATACAATTTCGAATTTACCAAATAATACAATTGCATACAAATACAATATAATAAGTACAGAATGCTAAAAGCAAGCACACTATCCGTTTTAAATGTAACCGAACTAACCGGCACATAAACGCGTAATAACCAGGAGAGTATAAATTACCAGTCCTTGCACTCAGCAAGATCAACCGTACAGCATTGATAAAAAGTTGAGCTAATTTTTATTAAAGATTTAAATTTTGTAAACTTATTAAAAGAGTGTGTTGCTGTTGTTGTGTAGAACTGGGAAATGGTGTTTTGGCACTGAGTCTTTCCGACTCGTAATAATTACATTGGTAAGATAAGAATTTTAATATTTTGATGACTCATACTTAAACTGACATTTACATACTGTACCAAATCAAAAATGGTTAATAATACCTAGGGGTCGGAAAAAAGAGTAGAAGTGGAAATAGCGGTATTAAATTATTTGCATATAGGCATCGTGCAATAGGGGGCTATATATTGACTATATACTAGTATCTAGTAAATTGGTTACATAAGTACTGTGCAGTAAATGTAAATGTGTAAGCACATGGTGTCCCAGAATGATCTATACCGTGTTTGAAAAAAGTATTAAAAATACGTAGTTAACAGTGTATCTAATTTTAATGGTACATATGTCTCGTACTTATTATGCGACTTTCATGTAAATAGCTTGATTTGTTTTGGCGTGACATTACTGAAAATGGGCGAAAACTGCATTTGTGTAATTTACAGCGCAAAAGCATCATAACACATGGATGCTTTATCACCGTATTGTGCAATATATTGGAAAAATTCTGCATTCTTTGATAGGAAATACACCAAATTTGGCACAGATGTAGTGCCTACAACGCTGAATAGTTCTTGATATGAGATTATTAAGTGAAACACATCAATATGACTTCAGATATTTAGGTTAAAACATATACAGGGGAAAGAAGAATTACGCATCGCACATTAGCAGAATTAAACATGATTTTACAAATGGAAACATAACATGCATATACCAGAGTAAAAACTCCGGATATACCTGCCTAGAGAAATCTGTCAAGCTGGATTGAACCCGTGACAATAGGCAGCGGAAATCGCCTTGAAGGAGGAAATATCCTAATTTGTCACTTTTGACACTCCACCTTTTGTCATTCACATGCGTATAGCTTAATTAGTGAAATGAAGTCTCGACGTGTCGAAAAGCAAAATTCTCTATATCTATATCACGTTTAATTTGTAATTTAGATTTAGGTGTTTGGATACTTTTTGTGCGCAAAAATATTTAGCATTTTGCATATAATTATAAATCTACATTTATTACATATGATTACCTAAAATCAGCCTTTAAATTTTTAGAATGATTTTCTACAATGCTATTGACATTACTTTTGTTTTAAGTGTTTGGATACTTTTTGTGCGCAAAATATTTAGCATTTTGTGTATATAAATCTACAATAATTATATATGATTACCTAAAATCAGCCTTTAAATTTTTTGCATGCTTTTCTACAATGCTAGTGTTTTCAAGATATCATTCCTTCGTACAAGACACTTTTTTGTATTTTAGACATGAAGTATTCGGCTTAATGAAGGATACCCTTAGTGCAATCTCGTCATTTTACTCAGTCGCTTGTATTGACGTAATATCTGATTGGTTGGGATCTACGTGTATTGCGACAGCAACTGTGATGATTTCAGAGGATTCCATCTGAGGACTCGTCAAGGACGGGTTATCAAGAACCCAACTTGGTTGATCCGTACCGATGATCACATCAGGTGTAGCAACCACTTGAGATATCTTCTCAGTTGCGACGATGCCCTCTAATGGAGATACAACCGTGGGGCTTATTTCAGCTTCATCATCTGGGTTATCTTGGTAGCTGGAAAGCATGTTTTCATAATCCACTCCCTCATCAATTCCTGACGATGGATGTCCTTGATGGCCAAAGGAGGTGTTTCCGTAATCCACTGCTTCGCTAACAGCTGGCGATTTCGAGACGTTGTCACTTTGGTGTGCTGTCGCTTCTTCACAATTGACATCTTTTTCTTCTTTGCAACCGTACGTTGGATTTTCTGTTGAACTTGGACATGTTGGAGATGGCATATTTGTCAAGCTGAAACTGACATCTTCATACTTCGGCCCAGAGGTTGTTGACATTACACCAGTACTTGCTGTTATTGATGTTGCAGTACGTTCAGGCAAATTGAAAATGGATCCGATAAATTGACGTAACGCTGCCTTGACATCTTCTTGACGGACACAAAACAAGACAAAGACAACGACACCTTGGAATGAGTTGAACAAGCAGAATATGAGAGAAAAGGCAAATTTCGCGCCTTCGATAGCAAAAAATCCAAACACCCAAGTGAGTCCCATTAGGACAGATATAGCGAACGCGTTCAGGAGCCTCCGAGAAATCTGGCCAGCTTTCGACTTCTGCTGTACGGTACCACCAAGATTGGCTTTGAGTAGACGCCGCATGACGAGGGCGAATGTAATCGTGTTATACAACAAGATTGTGGCGATGGGTAGGACGAGCCCGTAGTACAATTGCGGCCCCGTTGCTACGAAACAGCTATAAAGAAAAGAAAATATTCAAGGTAACAACAAGTTAATACTGGTCATGCTTGATGCAGTCATGTCTACAGTAGAATTCACCACGACCTTTGCAGGACTTAAACCCCATTAAATGCTATTAAACCAAGATAACACTCAATGAAAACAGCTCAACTGATTAAATCAGATCTTCTCTGGTTAAATCCACACTACACATGTTTCTGTTTTACCTGTGCAATGAGCTGGTATTATAGTTTCAGTTGGGTGAACGATTATAAAGTAAACGCAAGGTAACAATACTATGTGGGCCTTTGTTCACGAAATGAGACAATAGTCTTCTTATTGTTAACCAGCATTCTTGAAAATGAGAAACATATAATGGTTGTTGACTTAACACGGTTTGGAAATAATTTCTTCATATTTTTTGGTGTTATCTGATGTTTACATATCCTTCCTAAAACACAAAAGTGCGAATATTTCCAAACACCTAAATTAGCTAAACATTTAGGACATGTTACAAAACAATATTTTCTAGAATTTCAGAGAATACTTTAAATATTGGCCGGTTATTTTTCACACAGTGACGTTAACTAGGAAATATCCTATACTTCTAATATACACTATATGTAGAGGTTACGCGTCAATGGTGAGAGCACTGTGTATTGTGTATAGGAAAACGGACAGTAACTGCAGTATGTAATTCATGACATAAATGCTTGTTTTGTTCTCGTTAGCTCGCGCAAAATTGAAATATCGGTCTTGAAACTATTTAATAAATAATAAATAATAAATTTTGGATTTATAAAGAAATGTACATCCTTATGTGCCACTTTTTCCTTGAACTGAATTTAGCATACTCTATAGCCACTTTGAACCTGTCAGCGTTCTGTAATTTAACAATTTTGCAAATTCTGCACCCGCCCTGGCAGAAATCAAACAATGTACATATTGCGATTTTCCAATATGACTTATTAGTGTGCGCCACGAAATTTATTATAAATAGAGGCGAGCCCTTACAACTCCGAATCTCTCAAATGTTGTACGTATAAAGCATAGTAATAGTTACAAATTACGTTTTGTTGTTGAACTTTTAAATTATTTTAGCTATACCTACTATTGCATGTGATCATAATAACTTATTCCCGCTCCTAGAGATATCACTGACACCAGGAATGGAAATCCTATTGACAATGTAAGCAATAAAGATTAAAAAAAAGTTAATGAAGAAAAAATTGCGTGATGATAGATTGCCTTTAAGCCCCACTTTTGGTTCAAGTTCCTTGGTGAAATTAGTCATGGTTAATATTTATCCATGTATATAAATTCTGTTCTGTCTGTCATCAAAGTAACAGGTGTGTTGTCAGTTCTTCTGTGGAGAACTGGCCAAGCGGGGTTTCCTGTTTAATGCTCTAAAAACCGTACAGAAAGACTATTCTAGGTTTTTCAAATTGGGGATGCAAACATTAAGCATGTGCAAAGGGTGGGGAAAAAGATTTTTTGTCGGGGAGAAAGGTGGGGGAAAGCAATTTTTGACACGCCTTTTGGAAATTTTACCTCTGGGCTCATAATTATTCTAAGCCTTGTTGACCTAACCCGGGACTTAACCATTTAGTGGTATCGGAACAATAAATCAAAGAGCACAGGTTCGAATCTTGGTTGATCAGCGAGATTGCATTTGGCACGATTTTGTGTACATTAGTCAATACAAAATATATGGAAACTTAGCGATCGTTTTGGATCAGTCAGGCTTCGAAAAAATATTATATAGGAGTAGTCATGCAGAAAAAAGTAAATTGTTAACTCACCCCATGCAACAAGGGATGCCTTAAGAAGGAAATGTTCCGGGATCGCATCGAAAACCTTCACCACATTAAGATACATGTGATATGCCTCAACGCCCATCCATGAGAGACTCGCAAGAGTCAGAAAATGTAATAAAGCCGCTACAAAGATACAACCACCACGATGTGATACGCGATCAATACCAACCAGAAACACGAAGTATAACAAGAACAAAGCCATACAGAATTGCATGAGAATTTTGCGGGATATGGCGTTTCTGCCGGACCGTAGTTGCCTGATAGTAATGGTTGTGAGAGAAAAAAAAAACTTTACTAAAGGTTTTGCGGGAAGGGCTTCAGGTGAAAGAGAAAATACTTTATACTAATAATAATACTAATACTTGATACTAATATAGATGAACTTTTGATATGATGGTAACAATCACAAACATTGTTTTATAATATGTAGAGTATTAAAAGCCCTTGGGACCGTAGTCTGTACAGTAATCTCAAGAACGAGAAACATTTTCGACATTATTATAATTGATTAAAGCAATATTATAACATTTGCAAACAAAATAGATTAGCATTTCTTTGCCATAAAATGTTAGCTTTTACTGTCAGATATATCCTTTTATTTTTGAGCCGAACAACTACGGCAAAGCAAAGAAAATTGGAATTTACTACCAGCGCACATGTCGCCAACATACCGACCCTTTGTTGTGTATATCACCGTCCCGCACGCCGTGACGTACTGGTTATGAACATCGTGTATGCGTTCGAATCGTAATAATAAAGCGCTGAATCAGCCTTGAATTCAAAATCACGGATTTTGACAAAACTAAACAACACTTAGAGTCTTGATTTTTGCAGGGTATATTGGTTTAATAAAGTACAATTTAATCGTGTAAAAAGGAATTTTAAAAATTCAGTGAGGGCGTCTTCCTCAGCAAATGTTATAATATGGCTATTTTTAAAAAGGGCAATATAACCCGGTCAGTGCAAATGCAAACATTAACCATCTTTCAGAAGATTTTGCACAATATGCCCAGAAAGAGTAAACTTATCAATTCAAAAAGAAAATACTAATAGTACAGTAATTAGACTATACCTGAACGATATAAATATGATCAATGTTATCAGCAGAGAACACATCGATATACCACATCCAAGTTTGCTTACAACATCAAGAACAACGTGAGATTTCTCGTATGTTACATCCTGCAAGAGCAAAAAACATGATGTACAAAACATCAAACTATGCAAAACTAATATAATTGCTTGAATGGAATTGACAACAGTTTTTAGGGTTCCAACGAGTTTGATATAAAGTTTGCTCAAAAAGTAACTCAGCTGTTATAAATACGGCTATAGATTCAGAACTAATAATTGTTTTCACAATATTTCAACATAGAGAGAAGCATGATTTATTTACCCGCATTTTGATACCCCATTCGTCAAATGTTGTTCAATATTAACAACACAGTAGTGCCTTTACAGAAAGATACCCGAATTTAAAAGTTGCAGTTTACAGCCATCAATGGTTATAATTCCAGCACTGTAAACACGTAAAGCCCGCCATTATCTTCACGCTTACTTCAATCAATACAAATAACTGCAACTTTTAAATTGGGGTATTTTTCTTTCAAAACACTGCCGTATTGTCAATATTGAACGAAATTGGACAAATGGGGTATCAAAATGCGCGTAAATACATCATCCTTCTTTTTATGTTGCAATATTGTGAAAACAATTATTAGTTCTGAATAGCTGAATCCTGCAACAATTTAAATTATGTTTAAATTCAACAAACCTGATTATCGGCTCATTCTACGATTATTCATAATTCAAGTTGGGGTTTCAATTGTCGTTTGAATGGGAGCGTGTCTTTTCGGAGCTCGTAAAAGGCAAGAATCAGTACTCGGTCCACTACAATTAGTTGCTTTCGACAGCACTCTCATGAGAAAGGGTTTTTTATCATAGCCTAAATATATATGTTATTGATCGCCATTTTTGTCAACACTTTCACGTTTTACAAATAACGTGGGTTGAGAAAGTTACCTTTTATCTTTCGTAGCGATAACCGACTGAAAATAGTACATTTTCTCTTTATTCCATCAAGCATTATAAGTCCACTCAAAATGATTGAATCGTTATAAAAATTTAAATAAGGAATAGTTTGCAACAATGTCCTGATTTCTTATGACCCTAGAAGTACTTTACTTTACCCTACTTATACTTATATCAATTATTTTATAAATAATCGAATAAGTACAATAATTCCAGTATAATGATGAATAGCGGGGCTCGGCTATATGAGGCACGTCATTTAGTTAAGGAGCAGGATAAGGAACCCATAATGTTAAACTTGCAACATATCCATCATAACTTACCACAAGTACAGCAAAATTCGTCAGGTGATAACAATGACATGTCACTTTATTTCTTATTGATTCTACAAATTCACATCCATTTTGAGACCAGTCAAGAATGTTAAAATCCCAATATACGCATGTTGGTTTTTCTCCTTTCACCTGCATACAAATTAATTGTATGAATAAGGAAGGAAATGATGCATTATCTAAATACGATTCGGGGTAGGTAATTTAAAGACCCATTCAGTGATCCCAGCGAAAGTGTACAGAAATTAAAATTGTTTACAAATTGCTTAAATGTGAAGGATAAGCCATTCAAATTGTCATTTGGCATTGTTGAAATTAAATATTTGGCAAAAAACAGCAGTATCGACGAAGTTGAAATTAATATATATACTGTCAGTATATAAATTGCAGATCCATATGTTAATGTCTTATTTTGTCTTAAATATACGGGTTTCGGCTGGACCACTAGCAGGCTATGTTAGCACTTCTGAAGTTTGATGATTTTTATGATCGTTCGGATGAGCAAATCACTACTGAATGCGGGACCTTTAACTGCATTTTGCAGGGAAAAAACTGTATATTTCATAGTAATTCTAACTAAGATTTTACAATGCTGCAATCTGTGTAATATGAAATATTTGTACTCGAAGACGAGGTCAAATGGAAATGTTGACAACGTTTTCGATAACAACGTTAAAAGACTGACGCTTTATAGAGTGAGGGTGTTTTCATGAAAGTGAGTTTTCTACATCCGTCTTCACTTTATTTTTGCCTCAGCATTTATTGCGAAACCGTTACACTACATTGACTTACGGTGAATTCTAGAGCTACTGGTTCCACTAAATTATTGACATTGTTGGAACCCGTTACAATTGCAGCTATTATATCACCACTCAGAGTTTTGTTTGTCCTATTACTTGGAAATAATGCATCGCTGTTATGAACAACAATACTGACTCAATTGTCTCTGTAAATAACAAAAAATACAACCATCATAATTCACTATCTAATCATCATCATCATCATCATCATCATCATCATCATCATCATCATCATCATCATCATCATCATCATCATCATCATTACCATTTTCACCATATTCACCAATTATGGTTAGAAATATTCTTACCATTTGTGGTTGAATTGAAGAGTGCTGCAGGGAGGGACACGGATGTTCTGGTGTCTTTCTGAGAAGATGTGCTGTCTTCTTCAAGTTGGAACAGAGCATCCTCTCCAAAATCATTACCACTCTCACTAATGCTACGTACTGCAAACTTCACTGGTGTATTAGAATTGTCCCTCGGCTTTATAGTTGTTGTTTTCAGAATCAAGTTGGGTTTTACAACATCAACTTGTTGTCTTGTTGAAGCACTCCTGATAACCTGGTCTTCAAATGCTCTCAAAATATCAACTGTCTTCGGATCTTTCTTCGTATGATTTTCAGTTGTCGTTTGCTTAATTACAGCTTCAACAAGATTATCAACAATCCCTACAACTGCTTTTGTAAGCTGTATATTAAACAACAATGAGTACTTGAGTCAGTAGAACTGTATAAAATCTCGTGGTGGACTTCAATAATTGGTAGGATACTGTTTATCAGTGGTTACCTAGGATGAACATATTTGTGTCCAATACAAAACCATACACAAACGAATATGTAGTAGTAAGTGTATGCTCCAGTGTGGAGTGATACGAAAAGAACAAGGGTTGGAAAGAGTAATACATAAAAGTGATCATGGATATATTTTATTAAACTTTAAAATTCCGAGAAATGTCCATCAATTGTAACACTGCGATTGTATTGTTATTGTATCTCGTGTTTATATGATTGTAGTTATTGTACAATAATTTAGGTGAAGGGCACAATTTACAAATTTTCAAAAATTAAAATTTACAAATTTAAGATAAAATTTATGATTTGAAGGTAATATTAATAATTTTAGGTATAATTCAAAATGTAAGGTAGAAATCATTTAAAAATGTATGCCTTTCAAAAGCTTCGCGCGGGAGGGGGACACCCCTTCCCGCACCCGCCCCTTCAGCGTTTCGCGTTTCGGACCAGGCTACCCCCCCCACCCATATTAAAATCTTCGGGAGCCTCTGTAGTACCTCTGGTTCAGCAGATCCGACGTCTACAATACTTTGAAAAGTTGCAGCTACATCTTCAATACTACTCGCTGTCAAGCTCTCTAAGTCCTGTGTAACACTATTCAGTGCCTCAGCTACATTGACAACATTGCTTTCTACAACTGCAGTCTATCATATACAAGGTAAAAAACAAGCAAAACATTGTACTCATATTTTCAATGACACAACATGTTGTATATAAAACACCTATTAGAAGCAGGAAATATTTAGTTAATTATGGAGCATGGTGTAAAATCATAAAGTTTTATACAACGTATTAGCATATAGGCATCTTGAGACCAATATTATATTGCTGCAAAGTTGCCCCAGAGCACTTAATGTTACTACTTCCACCAGTCTCTATATCAACCATTGAGCCTCTAATAGTTTCAGTACCTTTATAAGACTTAGTTATAATGTACAATATATATATATAAATTACCTCAGCTAGTTCATGTAAATCGGGTTCGTCTTCATTCCCACATCCTTCAAAGGTTGCATTCAACCAAATAGCCCCCCACTTTTCGTCAGGTTTGCAAATACGTAGCGCTATGCCTTCGCCACCTGCAATGAGAAGGGTAATACTAATGTGTAGATTCCAGGATTAAATAGAATTATTCAATTGAATTTTGCTACATTTCTAAAGTTTTCACTGAACAGGAAAATGCGGCAATGGCGTAAAATGTCCACCAACTGCTCACATGTAAGATATTCTGGATAAAGATGGATCATAATGTGCGATATGTGAAACATGCGATGGCAAATCGCAATCTTGTAAATCACTATTTTGTGAGAGACTTAACAACGCACCGCCAGTGTACCCGGGTTGCTGATGATTTTTGTTCAATATTTACGTCATCTTTCCTTGGATAAAAGTCACTACACACATTGTCGACATTTTGTTGCCTAACTAACGTAATGTTTTCCCCATTCAAAAACAGTTCTACAACAGTTTAGGATTTTAATCTCACGTTTCTCGGTATTTACATCGCATCTTTCACTGGAAGGAACTGATTGGTTTTCAGCAGGCGTTAAAGGCCAAGATAGATTTTGAGATTTAACGGTAGCAAGACTCATCGGGCATGCAGCTGAAAATGAAACAAAATCAAATATATCATGATTGTTGTTGCTCTTGCTGCTGTTCAAGTTGTTTGAATTTGTAACATTAGTACTAATCCCCTTTGCCCCTGGTCTTCTATTGCCATATTGTTGCCAATGTAAACTAAGTTAATAGTATCTTACCGTAGATCAGGTTATCGTGTTCATTTAATGTAACACTAGTAGCAATTAACTTATCTCTTGTTTTGTAGACACGTAACTTTTTTTTAGGTCTGTACTTGAATATTTTGCTTCAATTAATATTGTTGTATTTGGTGCTTGCTATCTGCATGTAGTTTCAATTAATGCTGTTATATATCTTCTGTCGTTTTGTCCTTGATGAAGGGCTGTATATCTGTTCAAAATGTTGGTTGTATCATTTATGTTTGTCAACTTTTGTTTACTTGCCCTGTGGTTTGGATAATTATTTGTTACTATTGCAGGTTTTATGGTTGGCATACTACTTTAGTTGTATTTCTTTGTCCTTTGTAGTACGCTTTCCCTCTTGTGCCTATTCATGATATTGGCAGGTAAGTACCATCACCGTCAACGTAGCCAGGAAGGGAGTGCGACGCACCCCATGCACGTAAATGCCTTCCCACCTCTTTGCTAATGCCCTTGAAGGTCTTACTTTTTAAGAAAAATGCTGGGATTTTTAGCATTGACACTTTGCAGAATTTCACCATTAAGATGTTTCAGTAACTGATCATTGACCCAATTACACACTAAAAGAAAGTTAAAGGTCTAGTCGTCAATATATTGATTGCTCTCCATTAGAAAAAAAATTCAAGAACCGAAATAACAAATTATTTTCTGCATGGAGTTACAGTTTCCAACATAATTTTACCATAACCCTTTATCTTATATATATATTATTTTAAAAGCAATCCTGGTCGGAGTTACCATATACAGTCACAATAAATGTGACGTTTTCACAATTGCCGCTTGGGTCTGTCGCAGTATATACCACCTCGGTGTTGCCAATAGGGAATGTATCCATAGGGTGAGAGCTTGACGTCACTGTTACATTCCCAGAATTATCAGTAGCTACAATGTTGTCATTCCAAGTAACAACGGCAGAAGGTAAACCAGGATCATTGTTGACTGTTATATTGGTTAACTTGTGCTGGATAATTGGCCGTCTCCAATCTGAATGTTTGAAGCAAATTACATAACATAATTTGGTCAATGATCATGAAAGACATCGATTCGTATACTCAAGATGTTTGCCATAGAGAGTGAATTTTCTTTTAGAATAATAATATTATACTTGTAGAAACAAATGCTAAATCAGAATTTTACCTTTTACGATCACGGTAAAAATGACGGTTTGAACGTTGCCGCTTAAGTCAGTTGCTGTATACACCACATCAGTATTACCCATAAAGAACGTATCTCCGGATTCATAGTTTGATGTCAGTGTAACGTTACCAGAATTATCAGTGGCTGCAATGGTGTCTTTCCATGTGACAACAGCGGAAGGTAAGCCTGGATCAGTGTTGACTGTTATATTGGTAAACCAGTGTTCGATTTCTGGTTTTTGCCAATCTAAAAGATTTGAAACGAAATTTCAAATGGGAATTCTAGAATATCACTTCGTCTTTAAAGTACGTGATATTTTCATCATTTCAATAATTCATTGACCATGAGAGACGTCAATTTGTAGAAGCAATTCTTTAAACATATTGAGGCAGATTATTTACATTTGTGTAAGATATCATTAAAGGAGGAATTCGTGATCTTAGCATCCTCTTTTTATGACATTTTTTAGTAGCTAATCCACGAAAAAGCTCATTCCCAAAATTTCAGTTGATTCCGATTTTGCGTTTGCGAGTTATGCATGATTATGTGTATGACACTGCTCCATAGGCCACTGTTGTAATTTCGTTCTGGTATACCAGAATGAAATTCAAATTTGACAATTTGTTATATTTTGCTAAACGAATTAATCTGCAAGAAATTTTTGGTATATAAACATTATGTAGCCAGAGGTTTCCGGTGGTATAAAAATCTCAACTTTTTTGTGAGAAAAGTGGGGGGATGAGGCTGTGAATCACGAAATACCCTTTAAATATACTGTAATTACCTTCTACGGTTACAATAAAAATGGCGGTTTGTATATTGTCGCTTGAGTCAACCGCAGTATACACCACATCAGTAACACCAATAAGGAAGGTATTTCCAGGATCATAGTTCGACGTCAGTGTGACGTTACCAGAATTATCAGTGACTACAATGGTGTCATTCCATGTGACAACAGCGGAAGGTAAGTCTAGATCAGTGTTGACTGTTATATTCGTAAACAAGTGTTCAATTACTGGTTTTTGCCAATCTAAAAGATTTGAAACGAAATTTCAAAAAAGTAAGAATCTAACAGAGCAATGAACATGAGATACGAATACGACACTTTATTTGATTGCACAATGAATTGCAATAAATAAATGAATGAAACTCAATGAACAAAGAAGAAAAGGTTAAGGAAATAGAAGAGCTTGTGACTTAGAGACAGGAAAGGGGGAAGATACAGCGGCGTAACCAAGTGGGGGAATATAATTATTGGCTCACATTTCCCCCAGCTGTAGGATGCTGATTGTCGGATTTTTATTGTATGCCTGTTTTGACAATATTTTACCATTTTCGTCAAATTTTCCCCCCTTAAAGTCGCTTTGCACCCTACTCTGAAAAAACCCCATGGAAGATCAGAGGAGAGTGCAAGAGTGAAAGACTGATCGTGTTCACAAGTCAATACAATATGAAATTAACCGTCGTCCTGCGAATGGTGCAAATTCCTTTAAGGTTTTTCATCCGGTTTGCTTAACGCTTGTGTGTACACCCAAATGACTTAAGCTAATCGTATACATCCTTTCTAGAGTAATATGTGATGTGATCAAGCAAAATGAGTCGTATGTTGGGAATATTGATTTTGAGATACACCCAATAATAGTATTCAACATCCTTTGTATTTTATTGTTCTGAGCAACACCAAAATGGCCATCTCTCGGGAACAATAAGTCAAATTATGGTGGGGGTTTCAGCAAAATAGAGCTCAGAGAATGGCTCATGTAAACATGGTAATGAAATTGTAAACTGAAATTTTGATTTTGATCTTAAAACGACATTTTGATGTGATTGCATCACATGATGATTTTGCTTTATCTGTTGTCCGCCCTTTTTAGGGATAATGTAATTAGTTATAACATCTTCTTCAGATTGCCCCAATTTGGTGCCAGTGGAATTTAATACCCCGGGGCCGCCAAACAAAGGGCGACCAAAAAAAAATACTGCATGCCTTAAACCCAAACAACTAAGTACTGTTCTATACTCGCCTGTATGACATCTTTGTCCAGTATATCCATTAGAGCAATTGCAATTTCTCGGACCTACACACGTACCTCCGTTAAAACACGACGGTTCACAGTTTGCTAATAACAGGGATGTGAGAAACACAGAAAATGTCTTATTAATAATTATGATAGTGATAATAAATTGAGTGCATTGCTTTAGATGCTATAGGCGGTATAAAGTACGATTATTTTGACTAATGCACTTTAAGTTCCATTCAGTGGTCCCAGCGCTTAAAAGTGAGGGATAATCATTCAAGCTGTCATTTGGTATTTTTGGAATGAAACATTTGGCACAAAACAAGGAAAACAGAAGCATTGACGAAGTTGAAGCCCCATTCAAATACATAATGTTCGGAACTCGGAAATATTTATTTTGAGATATAGCCAAACAAAGGAATTATTTCCTGGTGACATTGGTCACCTATGGTCAAGCATGATTACGAGAAATGGTCAAGCGAGAAATGGTCAAGCATATTCGATATTCCATTTTTTGAGTGTTTTCCAAAACCGTATCTGCCGCCTTATTTTGATCATTTTGTTACGTAACAGCAAAGGTCACGACGGTCAAATTACCGGAAGTGAGCTTAGTTGCCCTCGTACTGATGGGAACATCTTGATGGATGTTTAAAGGGTCATATGATAAAAATACAAGAACATCTCACGTTGAAATAAGCAGACTCAAGTTGGGTTTAGGAATTCCCCAACGTCTACTAAAATGTCTCATCTTTATTTATCTCAGATGTAGTTTATCGTAGGAGTGATGTACAATTTATCCATCACTTTGTTTTCGTTTATACTATTTTCATACTATACAATATTCTTACGACATATTACTCCTGCAAATCCGTAAGAGACACTATAACTGTAGGAGCTGTACAAATCCAGCCATGGTATCCATCTGCATTCATTTAATGTATTTTCAGAACCAGAACACATGATAACGTATACATCTTCTTCCGTTACATATTCGGATGGGTTTGGATAACTGAAGGGCTTAGCTCCTATGCTAGAGAATCCAAGCTGGCGACATACTACCATTGCCTCAGAGATACCCCATTCCTCAGAGTTTCTGTGACAAATTGGTACCCATTCGTTGTCACGAAATACCGTAACTAGACCTTCGTTTGAATTATCACCATCAAGTAGATGAATGTTTGAGACTATGATGTAGGTGAAAGAAAAAATATACATTAATAATACATGTACATTGTAATTACATTTTAGTTCTTTTAAATATCATAATTATATTTTCATAAGTATTAAATGTCAAATATAAAATAATTGTGTTGCAATTGGACGCTCTACGCTATTTTTGTCAATCATTAAAAGAAAAGATACGCAAACAATAACTTAACATTGAATATAGAAGAATTTTAACCAATTAATTTTTGTCAAGTGTGGAGCACTGAAAACCATGCACCAGGTTCGTGTAGTCATAAAAGATATCAGGAAACACTTATTCCCATTTTAATACAGTTTTAAATATAAAACATTATTCATCTAATGTGTTAGCAAGTAATGCGTATCCAAAATTTAAACGAAATTTGCTGTTGATAGTAAGCTTAGTAATAGAAAGTTAAGTGATTTTTAAAAACGACATGGTGCTAGAATGCTGTATGAATTTCAAAGATTAGTCAAAAAAGGTTTGCCTTTCAATGGCTCAGAATAAAAGGATCACTTAAATAAGAATTCTTTTACGATGCCATGTGAATTTTCTTCCTGTATTACATTTAACATGTTTAAGGACAAGTTTTGCGAAAAACTTGAAGTATCTTTAATAAAGATTTGCAGCATTATTATTGCCACTATCGAGATCATTATTCTGAGTACTCTGATACCACGATTGTAACTGTGTCGATGAAAAATGTGCAGCATCTATTTCTTTGTTCATTTACATAGAACCTGATCCATGGTAACAGCAGATTTTGTAAATAGCTCAGAAATACATTATTATAAAGCCTTCAGATAAGTGGCAAGAAGGGAATTCATCCCATCTTTACATGGAATGATCCCATGTTATCACATTTTTGTCTACCCCATACTTGCCTATTCGCCGTAAAAGTAGTGATGATGTTACAGGATTTATGTACCATAGCAATAGGTGAATAAAATTTTTGAATGTATTTTCCTCTACTACAAGAAGGCTGCACTCATCACCTGACATGTCGGTGTATGTGTGCAGTCATAGATTAAACACAATACCCCTCTTTTCAAAGATACTCACCGTAAGTACAGGTGTGAGTGATGTCAGCATAATGTGAAATTTTATAGACTTTCGATCCAGGTCGTTTGCATATTCTTTGATAATTAATGACTCAATGCAGAGTTTCAGCGTACGTTCATTGTGGGGCATGGCCCGCATGGGCGTCAATCCCCGGGGGCAGGGGGGCAAGGGGGCGCGTCCTCTCACCTTTCGGCAAAATGACCCACTTTTTAATAAATTCGATAAGTTGTCCCGGCCCCATACGTTTCAAGCCAGATTGGCGCTAATGGTGTAGGTCGATACACTAAATTGTATTCACCTATCGCTATCATGGTACTTAATCCTGTTACATCTATGACGAAACGGCTTGCTTCTTGTCGCCATTTGTACAATGAAGCAAGATATGACCGGGCTAGGCCAGATCCTATGTAACTTTTTTTGTATTATGACACTATGCAACAATAGGTATTAATCCTTGAATAAACAATCATAATTTCTCTTAGTCTTAATCTTGATATTCCTAATTTGACATTATTATTTGACACTGCTGCAGTGTCGGGGAGCTGAAAATTACCTTTGTCAACACCTGCAACCCTGGCTGCAAAGAATCAGCGTTTAACATGCTGTTTCTGGTGTTGGATTTCCCTTTGGGTGCTCCCAGGTGCGGGCTGGTATTTTACCAGAGTGAGGGCATGAGCTCCCTCTACCTCCCTAGCTCAGTTGCTGAACATGCCAGCTTTAGGGCGGAGGAAACCATCAGGTTCAACGGCCAGTATGTTCAAATGTCTTGGCCATTTGTTTTTGCTACTGTAACGATGTAGACAGTACAGCCAGCGACACAATCATGATGAGATATTGCTCCGTTCTTTCTCCTCACAATTCTAGTTACTCATATCTTGGTGTTCATGGCATTTGTTAGGTTAGGTTTAATACCAGGTCTTTCAAGAGCACTTGTGAGTTATGTTCCGGCCGGACTTTGTCCTTAAACTGCTGGAGAACAGTGCGGTAAGATCAGGTGCTGTTTTTCTGGTAGGGCTAGTTTATTTGCAAGGTCTCATGCCATGAGCATCAAGCTCCATCTTCATTTTTCTGAGTATTCTAAGGGGTCAAGGACGGTAGTGATCCTCTTCATATTGGAGTAGCCTATCCCAATGGCTTCAAATTTTCATCATGGGCCAAAGAGCGGAAGAGGAAGACTTACTTCTCAACGGTCATTAGGCTGGTGTTGAACATGTCATCATTGGTCAACCTTCCAACACTGGCCAACATGTTCCAGATCAGGGGCGAACTACTACATATTGGTAGATCTCGGCTGCTGTGTGTCCAGAAAAGAAGCTGAAACAGGGCTGATCACCCATAAAGCTGTTGGGACTGGACTAAATAATTCCCAGCAAAACCCACGATTACGAAAACTACAAGCAAATCTTCAAAAATACCGAGGGTAGATGAGCGGCAGTCTACTGTTAACTCCATGACGGACCAGCGGGAACTCGGCACACCATCACGAACTGTTGGCCCTGATTATTGTCGCCTGTCTACCTTCAAACCTCTTGTAATATCTACTTATAATGTCCGTACTGTTAATCAACATGGGAAAATCCATCAGCTATTCATGGGCTGTGCTGATGCAGGTATTGACATTGCCGGAATTCAAGAACATCGTCTCATTACACCAAGCCCGACTGACGAACTTTGGTCAGACGATAGGAACTGGGTTTTATTATTCAGTTCGGCTACCAAGCAAAGACATGGAGGAGTGGGTCTGGCCATGTCCAAGCACATTCACCGATGTCTTAAGAGTGTTGAAGCTGTTTCCGAGAGGATACTATTTGTAACATTCCATGGTAACCCACAGCTTAGCATCACTGTTGTATATGCACCCACTGAGTGCTCAACATCTTCTGACAAGGAGGAATTCTATTCATCACTATCTGACCACCTGGATGGTATGAAAAGGCACAACATCCATCTCATCCTCGGCGATTTTAATGCCAGAATAGGAGCAGATAGTCATCTTTCGCATCCTTGGGTCATTGGTCCATACTGCTACCATGATTCAACAAATGACAATGGTGAGCGCCTGGTCAACACTTGCCAGGAGTACAATCTCAGACCAGCCCAGATGAGATTCCCCAACCCAGCAACCGTCTCTGGACTTGGACCCATCCAGCTGGATCAACCCATGCACAGTTAGATCACATTCTAATAAACAGCAAATGGGTAAATTCTCTCCGCAACTGTCGAGCATACAACTCAGTAGAAGTGGACTCCGATCACCGTATTGTGAGCGTCCGTCTAGCTGCCAGTCTGCGAACAAGCAAAGGAAAACCTTGCAAGAGACCAAAATTCAGCTGGAAGAAGTTGCAAGATCCTGATACAAAGGAGGAATTTCAGCTGGAGCTATCAAACAGATTCCAGGTCTTGAGCATGGATGATGCCACACCCATCTCTGTATGAGGTATGAGACCTTTGAAACAGCGGTTCGTGAAGTTGCTGAGAAAGTTATTGGAAAGCAAGAGCCATGCGGACTGCCAAGTTGGGTATCAGATTCAACCATCAGACTTAAACTTCAAAGTCTCGTCAAGCTAAAGAAAGATGGAGGAACTTGAACACCAGCCTTAACAACTCTTATAAATCTGACGAGCTTGCTACCCTCAATAAGCAGATGGAAGACCTGAAGCTGGCCGACGAGATGGGGAATTACACCACCACCTGGAAAATCATACACTCGCTTTCTGGGAAGAACTCAAGGAAAGGGGTGTAAGTCAAACAGAGGGATGGCACAGCCCCAAACAGTGACCATGAACTGCTTGAGGAATGGAAGGAATATTTTAGCTCACACCTTAACAACGACAGTGGCACAGCAGCGTCAGAACTTCCTGCACCAGCTGTTGAAGATCTTCCTATCATCACTGAGCCTCCAACTCGTGAAGAAGTAGTCAAAGCAATAGCAGCCATGAGGACCAACAAGGCAGCAGCATTGGACTGTGCTATAACTGCTGAAGCACTTCAGGGAGGAGGGGATAGCATGATTGATATGATTCTCAAATTCTGCATGGAAGTATTCTCAACGCTGACACCGCCACGTCAATGGGTCACAAATGTCATCATTCCGCTACCAAAGAAAGGCGACCTCTCTCTCATGACAAACTACCGTGGTATTTCGCTTATGTCCATTGCCGCAAAAGTGTACAACAAGATCCTTTTGAACAGGATCCGACCTCACATTGATCCTCTTCTGAGAAGCAACCAGGCTGGCTTTAGATCAGGTCGCAGCTGTGCTCAGCAAATACACATTTTGAGGAGGATCATGGAAGGCTTCAAGGAGTACCAACTTCCCTTGACAGTCACTTTTGTGGACTTCAAAAAAGCCTTTGACTCCATCAACAGGTCCGTCATGTTTTCAGTGCTGCGGCATTATGGAATACCAAAGGTTGTGGTAAATGCCATCCAGGTGCTCTACAAGGACTCCAATAGTGCCGTTATGGTTGATGGAAGTATCTCAGAGCCTTTCCAAGTAAAAACTGGAGTGCTTCAGGGTGATGTGTTAGCGCCATTCCTGTTCATTATCTTGGTAGATTACCTTCTGAAGAAATCAACTTCTGGAATTGACGCTGGAATTGTTACCTACCCACGTCGGTCAAGCAGGTATCCTGCTAGGATGCTGAATGACCTGGATTTTGCTTATGATATTGCCCTGTTGGAATCTTCCACAGCCCGGGCCCAGTCGCAGCTTACTAGGACTGCAACTGCAGCAGCAGATCTAGGCCTTGTCATCAGCGCACCTAAGACAGAATATATGACTGCAAACTGTAACGCCCAACCAGCACTTGAAGTCTATGGTAGTACCATCAACCATGTCACTGACTTTAAGTACTTGGGTTCCAAGATGGGCTCTAGTGCTGGAGACGTAAAAAGAAAAAAAAGCACTAGCCTGGGCAGCTTTCTGGAAACTGGAACGCCTTTGGAGAAGCCCATCCCTGCCAATCGAAACAAAAATCAAGCTGTTTCAGACAACTTGCGTTACTGTCTTTCTGTACGGGTGTGAGTCATGGGTAATCACCAAGGACATGGAAAACAAAATCAATGCCTTTGCAACATCTTGCTACAGATTCATGTTAAACATCAAGCGTGTGGATCGGATTCCAAATGAAACCATCTACAATCTGACCAACACCACTCCACTGGTTGCCAGAGTCAAGATTCATCAACTCAAATTTCTCGGCCATATACTGCGTCTTGAAGACGATGAGCCTGTAAAAGCCCTTTACATTCCACCACATGGGAAGAGGAAACCGGGACGGCCGCGCACACTGTACTTACAGTATGTCCAGCACCTCCTGGGGAATACTGAAGGGATGTTGCAGCCAAACAAAATTGTTTCGCTTGCCCAAGATCGCAATAGTTGGAGAAAGCTTTGTTACGAGTCGTACTTGACTCAAGGCCAAAATCACCTTTTACCCGAACTCACACGAATGCACAACACAAATACACTGTTTGATTAAGCTAACACAATCTAAGTCTTTAATTGAAAACAAAGTATGCTTGGTACATATAACAACAATTACAATAAAATCACACAATCAGTTTTATTATATCGGTACTTAACCAGCGGTCTTCTTGTTGGTGATTCTAGAGTTCTTGCAATGTTCTGGACGACTGATGTAATATATCCTTATTCACTTGTTCTGCGAAAATCAGCGAAGTCCATCGTACACTTGCATTTATAAATCCTTGCACATAAAATCCTCATACGAAAATGATGATGCTTCCTCCAATCTCCTTTGCGCTGCTATCTCCACAAATATATCTCCGTGCGCTGCTTTCTCCACGAATGTATCTCCTTGCGCTGCTTTCTCCAAAAATGGTGTTTCTTTCACCATTCTCTCTTTCTCCAGGGAACAGGTTTCTTTAACACAGCTCCGCTGTTTTTTGACAGATGTGTTGCCTTCACAATCCCAGCAAACTCCAGCAATTTGACAGAAGAACTTTTAATCCTTTGATGAGGAAGAGCACTTTTGTGTGCTCGCTGTCTTCGTTGCTGTATTAAAATTAGCTCAATTATTGGCTATATAAACTGGTTAAAATGTACTTCTTTTTGAAGCACGAAGACCATCACACACATGTGGAGTTTTCAATCTCCCATGGCATTCTGTCAAGTCCCAACAAAAGCCTCAAGCTTTTTATATCAGTACTCATGCAAAAAACCCATCATCTATTAATAAACCATTACTTCAATCACATTTTCACAACATTGCTGCAATCTTGGGATTTCCCAAGATTAATTATACACATTCACCTTTGACATTACATCACTTCCTGGGGGGTTTTCCTGATGGTGCAATAATGAACTGGGGCTTTCCCAGCTCCAAACATAGCTCTGACTTTGTTTACAATAATTTGGGGGAATTCCAAAACGACTTTCCACATCATTATCTTGCACGTACAAGGGGTTTTCCCATCTCATGACATACTTTCAGCTTGTAAACAAAGATAAATAATCAAATTAAATTAAATTACTCAGGGCACATCACACCTCCCCTTAAAAAGAAGAAAGTTTGAATGTAATGAAAACTTTCTTAAGTGTTTTCTTCTTTACATCAACTTCAACATATTATCAACTTTGAGTATTTATATCATCATACACAGTGACTACTTGTCACACACAACTACACTTTTAAAGGAAATTTTTGTTTGTCAGGTTTTATGCAATTTTGGACAGGGCATCAGCCATTACATTGTCTTTTCCTTAATATGTTTGATGTCCAGATTGTACTCTTGCAAGGTCAAACTCCACCTCACCAGTCTTTGGTTTTTGTTCTTCATCCTGTTGATGAAGGTGAGGGATTGTGATCTGTGAAAACAAGCACAGGGTATACTGTGGTACCCAAATACACATCAAAATGTAGCAATGCTAATAGCAATGCTAGACACTCCTTCTCAATTGTGGAGTAATTTCTCTGGTGCTTGTTGAATTTCCTTGAAAAGTAACAAATAGGGTGGTCAATTTGATCTTCACCCTCTTGCATCACAACACCTCCACAGCCTATGTCACTGGCATCAACAGTCAACTTGAACTGCTTCTGAAAATCAGGTGCAGTAAGTACTGGTGAACTCATGAGTATTGATTTGACTTTGTGAAAAGCATTTTCACACTGTTCTGACCAAATGAATTTTGCATCTTTCTTCAACAAATCAGTCAAAGGACTTGCTATCTCTGAAAAGTTTGGACAGAACTTTCTATAATAGCCAACCATTCCTAGAAATCTCATGAGTGCCTTCTTGTTTACAGGTGTGGGGTATTGCTCAATTGCTTCAACTTTGGCTTTGATCGGTTTCACCTGACCTTGACCTACAACATATCCCAAGTATGTGACTGTGGCATGGCAAAACTCACTTTTTACCAGATTGACTGTCAATTGTACTTCAGACAGCTTCTCAAACAATTGATGGAGTTGTTCCATGTGTTGTTCCCAAGTTTGACTGTAAACAATCAAATCATCTACATACGCTTCACATCCCTCTATGTCTGCACAATTTGGTTCACCATTCTCTGAAATGTTGCTGGCGCATTTTTCAACCCGAATGGCATAACTTTGTATTGGTAAAGACCAAATGGTGTACAAAAAGCAGAAATCTCTTTGGCACGGTCTGTGAGTGGAACCTGCCAGTACCCTTTCAAAAGATCAAATTTGCTAACAAATTTTGCATTCCCAATTTTGTCTATGCAATCATCAATTCTTGGAATTGGGTACGAGTCTGTCTTTGAATGAACATTTGCAGCTCTCATGTCTGCGACCAATCGGTATGAACCATCAGGCTTGGGAACAAGTATACACGGTGAACTCCATTCACTACTACTTGGTTCTATGATATCATTGTCTAGCATATAATTAATCTCATTTTTGAGATGTTCCATTTTCAATGGATTGACTCTGTAAGGATGCTGCTTGATTGGTTTTGTATCACCAACATCTACATCATGAAATGCAGCATTTGTTCTACTTGGCGTATCAGGAAATATATTGTCAAATTTGTGAATCAAATTTGCAATTTGACTTTGTTGATCTTGAGAAAGATGACCTAACTTTGAGTCCAAATTAGTGAGCACATCAGAATTGTTCAATTTTACATTATACTCTTTGTGCTCCAGCTCTTTATCCTGGTCAAATGTGACATCAGAATTGTCATCTTTACTCTTGTCTACATTGGCGATTTTGTCTACATCGGCATGTTTGTCTACATTATCAGCATGTTTTACTGTACACACAGGTTTTGGAATGCCACTGTCACTTCTTTCAACATACTCTTTGAGCATATTTATGTGGCATAACTGCCTGCTCTTGCGTCTACCAGGAGTCTTGATAATATAATCTACTTCACCCACTTTTGACTCTACTTCACATGGGCCATGATATCTGGCTTGTAATGGGTGTCCTGGAATTGGAAACAGTACTAGAACTTTGTCACCTGGTTTGAACACTCTCTCTTTGGCATGTTTATCATACCATTGTTTCATTTTGGCCTGACTGTTTCAAGTTTTCTTTGGCAATATCAGTTACTCTGTTAAGCCTATGCTTAAAATTGGAGACATAATCCAACAAATTGATATCTGATTTCTCATTGAGCCACTTTTCTTTCAACAACTTTAAGGGCCCGCACTGTGTGTCCAAACACTAACTCAAAAGGACTAAATCCCAAAGTTTCCTGAACAGCTTCCCTAGCAGCAAACAACAACAAGTGTACTCCCTCATCCCAGTCCCTCTGAAATTCCAAACAGTATGTTCTGATCATGTTTTTCAATGTTTGGTGAAACCTTTCTAGTGCACCTTGTGATTCTGGATGGTAAGCACTTGAGGTATACTGTTCTATACCTAATTGATACATGACCTGCTGAAATACTCCAGAAGTAAAGTTTGATCCTTGGTCTGACTGTATGGACTTGGGGAGCCCCACAAATGTGAAGAACTTGGTTAAAGCTTTCACTATTGTCACTGCTTTAATATTTCTCAAGGGTATGGCTTCAGGAAAGCGTGTTGACGCGCACATAATTGTCAGAAGGTATTGATTACCTGACTTAGTCTTTGGTAGGGGGCCTACACAATCAATAATAACCCTACTAAATGGTTCATCAAAGGCTGGAATTGGCTTTAATGGAGCAGGAGGTATTTTCTGATTTGGCTTCCCTACTACTTGGCATATGTGACATGTTTTGCAATATTCAGAAACATCTTTTCTGAGAGTGGGCCACCAGAAATGTCTCAGAATTCTATCATGAGTTTTCTTAACACCCAAATGCCCTGCCATGGGACTATCATGTGCTATGTTAATTACTTCAGTGTGGTATACTTTTGGTACCACAATTTGGTGCACTACCTTCCACTCTTCATCGGCAGGTACAGCAGGGGGGCGCCACTTTCTCATTAGCACATCATCTTGTTTGTAAAAACAGACAGAGTTTTGTTCTGCTTCTTCTAGGGTCAATGCCCTTTGATTGATCTCTTTGAGTTCTGGGTCATTTTGTTGCTCCAGAATCAGCTTGTCATGACTTAATGGGTCTTTCATGGTTTCCCCAATTTGTTCATGCTCAGAGGCTGTGTCATCTTTAGGGGTATTTTTATCCCCAGGAGAAGGAAGTTTATCTTCTTTCTCATTCAACTTTGACACAAATGTGTCTTCCAAATTGTAGCCTAAGTCATCAATTTGGTTGTCCTCAATTGTTTCTAATGAGGCTCTCTTACTCATTGCCCGTGTCACTGCACATGCAGGAAATATCTCCTCTTCCTCACTATTATCATCCTGCAAACAGGGCTTATCTGTGACTATTGGGTCAGGAAAAACCTTCCCCCCTGCCAGATCATTTCCTAGCAACATGGACACTCCTTTGACTGGCAATTCATGTCTAACTCCTATGGTTACAGGACCAGAAACTAAGTCAGATTTCAAGTTAATTTTGTGGAGAGGTACATTAAGTATTTCCATCCCAATACCCTGGATCAAAGCATTACCAGCTGAACTATCCTCATTAAAGGGCAAAGTTCCTTCCAGAATCATAGACCGTGCACAACATGTATCTCGCACAATCTTAATGGGCTTTGGACTACCGTTCTCACCAATTGATACTACTCCCTCTAACACAAATGGTTCAAATTCTTCACACACCTTGTCTGTCTCACCTCCCTTTTGTGGGAATTCTTGTTTCTTGATTTGACTGACTTGTTTCTTTGACTCAAGTGACACTGCACATCCTACAGTATTACTAGCAGTTTGCTGCTGTTTTTGTGCGTCTTGTCTGCCTTTTAAGAAATAACACTGGGTCATCGTATGCCCTGGTCTCTTACAATGAGTACAAGTTACTTTGGCTTTAAATTCAGTCCCAAATTTTGCTCTGTTACCTGAACTCCCTGGGGTCCTCTACCACCAGCACTATGCTGTGAATTAGACTGAGGTTTCACTTCTTGTGTACCACCCTGATTTGTTCTAGGTTGATTATGGCTGAACCTGTTTGAATAACTTCTGTTATGACCAATCTACTCCCATTCAATTTGTGAGTTAAGCCATAGTCGTCCGCCATTGTCGCCGCCTCATTTAGCGTCTTAATTTTGCTAGCGCTTTCATCCAAATGGGTTTTAATGTCAACGTGGACACATTTCTTGAACTCTTCTATAAGAACTAATTGCTTAAGTTGGCCGAAATCATCCTTGACTTCTTTTTGACCCAAGCCACCTGTCAAACATTTGTTCTTTTACTCTAGCAAATTCTACATGGGTTTGATCTGCTTGCTTTCTTGAATCTCTGAACTTTTGTCTGTATGCTTCAGGCACCAGTTCATAGGCCTTAAGGACTGCCTGTTTGACTTCTTCATAATTATTACACTTCTCTATTGGTAGAGCTGAGTAAGTCTCCTGGCCTTCCCCACAAAACTACTTTGTAACAGTAGGGTCCAATGCTCTGGAGGCCATTTCAAATTTGTAGCTACCTTTTCAAAATGTTGAAAGTACTCGTCAACTTCTTTCTCTTTGAATTTAGGCACAAGCTTTACATACTTTGTAACATCAAACCCTGACTTTGACTTTGAGGAGAAACTTGATGAGTATTTGTCACCTAGTTTTGCTAACTTCTCTTGTTCAAACTCAATTTCTTTTTCTTTCAAATGTGCTTCCATTTGAATTTTAGCTAGTTTTTCCTTTTCTTCCATATCTAATTTTTGTTTTTCAAGTTCCAATTTTGCTACCTTTTCCTTTTCTTCTGTTTCTAATTTGTGATGCTCAAGCGCCATCTTTTCTTGGCGTGCTTTTTCTTCCATTTCTAGTTTCTGTTGTTTTTCTTTATTTTCATTCTCTAACTTGATCATTTCCAGTTTTTCTTTTTGGTCCATTTCTATTTTCTTTTGGTCCATTTCCATTTTCTTCATTTCTAACTGAATTTCCAGCTCTTTCAATTTAAATGCCGAATCCCCTCCAATTTCAGTTTCTACTGCACGTTTCTCTTCCAAATAGGAATCATCAAAAATATCTTCCCCGACCAAAACATCAATCAAGGCATTTTTGATTATTTGCTTTCTTGTAGCTTGCTTTACTTTCAAGTCATAATGTTTGGCAAATGCTAATAAATCAGGCTTCTTCAACTCATCAAACTTCTCCCAATTTATAGTTTCAAGAAACTCTTCTGCTTTGAACTCTGCCATACTGTACTTTCACTTTTAAGACTCAGTAAATTAATGTTAACTTTTTTACAGTGTATTTTCCCGGACGCGAGCCCCCAATTTTTGTTACGAGTCGTACTTGACTCAAGGCCAAAATCACCTTTTACCCGAACTCACACGAATGCACAACACAAATACACTGTTTGATTAAGCTAACACAATCTAAGTCTTTAATTGAAAACAAAGTATGCTTGGTACATATAACAACAATTACAATAAAATCACACAATCAGTTTTATTATATCGGTACTTAACCAGCGGTCTTCTTGTTGGTGATTCTAGAGTTCTTGCAATGTTCTGGACGACTGATGTAATATATCCTTATTCACTTGTTCTGCGAAAATCAGCGAAGTCCATCGTACACTTGCATTTATAAATCCTGCACATAAAATCCTCATACGAAAATGATGATGCTTCCTCCAATCTCCTTTGCGCTGCTATCTCCACAAATATATCTCCGTGCGCTGCTTTCTCCACGAATGTATCTCCTTGCGCTGCTTTCTCCAAAAATGGTGTTTCTTTCACCATTCTCTCTTTCTCCAGGGAACAGGTTTCTTTAACACAGCTCCGCTGTTTTTTGACAGATGCGTGGCCTTCACAAACCCAGCAAACTCCAGCAATTTGACAGAAGAACTTTTAATCCTTTGATGAGGAAGAGCACTTTTGTGTGCTCGCTGTCTTCTTCGTTGCTGTATTAAAATTAGCTCAATTATTGGCTATATAAACTGGTTAAAATGTACTTCTTTTTGAAGCACGAAGACCATCACACACATGTGGAGTTTTCAATCTCCCATGGCATTCTGTCAAGTCCCAACAAAAGCCTCAAGCTTTTTATATCAGTACTCATGCAAAAAACCCATCATCTATTAATAAACCATTACTTCAATCACATTTTCACAACATTGCTGCAATCTTGGGATTTCCCAAGATTAATTATACACATTCACCTTTGACATTACATCACTTCCTGGGGGGTTTTCCTGATGGTGCAATAATGAACTGGGGCTTTCCCAGTTCCAAACATAGCTCTGACTTTGTTTACAATAATTTGGGGAATTCCAAAACGACTTTCCACATCATTATCTTGCACGTACAAGGGGTTTTCCCATCTCATGACATACTTTCAGCTTGTAAACAAAGTTAAATAATCAAATTAAATTAAATTACTCAGGGCACATCACAGCTTGTAGTCGCCTGCTCCGCAGCCGACTGATGTGATGATGACCTGTAAACGGTTGTCTGTTTGTCAATACGCACGCTAACGACTATCATGTTCTTTCAACACATATATGCAAGTGCAAGCCTTACAATTAGCTTCTTTAGAAAGCAAACATTACGGGGGATATTCATCATTTTCTACCCGGTATCCAAAGATTTATCGTCTGAATATCAAATCGTGCATAGCAGATACACGTGTATTGATTTAGTTCCCTGCCTGTACAATTATAATTATTTACCAGGCGTTGTCGCTGTGCCCCTATTGATTATAGAAAAAACATGTATGACCCCTTCCAATGGTACTAAAGAGACTAATGCTACGACCACTATTAGTCCAGTCAAATTATGAGATTATCCATCACTAATTAATTGCTTCAGAGTCCATTTCACATGCATCCATCTCTAAAAGCTCACACAAATATTGAAAGTCATCATCATCTTCTTTTTCTTTTTCTCCCTTTTTTCTATTTCTCTTTACTTTGCTTCAAATGATAAATATTTTACATTCTAGCTTTGAGGTTTAGATACGAACAAGAAAATCATCCAAGGAACTACTTGCCACAAATGACCCCAATCAGTTGACTTTGATTGCAGATATGTTCTTCCCATCCTACATGAGCACACTGCTGTAACGTGCTTTCAGTGCCATTACATGAAACATCATTGCGTAAACTATTTTCCCGGTCATGTCCAAATCCTGCTCCTATCTGAGCTTTGGCGCCATCAATGGGGAATCCAAGTTGCCGACATACTACCACGCTTTCTTTTTCACCCCACGAGGCATCACAAAGTGGAGTCCATCCACCATTGTGAAACATTTCGACACGACCTTCGTTATAAGAATGGCCTCCGAAGAGGCGAATATCTTGTTCTAAAGAATAAAAAGAAACATTTTTATTTTCCTAGGTTATTTCCATAAACAAATTCTGAGCTCAGAAAAAACAAATAACAGTTTTCAACAGTTTTCATGCATTTTTCAACCCAAATATGTCAACTCAGAATGGAAGCGAAATCATACTAGTCATGTTAGTGTTAAAGTCCACATTCTCACCTATAATATCGTATTGTCCCTGAAAACTCCTCCTCCCCCCTGAATTGGTCTTTTATCCAGCAGCAAAAGACTCGTTTCATGAGCCTAAGTTAGAAACTGAACTGAAATAGGTTATTTGTTAGTGAACTTAAGGCGAGTCGGGGCGGCACCTGAGCTTCCGGTGTTTGTGCTCAAATTATTGAGATAACGATGCTCATTGTAGTGGGTTTTTTGCATGATTTTTCCTGGGAAATAGCGAAAACGTTCTGTCTATTATTTGTCATATTAACTCAATAACTGCAATACATATGGTAATATAAATGTGTTCAGTGGCTTCCGTTACCGTTTCCTATAAGATCTGTGAAATAAACTGTATTATTCAAGTAAAATCTGGAAAAATCTGGCATGATGGTTCCGACACGCCTTAATAAGCTTTTATAGAAGAAAGAGTTGATAATTCTACTTACCACACGACACTCCAGCATCTTCAGAATGAGCGCAGTTATGTTTTTCCCATCCACTATGTGGGCATTCACCTAAGGCACCCTCATTGCCAATACAGAAAACATCGTCAAGGAAAATAGCGACAATACCATGAATACCTTCTCCAAACCGAGCACTTTCATAAGCTTTGGCCCCTTCAGTACGGAATCCAAGTTGACGACAAACTACCATAGCATCTTCAATCGTCCAATCGTCATCACATACTGTACCCCATTCGTTATCACGATACACCTCCACTCGGCCTTCTGCTAGATGTCTGCCTCCAACCAAGCGAATGGCGTTTGCTTGAATAATTATATAATTGAAAGTATAATTGTGATATAACTGTCTGAAATATATTAAAATTTATTATTGTAAAGAATCAACTTTTATAAATAATTTTTCATGAAAAATTAAACTTGTCTTGTATTGAAGTCTAAGGGCGAGTTTCTCGACGGGTGGCCTAGCAGTTGGCTTATTTAGCCTCAAGGCTAACGCGAGGTGATAAGACCAGGGGCATGTGAGCCAGGCTTGTAGGATTATCACCAGACTTCGCTATCGGTCTTATATGTAGCCGTAGTCTACGCAAGCCTGTTAGGCAAGGCTTACAGTGCTTTTTCTGGCCCAGTCTCAGCATTTTAATTTATAAATGGTGTGAATTGTAAAAGGGTTAAATTAGGCCGAATTCCTTACAAGTGCATAACATATCACTCCTGGTCCTGATCACTCTTGCTTATTCAACATTTTTTAAAGTTTGCTTGTTGTCTTTCATTTAAAAAAAGAATTAGGTTTCTAACATGTTTTGTTGTGTACCTGGACTCTTTTGAAATCCGACACCTAAAATTCCAAGATATGCAAATTAGGTATTTTTTGCTTTTATTTAACCGAAGTGTCCTTGAAACCACGAAGTGTCTAGCATGTTTAATAAGAAAAAAGTGCTTTTGGTGGAAACCTTCCCTTAAACCAAATCATGTTGTCCGTAAAAGAACATTTATTCCTGTCTAATAGTGATATTGTAAATATCATGACGAGATACGAACGAATGAATGCTGGAATTTTTACCAAATTGTCTTACTTCCATTGTATGAAATGAATGCCTTATCGAACTAATTGAAAAGGTTAACTTAGCGATCGAACAATTTTAGCGATCACATCGCATATTTTTCAAAAGGATCATGAAGTCCAATATGTTCCCAACATATCAGTGCAAATTGCATTTGATTCGGTCTAGTGATTATAAAGAAATGGATGAATAAGCAGCTCATTTCAAATTTGAACGAGAGGAGCTTTAGCCCTAGAAACCGTTTTTACTTTTACTTAACATTCAAAATCTCGGAAGAAATGCGATATGGTAGCCGTGTTCATGGTGTTTGCAGTTAAGTCTGGTTGATACTAGACTAGCCAACTGCTAAGTCACTAGTCGAGAAACTCACCCTTAAGGTTTGAAAGTTGGGACCCAAAAAATTTGGCATATGCAAAGGGGGATGAGGGGGCAAAGATGTTCAAGAAATCTGGCTCCAAGAAAGACTCGGGATGCGAGAGCGAGCTAGGCTTAGCTACCTCAAGGTCACCTTAAAACCTTAATGTTCCATTCCCTTCAAATTTTTAATTTGTTATTATATACTCAAAATGCTGAAATAATTCTGGTAATACCTATCGGGAGGGGTTTCTGTCCATTTTGGGCTGAAATAACAAGGTAAAGTGAAAGAAACCCTGCTGGTTATTTTGGCCGTTTAACACTCAGTTCTATAGGAGGACATAATGTCAAAATTCTTTGAATTTTGCTTTGCTCTGTTGACCTACAAACACAACAAATTTGGCCTATTCCATTTATGTGCAAGTTGGGACATGTGTAAACATTACAAATATGCCAAATAATAAGGTTTAAAAAAAAATACCAATTTCATATTATAAGATCGTACATTATGGCTTTAAGCCCAAGGTTTATTCAGCCGCCTGTCGAAAAAGGCTAATTATAGTAATACACATATTACGGAGATAAATAATATAATAAAACCGGCAACACACGAACAAGAAATCCTAAGACGAACTACTTGCCACAAATGACTCCAGCCATTTGACTTTGATTGCAGTTATGTTCTTCCCATTCTGCATGAGCACATTGCTGTAACGCGCTTTCAGTGCCTTTGCACGAAACATCATTACGTAAACTAGTTTCTCGGTCTATTTCAAACCCTGCCCCTCTCTCAGCTTTGGCGCCATCAATGGGGAATCCAAGTTGCCGACATACTACCACAGCCTCTTTATCACCCCACGAGGCATCACAAAGTGGGGTCCATCCACCATTGTGAAACATTTCGACACGACCTTCGTTAGAAGAATGGCCACCGAAGAGGCGAATATCTTGTTCTAAAGTATAAAAAGAAACATTTCTATCTTCAAAAGTTTGATAAGATTGATAACGTTATTTCTAGAAATCACTTACAAACAAAAGTAAAGTAGATAATGGGGATACGCATCCTGCACAAGAACAAATAAACACAATGGGGAACGATTGATCGCTACGAGTGTAAACTGAATTATATTAAATAAGACAGAATGAACAGTTTACTGGACATAACTTTTGAACCCAAGCTAGTAAAGAAACCAACTAAACGTCATCTTTTAGCCAAGATATTGCTGATTGTATTGCATATAACATTTGTGCCATAACCGTTTTAGTTTTTCCTGAGAAGTCAAAATACAATTGTATAAATTTTATTGTTACACTTACACCCTGTATATCAAAAATACCACCATAATGTTGTCATATTAAATATAAATAAATATTTTGTCAACATTTAAATAAAATTAGTTGCATTATATGACGCAACATTTGAAAACGTTTTGAAATGCTTTTGTATAACCCAATATTTAATCATTTTTATGGTACCTGTGTGCCCCTATTACAAAAATATTACGAAAACATTTGTCAGTGTAAAATGCTAGGAAACATTTGTCAAGTCATAATATTGATTTTCTTTAATATTATTGATCAGGAATCGGGAAAGGGAATAAAATTTACCTAGTAGCAAAAGACTCGTTCCATGGTGTTAAGTTAGAAACTTAACTGGAATAAGTTCTTTTGTATTATACTTTAAAGAAGCAAAAAGTTAATGATTTACTTACCACAGGAAACTCCAGCATCTTCAGAATGATAGCAGTCATGATTTCTCCATCCACTATGCGGGCATTCACCTAAGGTACGCTCATAGCCAATGCATCTAACTTCGTCAAGTAAAATAGCTCCATTACCGTCCCCAAACCAAGCATCGCCATAAGCTTTGGCTCCTTCAGTACGGAATCCAAGTTGACGGCATACTACCATAGCGTCTGGTTTTGTCCATGAGTCACCACATACTGTACCCCATTCGTTACCATGGAACACCTCCACACGGCCTTCTGCTAAATGTCTGCCTCCAACCAAACGTATGTTTGCTGAAATATATTACACAAAGCTTATATCAACAAAATGATAACATGGCAAACTGTAATACTGTAATTTACGAAATCGGGAGCGAAAACTCGCCATTAAGGTTTGAAAATTGGGACCAAAAGATTTAGCATGTGCAAAGGGGGTGAGGGGAGGCAAAGATTTTTTGGCAGACGGGGAGGGGGGAAACAATACTTTTTTGCAGGCCGTGGGGGAGGGGGGCAAGTATTTGTTTGGCATGCCGTTTGGTAATTCCCCGGCTTATGATTACTAGTATCGCACATACGTTCATGAAATCCGACTAATATCAGTAATAAGCAAATACGGGGATAATAAATCATAAAACCGGCAACATACGAACAAGAAAATCCTAAGAGGAACTACTTGCCACAGATGACTCCAGCCATTTGACTTTGATTGCAGTTGTGTTCCACCCATTCTGTATGAGCACATTGCTGTAACGTGCTTTCAGTGCCTTTGCACGAAACATCATTACGTAAACTAGTTTCTCGGTCTATTCCAAACCCTGTCCCTCTCTGAGCTTCGGCGCCATCAATGGGGAATCCAAGTTGCCGACATACTACCACAGCTTCTTTATCACCCCACGAGGCATCACAAAGTGGGGTCCATCCGCCATTGTGAAACATTTCGACACGACCTTCGTTAGAATAATGGCCCCCGAAGAGGCGAATATCTTCTTCTAAAGTATAAAAAGAACCGTTTCTATTTTCAAAAGTTTGATAAGATTTATAACTTTATTTCTAGAAATATCAAGCAAAAATGTTTTGAAAATGTTTTAAAACACAATTTAATCTTTTTTCAAACATAACAAAATACCGTATGCTAATAACAATAAAATGTTTAGTATACAAAGAGCATTAAGTGTATCAAAAATACCACCAAAATGTTGTCATATTAAATGTAAAGAAATATTTTGTCAACATTTAAATAAGATTAGTTGCATTATATGACGCAACATTTGAAAACGTTTTGAAATGCTTTTTTATAACCCAATATTTAATTATTTTATGGTACCTTTGTGCCCCTATTAAAAGTAATATTAGGAATCGGGAAAGGGAATTAAATTTACCTAGCAGCAAAAGACTCGTTCCATGGTGTTAAGTTAGAAACTTAACTGGAATAAATTATTTTGTATTATGCTTTAAAGAAGCAAAAGGTTGATTATTTACTTACCACACGAAACTCCCGCATCTTCATAATGATGACAGTCATGATTTCCCCATCCACTATGCGGGCATTCACCTAAGGTACGCTCATTGCCAATACATAAAACATCATCAAGGAAGATATCTCCAATACCGTCCCCAAACCAAGCATCTCTATAAGCTTTTGCTCCTTCACTACGGAATCCAAGTTGACGGCATACTACCATAGCGTCTTCAATCGTCCATGAATCATCACATACTGTACCCCATTCGTTGTCATAGAACACCTCCACCCGGCCTTCTGCTATATGCCTGCCTCCAACCAAACGAATGGCGTTTGCTTGAATAATTATATAATTGAAAGTATGATTATTTTATGAACAATTTTACATGAAAATTAATTTAACTTTTGTATTGAAGTATAAAGGCCAGTCCAACTTTGGAATATATGCCAAAAAAACCCTGACCAGCCAAGATTTGACCTTTTAACTTAAGAACTGTATGTGCAGAGCATAGATCATCTGTGGTCGCAGGTAGGTCAAATTATACTTTTTCTGAATCCTTGAAATGAGAGGAATAATTAATTAGGTGTGCCTTTTAAAAAGATTTCAGCAACTTTGAAATTTGACCACTGTGTTGACCTTTGACCTTGAATATGGCCGGAGTGCCGGAAATGTTGTTAACATCTTGAATGTGTTATAGGACCATAAAAGAAACTAAAAGGTTGGTTTGGTAGAGTCCTGGGGATGCACATTGAACCCTGGTTTATCCCAGACTGCTACTTGCCACAGATGACTCCAGCCATTTGACTTTGATTGCAGTTGTGTTCCACCCATTCTGCATGAGCACACTGTTGTAACGCGCTTTCAATGCCAGTGCACGTAACATCATTGCGTAAACAAGTTGCTCGGTCTATTCCTGCCCCTCTCGCAGCTTTTGCGCCATCAATGGGGAATCCAAGTTGCCGACAAACTACCACAGCTTCTTCATCACCCCACGAGGTATCACAAAGTGGGGTCCATTCACCATTATGAAACATTTCGACACGACCTTCGTTAGAATAATGGCCCCCGAAGAGGCGAATATCTTGTTCTAAAGTATAAAAAGAAACATTTCTATTTTCAAAAGTTTGATAAGATTTATAACTTTATTTCTAGAAATATCAAACAAACAAAACACATGTTGAAGGTAATAGGTAGTCCCAACAAACACAAGTATGTTTTGAAAATGTTTAAAAACACAATTTAATCATTTTTCCAAACATAACAAAACATGTTAATAACAATTAAATGTTGCACCGGCGGATCCAGGGGGGGGGCGGCCCCCGGTATGATCCAGGGGGCCATTTTTTGGCCATTCTATTCTCATTTTTCTCAATATTTTAGCCCCCCCCCCGGTAGTTTACCCTCCTGGATCCGCCCCTGTGTTGGATATACAAAGAGCATTTCGTGTATCAAAAATACCACCAAATTGTTGTCATATTAAATGTAAATAGATATTTTGTCAACATTTAAATAAAATTAGTTGCATTATATGACGCAACATTTGAAAACGTTTTGAAATGCTTTTGTATAACCCAATATTTAATCATTTTTATGGTACCTTTGTGCCCCTATTACAAAAATATTACGAAAACATTTGTCAGTGTAAAATGCTAGGAAACATTTGTCAAGTCATGATATTGATTTTCTTTAATATTATTGATCAGGAATCGGGAAAGGGAATAAAATTTACCTAGTAGCAAAAGACTCGTTCCATGGTGTTAAGTTAGAAACTTAACTGGAATAAGTTCTTTTGTATTATACACCAGGCACAAAAAGAAACTCGTCAGTTATATTCGTCCTTGCTGTTCAATAACTTGATAATTTTGGATTATTCTGAAATATACATTTTGTTAATTGGTCTTTGCTCTCTCATTTGACACCCTGTTTGTGACAAACGAATAAGAATTAACCAAGATATGCGCCTCCAAAGCCTCATACACCAAAATCAAAAGTTGCATTTTCAACGATTATCAATGGGAACGCATCGTTGTATTGCACACAAGCACCACGGGCCAATCAATAAAGCACACAGTGTAACAGGCACAATTGAATCGTGAAAATTGCAACTTTTCATTTTGGGGTTTGAAAGTTTGGAGGCGCATATCTTGGTCAATTCTTGCTCAATGTTCACGAACAGGGTGTCAAATGAGAAAGAAAAGTCCAGTTAACAAAATGTATATTTCAGAATAATCCAACAATTATCCAGTTATTGAACAGCAAGGATGGATATAACTGACGAGTTTCTTTTTGTGCCTGGTGTACTTTAAAGAAGCAAAAAGTTAATTATTTACTTACCACAGGAAACTCCAGCATCTTCAGAATGATAGCAGTCATGATTTCTCCATCCACTATGCGGGCATTCACCTAAGGTACGCTCATAGCCAATGCATCTAACTTCGTCAAGTAAAATAGCTCCATTACCGTCCCCAAACCAAGCATCGCCATAAGCTTTGGCTCCTTCAGTACGGAATCCAAGTTGACGGCATACTACCATAGCGTCTGGTTTCGTCCATGAGTCACCACATACTGTACCCCATTCGTTACCATGGAACACCTCCACACGGCCTTCTGCTAAATGTCTGCCTCCAACCAAACGTATGTTTGCTGAAATATATTACACAAAGCTTATATCAACAAAATGATAACATGGCAAACTGTAATACTGTAATTTACGAAATCGGGAGCGAAAACTCGCCATTAAGGTTTGAAAATTGGGACCAAAAAGATTTAGCATGTGCAAAGGGGGTGAGGGGAGGCAAAGATTTTTTGGCAGACTGAGAGGGGGAAACAATACTTTTTTGCAGGCCGTGGGGGAGGGGGGCAAGTATTTGTTTGGCATGCCGTTTGGTAATTCCCCGGCTTATGATTACTAGTATCGCACATACGTTCATGAAATCCGACTAATATCAGTAATAAGCAAATACGGGGATAAATAAATCATAAAACCGGCAACATACGAACAAGAAAATCCTAAGAGGAACTACTTGCCACAGATGACTCCAGCCATTTGACTTTGATTGCAGTTGTGTTCCACCCATTCTGTATGAGCACATTGCTGTAACGTGCTTTCAGTGCCTTTGCACGAAACATCATTACGTAAACTAGTTTCTCGGTCTATTCCAAACCCTGCCCCTCTCTGAGCTTCGGCGCCATCAATGGGGAATCCAAGTTGCCGACATACTACCACAGCTTCTTTATCACCCCACGAGGCATCACAAAGTGGGGTCCATCCGCCATTGTGAAACATTTCGACACGACCTTCGTTAGAATAATGGCCCCCGAAGAGGCGAATATCTTCTTCTAAAGTATAAAAAGAACCGTTTCTATTTTCAAAAGTTTGATAAGATTTATAACTTTATTTCTAGAAATATCAAGCAAAAATGTTTTGAAAATGTTTTAAAACACAATTTAATCTTTTTTCAAACATAACAAAATACCGTATGCTAATAACAATAAAATGTTGAGTATACAAAGAGCATTAAGTGTATCAAAATACCACCAAAATGTTGTCATATTAAATGTAAAGAAATATTTTGTCAACATTTAAATAAGATTAGTTGCATTATATGACGCAACATTTGAAAACGTTTTGAAATGCTTTTTTATAACCCAATATTTAATTATTTTATGGTACCTTTGTGCCCCTATTAAAAGTAATATTAGGAATCGGGAAAGGGAATTAAATTTACTCGTTCCATGGTGTTAAGTTAGAAACTTAACTGGAATAAAGCTTTTGTATTATGCTTTAAAGAAGTAAAAGGTTGATTATTTACTTACCACACGAAACTCCAGCATCTTCAAAATGATCGCAGTTATGATTTCCCCATCCACTATGCGGGCATTCACCTAAGGTACGCTCATTGCCAATACAGAAAACATCGTCAAGAAAAATATCTCCAATACCTTCTCCAAACCAAGCATTTCCATAAACTTTGGCCCCTTCACTACGGAATCCAAGTTGACGGCATACTACCATAGCGTCTTCAATCGTCCATGAATCATCACATACTGTACCCCATTCGTTGTCATGGAACACTTCCACCCGGCCTTCTGCTATATGCCTGCCTCCAACCAAACGAATGGCGTTTGCTTGAATAATTATATAATTGAAAGTATGATTATTTTATGAACAATTTTACATGAAAATTAATTTAACTTTTGTATTGAAGTATAAAGGCCAGGAACACCTCAACACGGCCTTCTGCGCGATGTCTGCCTCCAACCAAACGAATGCTTACTGAAATATATTACACAAAACTTATATCAACAAATCTGATAACATGGTAAACTGTAAGTTTTCATGCTGTAATTTACGAAATCTGGAGCGAAAAGTTCGATTAAAATTCTTGTAGATATCCGAAAAAATGATAAATAAACAAGGGATTTACAAGGCGAAATAATTGCTTGAGGATTCAGGCGCTAAGAAGAGGAAGGATCAAAGGCAGTAAGAAATAGTTCTTTACATAGACCACTTGACATGTGACGTCATTGCCCTGCAGTGTGCTCAGGGCACGTGCATTTTAAATCTCCCACCACATTTCATATAGTACAAGAAAGCCATTAAACAGTAAAGCGGTTCGTACGAGCATATCGATAGACCAATCCCTCGCCTTTGTTGATAAACAATGATGTCAAGTGGGCTATACGGAGGTGTAACGTACACCCCAAGGACTCTACCAAACCAATTATTTTAGCCTCCTTTTATGGTTCTATAACACATTCAATATGTTATTAAAACATTCCCGACACTCTGGCTATATACCAAATCAAATATAAACATTTTAATTTAGTATTAGCCAGCATTCTTCTTCAAGGTGATCAGAAAAGGCAATGTTCTGTCGACTGATGTAATATATCCGTTATTGACTTGTCCAGCGAAAATCAGCGAAGTCCAGTGAACACTTGCGTTTATAAATATCCTTGCGTATGAAATCCTCACACAAAAATGGCGTTGCTTTCTCCAAACCGTTATCTCCTTGTGCTGCTTTCTCCAAACTTAACTCCTTGCGCTGCTTTCTCCAAAAAAGTGGTGCTATTTGCACCTTTCACACGATATTTCCAGGAAGCAGGACTGGATGCAGTTGTCCCCCACTTATTTTGGCAGCTGTGTTGATCAAAAACCATAGATCATCATATTTGATAATCCTGCATGAACAAAGACATCTCAGGAGTCGACAGAAGAATTTATATTCCTTTCTTGGATGAAGTACGTTCTTTCACGTATTCTAGATCTTCTCCGACAACACTGGGGGGTAAGATAGTGCATTGACTACTTATATTAATTCTGGTTGGCAATTTATGTTCTTTGAAGGAATTGGACTGTAAATATTAGCTAGCTAGCCCAGATCAACACTACAAACTGTGAATAATTGTGTTTACATTTTCTTATATACCAAGCAATGGGAAAACCCAAGTATTAATAGCCAAATGTGATCTTGGGAATTCCCAAGCCTTAATTATAACATTAACTTTTCTCATTACATCACTTCCTTAGGGGAATTCCATTACATCATTTTCACTAAATATAATCTCAGGGGACTTTCCAATTGCGCAACACACTGAAAAGTGGAAGTCCCAGCTATCCATTCAATTTGCTGAGAGGGGAATCCCTAAAATGTCTCATGACATAGATTTCAATTGTAAACAAAGATAATCAAATTAAATTACTCAGGGCACATCATCAATATATTAATTGGGACGGCCAGTTTCGCCAATGTAGGACATGGGTACCCAGATAACATGGCGATATTGGTCCGATGGTGCCCCAATTTATGTTTAATGGCCCAATATCATTTGCTCATGGGCCCAAGATTGGTCCTAGATCGGGCTTGGGCCAAATATTGGGCTTATATTGGACCAATTGAGGCTGCCACTGTGATGCCAATATGAAGAGTACCGATGGTAAGCCAATATTGGCCCAATATGGGCATCAAAATAATGCCGATGCCAAGATTGGCGTTCGAAAACCAACGTTGGGCCAATATAAGCTAATAATTATATATGCATGTTATCTGGGTAGTTACAGCAGGGGATCTTGTAAATGACTTCCGCTTTAGGAAAAGTTTATCCTCTGGGTGGACGAGCATACTGCGGATACGGTGTGGAAAATCCGTGTTTTTTAAACACACTGGAGACTCTCTCAGATACACCCTCTGTATACTGGACCACAATCATGCATTTGGTTTTCTTACTGTCATCTATTCGCTTTGAGATAAGTTAGTTTTGTCTTAGGAATGGGTCTGTCTTGTTTTAATTTCTTAAATGACCAATCTGGGTAAGCACAAGTGGTCAACGCAGGATATTATCCGCAAACTAGTTTTGTTGCCCGCTTCTTCGGTGCCACGTGTCACTCCTGTCTAACAGTGTTCTAGGCGGGGGTGGCATGATAGTCGGAAGAGCTGGCAAATCCGCTCAGCCAGTGGCATTTTCCATACACTCGGTTAGTTTTGTGGGGTTCATTATCGAACCCCAACGGTTTTAGCTTGTATTAATATTATTTATTAACATTGGCCTACTTGTTTGTGTTATTTTAAACGTTTTAAAATTTCAACATAATCCCATTCAATTACACAGTTGACAACGGAAATGGACTGAATTTAGAGAATGCACGGCGCTCACCACCTGTTCAAACACAAAACGTTTTCGACATCATTCGCAACGAGGTTATAAAAGGTTGTCAGAAAACGTTTAAATGTCGGGTATATAAAGGGTATATTAAGGGTATAAAATGTTTTCATAACATTAAAAAACATTTTTTGGTAATTTACTGCTCAGCAAACACAAAATGTTTTACAGAAAACGTTTAAATGTCGGGTTATATAAAGGGTGTAAAACGTTGAAAAACATTCCAAAAACATTTTGAAAACTTGATACAAAAACATTCTAATCAAAAAATTTTATATGGCCAAATCGCCAATTCAGAATGTTATTTTTGGGTTGAAAAATATTTTGCGCAAAATGTTTTAAAAACGTTTTCATGACCTTTATATACCGTAGGGCGACATTTAAATGTTATAAAACATTTTGGAAAAAACATTTTGAGAACATTTCTGTGTTTGCTGGATGCAAATATTTTAACATAATGTTATTTAAGTGTTGATAAAATATTTGGCAAAAATGTTTGAAAAAATAGGTTACAATACAATTTTGAAAACATTTTAAAAATATTCTGTAGTGTATTTTCATACAAAACTTTAAAAGAATGACCATTATATAAGCCGACATTTTAATGTTATTAAAACGGTTTTCCCAAAACCAAAAGCCAAAATATAACTTATTTAAAACGTTTTTAAAACGTTTTTGTGTTTGGGTGGTTCTAACAACTCCCAGCTTTTGATGTAAAGGGTGCAGTGGTGGGAGGTAAACTGAAGATATTGGTCAGTGTGCGTTTTCTTCCGGCGCAGAGTTTCACTGATCCGCTCAGTTTTCTGGTGATTAGGGTGTCGAGGAAGGGAATCGAACCTTCTTGTTCTTGTTCGTATGTAACTTGTTGGTGGGTCGATGGAATTTAAGTGTTCTGTTTATTAAGTGTTTGCGTACTATTTCCAACACGCGTCATCTATATATTTTCCTAAGACGCAGGCGCCAGGCTACCGGGCCGTATTCACGATTGTTTGATGGCATGTAAAACTGAGTCATTTTTAAGCAAAGTTGTACAATGATGGCGCTATTTATCTAAAATTTTGTTTGCATCTTTACAAGAGATAGACACTTGTTAAATGGTATTAGAACATCAGCAAACTGATTAACAAATGACGGAATTAAAAAAACTTTTATCATAAAATGTAAGGTATAACGTATATTATTTTTGATCTAGTTGACAGGACATCATACGCAAACTAGTGTTTTTAACTCCGTCTTCAATTATACCCATAGCCATAAATCACTGCTGGCGGTAAATATCACCCGAGTAGCTAAAGTAGGCAACCGTGGCAAGACAAAGTTTGGTGAGTTTAATGATGTTATTGACAGTGAGGAATTCTGTTTGTCAAGTCTTTATCTTCAATAAGTTTTTCACGGAGAACATGAAGAGTGAGATCGATAACTGGTAAAGAGCGCCACCACATCGTTCGAATTAAGGATCTCAAGTTCTATGTCTTTTAGATCTTCCGCGAGACTTTTCTAGTTCATAACGTACGTGGTGCTCAGATTGGTCAACGAATGGGGTCAGAATATCAGCTATGGATTTGCCCTCGTTTAAGTTGTATCCGATAGAGTCAGTAAAGTCCACGTTGCATGGGCTCGCAACGTCAACGGGGTCCCATCTTTATGAATTTTTGGCCAGACGAGGCCGAGGAGCCTACGCACAGCGACAAGGCCTGGTAAATAATTATATTGTACAGGTAGGGACACTAAATCAACACACGTAATATCCTGCTATGCACGCCGATACACGTGTATTGATTTTCAGAAGATAGATCTTCGGATACCGGGGTAGAAAATGATGAATATCTCCCGTCATTTTTGGTTTCTAAAGAAGCCAATTGTAAGGCTTGCACTTGAATATATGTGTTGAAAGAACATGGTCGTCTTAAGCGTGCGTATTGACAAACAACCGTGCGTTTTGAAATAAAAAAATCAGATTTTATATGTGCAGAACAGAAAAATGACTGCTGCCCTCATTCGTCAACTCTGCAGGGCACAGAATATAAAACAGTACTAGTCAACAGTCAGTAGCGTAACTAAGGGGAGGGCAGGGGGTAACATTTTAACCCTTAGGGGGGGCTCCAAACTGACCAATTAAGCATCGATTCTACGCCCCTCCAAGCGATGAAAGTCAAAATTTTCGCGAGCTTCGCGCGCATTTCAGCACAATATCAATTAAAAGAACATTTTAAGCCGATATTCAACTTATTGTAACCAAAATTAATGATTGTATAGGCCTTATTTGTCCAAAATTTCGCGTGCAAATGTTTCGAGCATGGGGGATTATGTATCCTTAGCTCTTAGCTACGCAACTTCCCGCGTCTAAGGTATTCTCGGGGGTTAGGGCGCCAATTTTGTTTCTTGCCCCGCACAGTGTCATCGCTCCGATATCTTGTGGTAAGACTTAGGGAAATGAATAACGGGATCGACACACGATTTGATATTCAGACGATGGATACCGGATGCACTTTAACATATGTGTTAAACGGATTTGTTAGTCGTTATCTTGCGTATTAAGAAAGAAGCGTGCGCATTGAGCTCAAGAACTGCTAACGGAAAAGTCTGATATTATTTGTGCGCGAACAATAGCGCAGCGTAGGTCGCTGCACTCGCTCATGGACATTTCTAAAGGGCGCATTACACTAAATCACTACGCGAAAGATGCAATGGTGATGAGTTCCGGTCAGAGGGTGATTTAAGGAAGCCCCGTCGTGCACTGAAAACGTGTTATCACTAGAGTTTCAACTGCCACTTTACTTTTCAAATCCCATTGAATTCTGTGCAAAAGATGTTGTTTAAGAATTGTGCGTGTGTCATTATTACTTGGTCGATTTCAGAACAAAAGTGATGTATGCATAGAGGATAATTCACACCTTCTGTAGGTAACATAAAATGTAAAATCGACTAGCATTTTGAATGCGTTTTTATTATAAATATATCAGTCCAAATTCAAATTTAACCATGCCCGTCAATACAATATTGTCGTAGCAGTGGTGCTCATTATTCGTCTCAAAACTGTTAACCGCAGGTCAACACAGTGGCGTGGTGGAAGTGGATTCAACCATCCTCTGATTTCCGGTTAAAAGATATGGCTACTTGAGACAATGTGGTGTACCTTAGGGACCAATGTAGTCTTCGTGAGGTTGGCATATGGCTTTGATTTAAATGAACTATCTATTAATGACTAAAATAGATGTGAAATTATAAATTTTCACAAGAAAAGTAGTCACCGTTTCCGAATTACTGCTAACGGAACAAGTTTTAATGCTAGTTTTGGCGCTGAAATAGCGGTGTCGCTTTTCAACATTTTTTAATAAAAAAACTTAATCTATAATTAATCTATAATTAATTAATACAAGAATAACGTAAAAAAGTGAAAAATATTGTCACGCCACGTAGAAAACGCCGCTTAAAAAAGTTGATTTTTACGTGCTTTTCAATGGAGAAGTTATTTGGTGGTCTACGCCCTAAAAGCATATGACCTCATGGCATATATCGTACATGCTCACTCACGCACAGAGAGGTCAATTACTAGGCTATTGTCAGCAGCCTTAGTCGGATGTCCCGCGGCTCATTATGCGTCTCAAAACTGTTAAACAGGTCGGAACAAAATGGAAATGCGTGGCTGTGGATTCAACCTACCATGGCGATTTCTGCCATGAAGATATCGGGGCAATGGCACTGTGTCCCGTATACCTTAGACCTCTCCCTCCGTAGTCCACTTGACAACTGTGCATACTCTGGCTATTGCAGCTTAGAACTCTGATTCAATTACTTAGTAATTTGTGCACAATTGATAGATTTTCACATCTGATCTTTTCAGTCACCGTACTCCCTCTGGTTGTTAGCTTCTAACTCGGGCTTTCGCGATTAATAAACTGGCAGATTCTAAAATTAGAATTGTTCAGTATTGAAGTACCATTATTATAGTTATGCCATTATGATATGTTGCATTCAATAATATAAGCCTACGTATACTTTACTTTTACTGTCACAAATATAATTATATAAACTTGTTCATAAACATTTTATACTAGTATTTAGAGATGTAATAAATATCAGTATAATTTCGAGTTCAACTGAATGCGTTCATCATGAATAATAACATATTTTTATTTATAAAAATCGACTACGGCATAGTCTACGTATACCCTTTTCCAGAATAGCATGACATTGCTATGCCCTGCGGCAATGCGTGAAAAAAGTACCTTTAATTTTTCCCGCGGATTTCTGCTCGAGCATGACAGCACCGGGGACAGCAAATTTATTCTAAGTGCATGGCCCGGGATATTTTGTGAGCTCCGATGGATTTACCCTTTTATCATAATTTTCTAAAAAATCATTTGAATGATAAATACTATAAATATAATCACAATTACCGCCCCTTACCTTGATTTGCCTCACTTACAGCAGTCCATCCTAAGGTACACAATACAACTATTGAGATGTACATAGATAAACCCATGGCAGCTACGACGCATTAAGCCCTACTCCATGTATACAACCAAACGCAAACTCCGGGAGCAAACTACTAATTAATTGCAATAACTTGGCGGAGGAGCAACTACATGAAGTTTAGGAATGGAGTCAGGAGGAAGCCAGAATACCGAAAATTAAAACGTGCGGTGACTTTGCCAACAATTTACTGAATTGGCATGTACAGTACCGATGTCATAAGATATCTTATAATGATAGTTCCCCTATAGTGTTATTGTTAAAATCATTTTGAAATCCGGTGTTTCTTTTACAATGGTAGGACTATGATGCCACATATTCCTGTTTATAGTAATACTACACCATCAGGAAGGAAGGAAGGAAGGTTTAGGAAGGTTTTATTTCAAACTCTAATCGTGACCCGCAGGTCAAATTGCTAGAATTGTACATTAAACACAACATATATTAAAATTGTGATTGAAAAATCAAAATAGGGGTTCCAAATGGTGCGAACCTCAGTGATGACATTTTGGAAAGCGTATGACGTCATTAATATGCTGATCTGTGATTGGTCAATTATTCCTTCCACAGTTATTCAAATGGCTGTGTAAGAATTATTATCAAAACTAGCAAATCAGGGGTTTTAAGGAATGCGGAATACAATAGAGCCATTTTCCAAGGCATATGACGTCATTAAAATACCAAGCCGTGATTGGCTAATTACTCGTACAACAGTATTTCAAATGTCCGATTGGAAAAGTATTATCAAATAGCATATTTATGGTTATACGGACTGCAAAATTCACTGACTGTTTTTTATAGTAAATTATGTATGACATCAATAAAATGATGACATTTTAATTGTTCAATATAAGCAAACAAACAACCAGCCAGACTGGATGCATACGTGATTGTTCCTGCTGGACTCCAAAACTCTCTTAACTTAATTTAGGCTCTAATTTGCATTTTGCAACACATCAATTTCCTTGAAAAAGCAACCAATTTTGCCCAAATTTGGTGCTTTTACCAACATGTTTATCAAAATACACAATGATACTGGGCTATTTTGTCTGTGGTGAAAACCCATCCATCTGTATACCAATATTGGCGAAAAAGCACCCAAAAGGCAAGCACATGTATATATACCATATCAATGGCAGATCCCCTCCGTGGATGTTACAACTTATTAACACTCAACATTATCACAAACGACACTAAAATGATATAATCTGATTCAAATTGCAATTCTTCATTACAGTCACATGATCAGTGATGATACAGTTACGGCATGTTATTTGGTTGTTCACTAAATAGGCCCAATAGGCCTACTGAAATGTGAATTAGAATATATTAAAGTAGACGTAATCCCAAATCTAGATATCACGTTTAAACTGGCAAACCGCTTGGTTCTTGTATGTCTTGAGTTTCTTTTTGTGTTAAAAAGTTGCTAACATCATCAGAAAGGGTCAGTTATCCATCGAGTCATTATCCTTGTTCTTCAAGAGGAATGCGTATTCCGTTTGCGAATTCTTATTCCACCTTTCTCTCAGTTTGTAATGAAACGTTTTTAACGTTGAAACTGTTTGTTGATCAAGTTCTTCTGAAAACGAACTTTCTATGCAATCACACATAATCTGTGATGCAATGATGGCTAATTAAGAAGTCCACGCAATGTCTGTTCGATGTATCAATATCATTATTGCAAATTATATATACCATATAATTTTGTATTATGCTTCAGATAAATTTCATTAGGGCCTATGTACCGGTACCTACTT